>NW_020455466.1:5550893-5675859 GCF_003342845.1 Nothoprocta perdicaria | reverse complement strand
TTCCTGAGCTGAACTGGATCCAACTGTCAGAAATACTGTTCCTGTGTGTTTCACTATTTGATACGATATCCTGTTGAAACTGGGAGGTTGTCAGTGTCTAATGAAATGAAACAGGAGCTGAGGATGTTTGTTAATTGCTAGCGGGGGCCAGAAGGAAGGAAATAAAGAAAAAGGAACAAAAGACCTGGAAAGTGAAATGAGGTCTGGCTACCTTGTGCCTGAGCCGTACACTGCACTTGACAGGGAGAATTTTTGGAATTGTCTGGTCAAAAAGAGTAGATGAGGGTGTGGATGTGAACTAACTGGGCCAAAAATACTGGGAGCATAGATCTGGAGGTCATGGAGCAACTGGAAGTTGTCAAGGAGACAGTGTGTCCAACATTTTTTTTCTCACGTTTTGCTCTAATGCCCTTGTTAATTCTTGGTCATGTTGCATGAATACATGCATGCTCACTTTTGAAGTAAATTTGCTAGTTCCCCTTGAGACAGAAAGTGGATATAGATAATTTGTCCCAGGTCTGTTCCTGACAGACAATGTCAAAATAGTCCTGTTGTAAGAAGAGTCTTTCAACGTTAACACAGCCTGCTTTGCCCTTTGAAATATATCCATGTACCATCCATGCTATGTCTAAGACCAACCATCCAGGTTATATCTAAGAGCATGCAATGAATGCTTGGAGCGTGAAGTAAAAGCATCTCTGGAAGATGAATCAGGTCCCACAAAATGAAAATCCACAAGTATATTTAAATGTCAAAGCCATAAATGCAGCACATCAGGCAAAGAATATTTGACTGTATCTGCACAGCTGAATGCTATGAAGAGTGAATGGTCGATAGAGCCCATGCTTCTAGAAACYTGAGCCAGTCAGCAATGGGTGTTCAGTCCTTAGGTACAGCCTCAGATTCAGCTGACAAACTGGGGTATGAAGGAAGCAAGGACAGAGGAAGTGTCTGATGCTTATCAAGGAGGAAGTGCAAGTAGGCCAGGTCTATTTGAGCACATTTCCTCTAAAATGCTAGGTTCTAGAACTCTGCTATCAATACACACTTATTGCAAATTTCCCTTTTTCTCCAACCCATCCTTRCACCATTTTCTTGTATTATTAACATATCATAGCCAAGTTTTCCAAGGTGAGGAAGTGTTGGACTAAAGATGTGTCTACATCAGGTCATYTTGTCTATGTGTGTTAAGCTGCAATCTGGAATTTCACTACAGCATGTGCATAGTCAGTGCAAAGGACAGAGATGCTCTAGAGACAAGCAAGGACTACGTAATGAAACTGCTGTTTGTATCAATTCTGCTTCACTTGTTAAGGAAGTGGAAAATTGACAGAAGGAAAAAGAAGAAGAGAAAGAACAGCCTCATACATTGTCCTTGGGTTCTGCCATCGGTAAATGTGATACAGAATCCTACAGGTCCAGGAAAATCATGTAGATCACATGACTTCTCTAGCGACCTTCTCTCTCTGTAGGTCCCTAATTGTTTGTCCCTCACTTTCTGGGGGTCTTACAATTTGATTTGTAGAAAGACTGGGAAGTAGGAAGCAAATGTAGTTCAAATTTTTTTCTTGAATATATAAAATGCCATATAATGCCACATGGTATAAAAATTCATGCCACAATAGGAACTCCAAATTAATAGATCCATCTGACCTTCTCTGCCTTCCCCTTGCATGTGTGAAGGGAAATAACATTTCATTTTCCATAGGTACTGTGAAAATCAAGTGATTTATTTGTGCCACACTGTAATATCAGTGATAAATACTGTAGAAAAGCTCACAAACAAATTAGTTCTGCCTTCAAGGCACAGTTTGAATAGTGTTCAGTAAACAAGGCATATGGCCACACACTGAATAATGAAGATAAAGATGTTGCGTGTGAATAATACAGAAAATGAAAGGTACTCTACATAAGGAAGGGCTTTTCAGAAAATGGTATGAAAGTACAAGATAATTACACAATATATATACACCAGGGGGATAGATTAGGATAAAAGCTATATTACTTCTATTAGCATCTGACTTTTGAGTGTTTCCTTTTACACTGCAAACTTCTTAGCATAAATTTATGTATGTTGCGTATATGCCAGGTATATGTAAAAGTGACATTTAAATGCTGTCACTAGAGTCTGAACACTAACTTTTGTTGATGCCTAGTCTTAAAATTAAAATGTATCCCCCAATATTCATTTGCTCCTTGAGTTGCTCGCACATACTACTGATTACCTTTAGGATAAAACTTGTGATAAGGTGACCTCAGCAGAGAGAGAAGTATTTTCCAACACTCACTCATGTGCAGTGACAGGCATAATTGTTACTCAGACCTATGCTGACCTACTGATCTCCATTTGAGAACTGTTGAGCACCAAAAGAAATTAAAATTGAAACTCAGTAGGTATAGGATTGAGTCTTTATGTACCTGCAAAATGGCATGTAATTAGATAGTCACCATCTCTTCATGTGTAGTCACACTGAACTAAATCACTAAGCTAAATCACTGTAGAAGCTAATACCTGTTTAAACTTTGGCACCAGAGTGACTTTTTTCGACTGCTTATACCCCTCATATTATCTCAAAGTGAACCAGATCTAAGCAGTGTGCCAGAATTACAAAAAGACCATTCAGATGGCAAAAAGTGAATCTGTATTACAGTCAATTATTTCAGTACGCTGTCTCTGTGGCAGTTAAGACTTAGAAGTCTCATTGGTTTGGTGTCAAAACTGGCAATAGCTCATACACATTCCATAGTCTTTATCACATACTTCTTTACCATTAGTGCTGCGTTACCGTATTTTAGTTTTGTTAGAGTGTTATTTGGAGGAAACAAAACATATAGATATTTAAACCTGTTTTTTAAAGTTGGAAATACTTTAATGTTGCAAATGTTCTATGTTTGTACAACTAGGGAAAGTTGAATAACACTAAATCAATAATTGCAAAATTCAAAATTAGTGATAGAAAATGCAGCATATATGATAAGAAAAAGAGCCCATATTCCCTTTGAAAACAAAGTGCACATCTTGAATTTTTATGATGTGCAAAAGAGGATAGTACAAACCAAAACACTATGCATAGCTTATTTGAGGGAATGTAGTTCAAACTTGTCAGAAAAACAGACCACAAAAAAAGGAGTAATTGTATACACAATAATAACTGAGTTAATGGCTGTTTCAAGCCTGAATCAACTGTGACATAAATTTATTTAGTCTATGGCCATTTAACTCTGTCTGAGTTTTAAACTAACCCATTTACTTTAGGACTGAAATGTATTGAAAGAAAATAGATAATCTATTATTGCAGCACAGCTAACCAACAGTAACTCATTGACCCATGGCAGATTCAGTCCATTTATGATTTGAGTACGTAGATTGCTGGTTAACAAGGATGTTTGGAGGATGTTGTCTGTACATCTAAATTACTGAAAATGTGATACTGTATAAATTAATATACATTTAATTAATTTCAACTTATTCCTTCATATTTGTAAAACATGAACTTTGGGTTATGTCAGGAAAATTATCCTATGTGTAAACACTTTCAAAATTTGATCCTCATCATTAAAATTCGAATTCATTCCTGAGTTGGATAAAAAGTACCAGCTACAAGGTATTAACTACTAATAGTTAGGTATTAACTACTAATAGTTGTTGTGGATACTACAAGCCGAACGTTCTGAAAGCACTGAAAGAAGTAAGTATATCCTTGTTAGTAGCTTTTACTTTCCTTACGCTGACATACTTGCACTTATAAATCTGGTATGAGGCATCACTCTTCTATCAGCAAGATCGTCTCAAATCTGTTCTAAGAACTATGAACATTTTGACTCTTGTTGGGTGACAGGACATTGTCAGGAAAGCTGTGTTAAAATTAGTATGACCATGCCTCAGTCAGCATAGCTGTCCAGAACACTGAGTATCAGTCAGAGGTGATAGTAATTGCATCTGTATTCTAGTAATATCTTGTATCTGTAGAATCGACCTGAAAGATGCTACTATGCAAATTAAACCAAATATAATTAGAGCATATGGACTGAACTGATTTTAGTATAGTGAAAACCAAGAAAAAAGCGGGCATTTTGGCCAGTGTTAACAGTGACAGGCACTACTCTGACTGTGACTGCAAGCGAAATAGGAATTGGTCATCTACATCATCTACATTCTATTTTTAACAGAAGAAATCTGTCAGGCATCCAGTATTTTGTCTCTTTTATGAGGAATTACATTGAGGAAACAGTATTTTTCTATCTATCAAGAAAATATAAATTTAGTCTTGTACTTCTGTAAATGCTATCTGCAGATATCTCATAGTATCTGGTCTTTTTTTCTTTTTCCTTTAAAATATATGGTTTCTATTTGTGATATCATTCATGTCTGCTGTTTATTAGTGTAATGACACTGTGAAATGGTATCTTCTCTATTGTACTCAACTTGGCCAGAATCCTGTAATGCATTTACACAGGGAGAGAAAGCATATTCCCATGCTCTTCTGACAATCTGCCTCCTCCAAGAATGGACTTTAAAAAATATGTGGTTAAAATAGTCTAGACATGTACAGAAGTTGATTGACTGCTCAAAGCTAAATTTGAAGAAGGCATAATAATAGGATTTGGTCAGAGAAGGGGAGAGAACACACGTATCTCTATAAAATACTATGTATCTATTAAGCTTTCTGTTTAGTCTAATGGTGGCTTCAATCAATAGTAGTCTGTCTCATAAAAATGCTTTCTACCTACAGCACTTTTACAGAAATATACTCTTTCTTTTAGATTTCAAAGATAACCATCACAGCAGGAGAAACTAAGGTCAGACTACAAAGCAGGAGCCTATGTTTTGTTTTGTTTCTGTCTCTGGTATACTTTCATAAATTAAGAAAGCAAAAACTACATACATATAAAATTCCATTCACCATGTTTTTATAGATATCTCTAGAAACTGTCATTATTTAAGCTACTTTATTAGGTAGTAAATACCATGTGAATTATTTATCGATATCTACCTATTATTGAGACAGGTAGATTTCAATGGAACATTTCAGGCAATTTTTAATGCATGGATTTTAAAGACTCTTCTTAAAGAAAGTACTGTAGTAGGTGACACATATCTCTGTTTTTTTCTGTTGTTATTTTATCTCTGCCTCTGCACAGAGCTGCCATTACTGTCCGAGAGCCCCCAGATTCCAAGATGTCATGAGGCAAATTGAGATGATGAAAGAAAGTGAGAATATTTTTAAAGGGATTCTCCTGTGAATGTTGCCATCCACTGAATCACCAGCCACACATAATAGATGCAGGGTTTTTTTTTTCCCTACACCAATCACTGTGTGTATTGATTTCTTACAATAAAATACTTTCTGTGGAGCCACTCACAGATAGAAAAGATGCTTTTGTGAACAAAGCCTCTTCAATTTTTAAAAGCTTTGCTGCTCTCCTTCAGCTTAGATGTTGAAATCCTTTTTTTTTTTTTTTTTTTTTTTTTTTTGATTCACGGTAGGTTGATATGGAAATGAATTTAGGAACAGTACTAGAGTGAAGACTTGAGCTGAAAAGTTAGCCTTTGGTTCCCATGTCAACTTACAGTCTCAGACAAGTCACT
Organism: Nothoprocta perdicaria; assembly: GCF_003342845.1. Lineage (NCBI taxonomy): Eukaryota > Metazoa > Chordata > Aves > Tinamiformes > Tinamidae > Nothoprocta > Nothoprocta perdicaria. Next base: position 5,670,269 of record NW_020455466.1, on the reverse strand, counting down.
TCATCATGCTCTAATTCAGCAGAGATTTATTGGAAATATTAAACAGCTCAAAGTAATTTTAAATGGGGCATCGGATGATGCCCTTCTCTCTCTCTTTTTTTTTTTTTTTTGAACAAAGTGGATGTTTGCAAAGCAAACTCTAGCTTTCCTCCACAAAGATACCGTATTTTTCTGTACCATATTAAACCCTCCCTAGACCTTAAGGTATGGTAAATTAGTTATTTTGGCTTTTAGTCACATGCTTTTTGTGCATGACAATCTTTCTCCTTGCTTTGTGTTGCTGTTAAATGTGAAATTATTTAGAAAAAGGGTATGTTTCACTGTCTAGCAGTTTAAAAATATTAACTCTTCTTTTCGCTTACATTCATATACTCATCAGCCTGACTAGATCTCTTCATTATTGTTTCCTTAAACCAATTTTGAGGTGTCCATCTTAGGACATGGTTTATCTGTGTATTTACTTCCAAGAAGCAATAATATTAAGACTTGCGGGATTTATGGGAGGCAATTTATATTTACAAACATTTACTTGACCATTTACAAATGGTCATCTCTTTAGATGTTTAGAAACCCAACAAATTGCAACTTACACCCTATCTGTAAACTCCTGTTGAATAAAAACAGTTTCTATGAAAAGTTTTCTTGTAATTAATTTTATCTAAAAAAGAAAAACTATAAAATGAGAATACTTTTCTCCAAATGGAATAAATTAGAGTCTTCTATGAGATTATACTACTTCTTTAAGGACTTGAAGAATTTATGCAGAATAAAATGACACAAACATATGTTTAAGTGAATTTATTTAGCCATAACAGTATACTCTTATTTAGTAAACATAAAAGTGCACATTTAGACCAGAATGATGGCTCTTTTAGTGCAAGAAGAAAATGCTAATGTGATTCTTTTCCCAACTTTGAGCTCCTGAACAGGCAGCAGTCAGCACTCTGCAAATCCAGCAGTGGCACTGTGGAACTACTCACATATCCCTACTGATGAATAACAAAGAAGGATTCAATACTTAACATTGTGGATTGTGTTCATGCCTCTCACTTCCTCCCATGGGTCAGCCTCTTTTAAAGCCCCTCATTTAGCATTCTGCCTTTTGCATCTCCACTGTTTAAAACATAAGTGAGTCTCAAACCTCTAAATTCTTTCTCATAAATTGGAAAAAAATAACTTCGAGACTTTAGAGTTCTGCAGAAGAAAGAGAGATTTTCCAAGTTTTCTGCACAGGATCCTGTAGGATAACTCAGTCTATAAGATATACAAGTAACAACAAATCCTTCCGTCCTATTTACTTAGACAGTCATGACATCAGTGGATCTCCACTCACCCACTCTTCCTGAAAAAAAAAAAAAAAAAAAGCCCTGAATATCATTTTGGGGGCTTACATTATATTTATAATATACTAACTGTTATTCTGGAAATTAATTTAAACTAGCAAAACTGTTTTGCATTGGAGGGGAAAACGTCTTTCAAAAACTCTTCCATCAAGTGAAAAATGAAGGACCCCATTCCCATCTTTCCAGGTTTAATAGAATATTTTTATAGTCAGCAGTCAGTGGGGATTCAGATTATCAATTACAAACCTGACTTTCCAGAAAAGAATAACGCTTTGCTGGTCAACTAGATGTTGACATTCAGGGGAGGAACTTATCTTCCCATTTCTCTTTCCTTTCCCCTTCTCCTTTCTTTTCCCTTCTCCCTTTCTCTTCCCATTCTTCTCCCTTTCTCTTCCCATTCTTCTTCCCCTTTCTTCTTGTCATTTCCCTTCCCTGTCCTGAAAACTTCAGGTTGTACTGGTTTGGGAACTAGCGAAGTAAGACATTTTGTATGAAGGAGAGGGATATAAGTCCAGTGATAAAAAAGTTAAAAGAGAAGTATTCACTAAAGACACAATAAGAGAGTAAACCTATATATTTAGAAAGTCATACCAGTGTTATCAATGTACTAGAATTATGCTTCACTACACTGTATGTATATACTATATATAATTTCAAATGAAATCATATAATTTATAGAAGTCCTGCTAGAGATACAAATGTACAAATTTGTTACATATACTTGTTTTGTCTAGGGAAAAATAATTTGTGAAACATACAGCTAAGGATAGGAGAAAGTCCTATTTGATGCAGGTGATGCTAGTAAATGAATTTTATTTCAATTGCCCAATCTATGTTTTTCTAGAATTATTAAGTATAGTTCTAATTCATGTGTTACGATCATGCCATTTCCATAGTTTTGTTCTCATTCAACTCTCATTATTAACTTTCTGGGGAGAGCTGAATAGATTCACTACTCACCTTGGCAATCTTTTGTAGAATAAATTGTGTTGGTAACTTCTTTGTGTGTAAATCTGGTGCTGTGGTGTGATTGAAAATGCAGCACAAAGCACTTATAGAATGGCCCAAAACTTATTTAGTTATATAAAATATATTTGTTTATATAGTTTTTTCTGAACAAGAGATCCTTTGTGAAACAGTCTTATAGCAGTGCTATTTACAGTCCCCTTTTTTACTCCTGTAGTTACACTGTTGTCAGGTGGCTTTTTACCCTCAAGACTACTAGGCTAATTCATAGAGCTACTGAAGGGCTTGTGCTTAAAAGTTGCAGACATAGAATACGGCATAGATGCTTATATTTAACGTCTGTTATAAAACTTTACACTCACAAATGGATCCAATAAGCTCTGGACAACTTTGGTGTATGTTTTAATGCTATATTAAGGATCTCATGTGAAAATTTTTTGGTATTTTTCTCTTTACGCTTCTCATTTGGATTTTATTAAAAAAAATATATTTTTTGATCCATTTTCAGATGATCCTGCCAACTTTGGAGCCAAGACTTAGATATATTATTTTTTCAACCTTTTGATAATGCTTTCTAAAGGTCTTTTAGTAAATATTTATGGCTATTCCCTTTGAAACACATACCACAGCTGCCTACTCCTACTTATGATAAATTAGTATTTCAATGCTAAGCACTTACTTATAAGCTCTAGATCTAAAGGCCAATATATTTGTCTTTCATTAAAACAGTATTACTAGACTCCTGATTTTAAATTTTCCAATTTATAGCTACTGATGCAACTGAAATCTCCATGACCAAAAGACATGAAATGATATTTGTAAACATGTTAGTAATTACATCTATATTGTTGTTAATGGTAAGAAAACAAAATAAAAAAAAAAAAAAGACAATAAGAAACAATAAAAGAGAAGGACAAGAGAATGACTTAGAGCAAAAATCACAGTGGTTATGATGTTTGTAACCATAGGCAATCTTGATGATTACGCAATTTGGACAAATGTACTAGGAAATGGGATTTCTTTTAACAAGGCCTTAAGATTAATTGTACAAGGAGTTAAAAAAAAATCACTTTTTTTGAACAACAAGCCCCTCTAATGAAATAGCAGAGCCTAATATTGTCTAGAAACATGAAATATGGAGTAAAATATATGAAATAGAAAATATRATATATTTCTTCTGCAGTCCCAATAGCTCCCATCATCCCAGCAGGATGAATTTTCCTCTCCAACAGCTTATGATCTGGTAGTTTTAAAAACAGATATTTTGGGGACTGGTTTCATTGCTCTGAAAATATGCTAATGCAGTTAGAAAAGGGAACTAGAAGAACTGTATCTAAGTAGCAATTGAATTTACTTTTCTTGTCAGTTCTTCTCAAGACTGCAGAAGAATCATTTCTCCTTGAGCAAAATGAACAGTATATTTGGTGTTTGGTGATATTGGGAAATGGGCTGCATATGCATCTTATGGAGCTAAATTCCTTTTTTATTGATTGTTGAGTTTGAACGTACACATTTCTGCTGATGTGTCATTACTCACTCTGATACTTAGCTCTGAATTTGACGTCTATATGCAGTATTTTTCACCTTAGGACTCTGATTTTGTCTGGAATTTGGAGACAATAACCAGATTATATAATTACCATGACAAGCTGTTTATATATAGCCAAATGAACAGTTTAAACTAATTAGGCTTTTTATTTTTGTTGTTCTCCCAAGGAATTATCAGTGAAAGCATGCTGCCTTTTGAAAAGCTAAGATATTGACTAGGTGACTGTAAGTTTTCTAAATGAATCCAATCAGGCAGTATTATTTTCATAAATCCTAATATAGTAGTATATAAATATATGTAAATGGCAGTTTCTAAAGTGTCTGTAATGTAGGAAAATTCTTCCCCAACCATCTGAACATTATGTTCATAAAAGAAAAATAACACATTTTCCTTAGTAAGAGTTTAAATTTAGAGATCAATATGTATCCTTATTTAGGATACTCTAGAAGACTTTTAACTTAAAGATGCATGGCATTATATAAGTATGTTTTACTTTAGAATTCTTTCCTCAGACTGTGTCTGGACAAATAAATAAGATGTTCTCCTTTTCTAAATAAACTCAAGAATTTTCTGACTGTAGCAGAGTGACAAAGGATTCTCCCAAATGCATGGAACTTTAAGAAGAAATGAAAGCAGTGCTTTCTTCAATGGTCTGAAATAGAAAGAAATCTGTCAAGAATCTGGTGACAGGAGCACACTCTTCATTAAAGTCCCTGTTCTATTTCATTCAAACTAGATGTCAAATTAACCATGGACATAAAGTGCTTAATTGCTTACTATATACTCATGGATTCAGATCTGGAAATAAAACAGATTTAAATCAGTATGAACACAATATATTGCTTCCAGACTGAAGCCACTTCAACTGAATTGTTTCAAGAGTCTTGGTGCTCATAGTCTATACTGTTAGCACTTCTATTACTATAGCAGCTTTATGTATCCTGTATTAAAACAGGTTATGTCAATATGGACAACTGCTAAATTGATTTTTTTTTTTTTTTTTTTTTTTGGTGAGGTAGAACAAATAGTTTCTTGGGAGGAAAAGATTGCTAATATAAAAGAAATCCATGATTTGTAGTCAAGTCATATTTTTATGATCTGGTGCAGTTCCTTTGTGCTGATTTGTAGCCTATCTGAACATTAAAAACCCAATTGAGACTGAAGTGTGAATTGCCATTTACCTGACTCTGTTAATTTCAGGACTACCTACCATATGGAAAGCGTAGATTTTAAAAGGTGGAAGGAATTAGAAAATTACAGCTCAGTCTAGGGATTTGACAAGTTCATAGAAGCTGCGTAATGGCAAATTTAGGACAGAAAGAGTCAGCAGATTTCCAAAACAAAATATCTGTATAGCTCTTAAAAGTTTTCTCTAGGGAAGAAAAGTAGAAGAAAAGAATATATRGTAGGGGAAAGATCTAAGTAGTGCGCACTATTATTATTATCATTATTGCTTATTTTAATTTGGAAATGTGCATTCTTATTAAAGATTCATCTCAATACAGACTGTTATTCAACAGCATCTGGTTGGTTATATATTTAATTTGAATAACTTGGAAAGTCACACATGTTGACTAAATATGTTTGGCCCTGTGTGACTGGGAATCACTGGAATATGTACAAGTGATCTGAGTGCTTATTAAAGACATGATCAAAAGCCTTCTGATATAATCCTTCTGACATAAAGCCGTTTCTGTAATTGTGTTTGTATTTTTGTTCATTGTATCATTTTCAATGAATAAAATGCATTTTTGCATTTTTTTGCCTTTTTTTTGTTGTTGATCACTTTTTGAGAAATATGAACATAAGTGAATCTCTTGAAAGAGTGTCCCAAACCAAACTATACAATAGGAAAAGATTTCTATCTACTACAATACAGTCTCTATTATTTTTTCTCTCTAATTAAACACTATCAAGTCCTTCATCCTTCATATGCCTCTGGGAAAGAAGTATGGTTCTCACAGATTTTGTCATGAGACTTTGGAGGAAAATGAGTTGCAAGATTAGCAAGACTGGAAAAATGAACATCTGTTGGCAAAATGAACAGCTGGCTGGCTGACTTCCATGATGAGTAATATGCTACTAAGCATTTTCCCCACAAGTAGGTTTCATTGCAATTAATAGTGTCTACTCTTTTAGTGTTCATTAATGACTTATGAATTTTAACTAGATTAAAAAAAAAAACCTCAAGGATGTCCTTTTCATAATATCAATTCTGCATTTCTCAAAGTATTTTACAGTAGTCTTTCACTGTAAATATCACACTTAGCTTTTTTTTTCACTGGTTATTTTGCACGAGGGATATTTTGCTTATTTTCAGAACTTTCATTCAGGTTTCATCCTATGAATGATGATGGCAAATGGTTTTACTATTTTATGTACTCATCTTGAACTTCCAATGCATCTTGAACTTCCAGCGCAAAAAGTATATTCTTCAGACTAAAACAGGACCAAATGATTCTTGAGTAAGACAAATGTTTGTCTGAAGTGAACACTGGAGCTATGTGTTAAAATTCCCAGGGCACAGAAAACTCCTGCAGGAAAAGTTATTCTTTCATCATCTCTTGCTGTAGCCTCTGCTGCAGATTATATCATTATATCTTTCTGAGGAAAAAAAAAAAATAGTAACTGATTTGCTCTAGAATTGTTGCCTATATTTTAAGTTAGACTTGTTCCAGTTTAAGCCCAGCCCTGAACAGCAAAACTATGAAACACTTTCAGTGGCCTGCTACAAACCACCTGGTTACTGCAAATATTCACATAAAATTGGTGGCCTATTTCCTGTTGCAGTCCTGTATTTTTCATGCTCACAACTGCAAGCGGAGGAGAAGACTTCTCTGTGTATGGAAGAGAGCTCTGAGTGCCCATATACCATGCCAAAAAGTGACAGCTTGGACTGCATGTTTTATTTGAAATATTACCTTGAGGAAGGAGAACAAAACTTTTACAAGGAGACAGTTTGCTGATAGCATCATGACAGACAGGGCTTGATTGCTTACCAACACATGGACATCTGGTGGTAATTTTCACATTCCAGAGAATCACATCCAATCTCTGTGAGCCATCCCAAAAACAGCTCTCCTATAGWGTTGCATCCTACCTGTCAGCTACTGGAAATGTGTCATATTTTCTAGGGCACTTCAGATGGCTCCAGGGGACTGTGTTTTGACAATAGAATCATGTTGATAATGATGAGATTGGCACTTAAAAGCATGTGCATATTGTTCACAAAAAGTAAATTAGTTATATGTTCTTATCAGGAAATTTGTGACTCTTTCTCTTAGATGACAAACAGACACCTAGATCATTTAGCTGCTTTACTTTTCACTGATCTGAGCATTTAGTTGCTTTACTTTTCACTGATCTGAAAAAAAATGGAAAAAAAAAATGTCATCAACAACAAAAATTCTAAGGTGTTTTCCCCAGAGCATTCAAGTATAAACCATCTTATCTTTTATTGACTGACTGAGTATTATTAAGCTAAAAGGATATGTATACTGACTATAACGTCTCATGAAGTGGAAGTCAAAGATTGTTAGTATAATCAAGATGRCTGAGTATCTTTGGTATTGTTATTATAGTATTATTATAGTATTTAGTGTTGCTGCTTGTATCACCTCTTATAATCTTTTTCGATATTAAGTGTCTCTCCCTAATATTATCAATATCACTTTTATTCTTATACTTAACTTCTTTTCAAGAGCTCTTTAAATACATAGATTCCTTCTTCCTTAACTATTAGACAGAAAAAAATGCTTTACTACATGAATGTGAAAGCTATGTCATTCTCTCAAACTTACTGACAAAATACTGTGTGACTTTAAAATAAATCAGTACCCAAGACTACTAAGTTCATTTTACTCTGTTAAAAGATTAGCAGTATTACCAAAACATGCTAAAATATATCATGAGAACAGAACAGAAGTAAAATAGCAAAATGCTGCAACACAAAAGGGAATATTGTTTCCATGGCTGCTTTTAAATTAAGCTGTTCAGTAGAGAAATGGACCCTTCCATTCTGCAAGAGAAAGAATTGTCTGTATCTTCTCTAGGTGCCCAAGCATATGTWCTTGAGAATTTGTTAGAAGCTCTCAAAACTCTGACCTCTCTTCCAAGAATAAATGGTGATAATGTAACWGCTGTCCATGAAGTAAGATGGGAAAGAGAAAAAAAGGTAAAGGAATAAAGAATATTTTTAGTTTGAAATAAGCCTAAAAATATGAAGTGACAGAATTTTCAAAGATGAGACTTCAACTACGTAAATCCATTTTGCTAAAAAGAGGTCCATAAGCTTTATTTAGGCTCAAGAATGCTCAGGGTGATTGGCTGCTTTTGGAATCTTGAGTTAACTCTTCTGAAGTTTCCCTAGTTTAAAGTGAAAACCAAATATTAGGAATGGTTCTGAAAAGGTTTTTAAGGACACTCTTAAGACACTTTCTTCAAAAACTATAAGTGATACTTCTGATACTCAGTTGCGTATCTGAAGGAGAAGAGATTATTCTATTGTAACTTTACTTTTTAATCGACAGTGTGATAAGTTCTGAAACATATGGTTTGTTTGGAGGTTTTTTTTTTTTTTTTTTTTTACTTGTTTATGTGATTATGGAGACTTTCTGGTAAAAATGAGCTTAATATAAGCCCAAGCGTGAACAATTATATAAGGAAGGTGTTCCAGAATTTCTTTTTAGGAAAAACAGAAAGTTTCAGGAAAGTTGGGGAACAAAACATTTAAATATTTGTCTTTAAACTGTATATAAAATGTCATACTATGTGTCATTCCCCAGCTGCTGACACAAGCTTTTCTCATTCTTTTTCACCACTTAACCAATATTATTATGCATTAAAAGAATGATTCTTACAGTGTTCTATTTAGACAGGGTAAAATAAACTTTTAAAACATAATTGCTTTTCCATCTTTGTCTTCTATTCAGTGTGTAAAGCTTTGCTTATTGTGCTTAGCATTGTTTAATATATTTATTTGTTTTCTGACCTGAAGCAGAATTTGTCATTTGCAGCTGTTTTTCATGGAAACTCACACTACATAATTAATGGTTTCACTATGGTGAATGGTTTAATCATTAAAGAGCTAAATTATTGGGAACAGTGAACTTCAATTTTGTCCTTTATTTATTGACATTTGCTAATCTTAYTATAAATGCACAATATGAATGTGAATACTTCATTCTCAAGAAAATGTGAATACAAACTGATCTCATATTAGAGAGATAATATATATTGACTGAGTTGGGCCTGTTTAGCTTGGAGAAGAGAAGGCTGAGAGGGGATATGATTAACGTGTTCATGAAAGGGGAATGTAGGGAGAAGGGGCCAAGCTCTTCTCAGTGGTGGCCAGTGACAGGACAAGGGGTAGTGGGTGCAAACTGCAACACAGGAAGTTCCATCTCCATGTGAGGAGGAACTTCTTTCCTGTGAGGGTGTCAAAGCCCTGGCACAGGCTGCTCAGGGAGGTTGTGGAGTCTCCTTCTCTGGAGGTCTTCAAAACCCGCCTGGATGCCGCCCTGTGCCCCGTGCTCTGGGCGTCCCTGCTTGAGCAGGAAGGTTGGACTAGATGATCTCTAGAGGTCCCTTCCAACCTTGAACATTGTGTGATTCTGTGATATTAGTGGTTACTGAGAGTCAGTTCTTTGAAACCATTCTAATGTAAAGCTGAAAATACTCAAATAATGTTTTCTATACCAAAAGTTACATTTATTGCATTTAGAAGAAAGTGGGTCCCCTGAAAGTGGGATACAGATTCATGCCAAAATATACAGGTCAGATGGTAAGGGCCTGAGGTTGTCTAGCAGCCTGTGTATTTCTGTGAAAGAATTAATATGTGTTTCAAATACCACTACTAGAGCTGAAAAAAGCCAAACAGATGTCAAAAGATTTTGAGAACATCCAGATACAGAACTGTTGCATCATTTGCACCTACAAAAGCAACCTGGAATGACTATCAAATGAATAAAGTATGTCATAATACACAACATATCAGAGGCCTGTAAGTATTTCTGTATGTATTTTTTTCATAAAAATATTATGGGGATTAGTATCATCTCAGATGTGAAGTCATAAAATGTTACTGTTCTTTAGATGAGTATTAATAGCTCAGAGAACATGATATAATTGTAGTTGCAAAATGCAAACAAGAAAGAACTGATATTTTACTGCTAAGCAGATAACTATATTGTCAATGTGTTGTAAGAAAATAACTTTCACTGCAAAACACCCCAGGCTTTAATACCTGATATTATTCCATCAAAAAAGAATGTCTCAAAAAGAATAATTCAGTCCTTCTTTCTTCTCTTTCTTTATTATTTTGAGTTATCAAGAGCTTTTGCCAAGATAGAAATTCAAGTACTAATATATGGACAATTTGCTCATGAGTGGATAGTATGCTCTTCAAGTAATGCTGGAAAAGTCAACTTCTTTGGGCCTCATTCGACAGTAAATTGTATCTCATATGAAAAAGTATGTCTCTTTAAACATCTTAATAAAAATGACACCTCCCTTTTTCTTATAGGCTTTAGTGAGAAGGGAGAGTAAAAATAGAGAATTAACCTTTCTGCTTTTCCTTTATTACACGAAAATGTGCAAATCCATGCAGAAATGATTTTTAGAGATAATAAGCAGTGGATATTTCCCTGTTCTGAAAGGTATCAAAGCATATTTGGCTAATAGGGACATTACTTTGAAGTGGAACCTAAACCAGCAGTAACAAATATCAACTGTTGATTAAAGCTTGCATACTTCTAAATCACTGCCAGAAAGAGAATAAATGAACTCATTTAAACACCAAAAAACAATCCTGGAAAACTTGGTAATAAATCTCAGAGAACTCAACAGATAAATAGCAAGTGCCTTGTTCTAACTTTTAAAAACATATGTGAAACCCTGCATTCTCATTAAAATCTTCCACAGTAAATACAGACTTTTCCTCAAAATAATCTAATAGCATTAAAATCTAATAATAGATTGTGTGTGGAAGAATTGCTTGAAAAGGGGGAATTTAGAGAAAAAAGATAGAGCCAAACAGAAGTTTCGGCGTTGCAGAAGCCTGCCTGGGGAGAGACACAGTTGCCACTTGCAGGATGGCTGGTAGCACCATCTGCCCTCCTCGCAGCGGCAAAGAGGAGTAACGGAGGGTGGAGCAGAGTTTGACCCTGTGGCCAAACTCTGCTGCATTCCCTGTGCCGTGCTGCTGATGAGCCACACAGTAGCTTCGTGATGGCTACTGTGATGGCAGATATACAATACAATGTACAGATATACAATAAGATGTCCGGTGCTGAGCCAGCAAGGATGGCAAATCACTCCTTTCAGATGAAATTTGCTTGAACTTTGCTCATTATAAGCTCATTATAACGCTAAAACACACCTCCATCTCAAAAGTTACCCGCCTCCGAGGTACAACCACTCCTGACTGAGCAGGTGCTCTAGATTTTCGATTGACTGTACCTTTAAATGAAAGTGAGAGACTTTTTCACCAGTCAACAACAATATTAAGGATGACTACAGTCAGTCAAGTTCTACCTAAATGTAAGGAAAAAAAGATAAAATATGGACTAAGGAGGAAAAAAGTTGGAGAGAGTATTCCATCATAACTTTTGGATCAGTTAATGGTCTGAGCACCTTTCCTCCCCTCTGACTTGGAGTTTGGCCTGAGGAGACTCCAGCTCTATCCCATCTTCTGAGGTGAGTGATGATTGCACATTTGTACATCAGAGCTAGCTAAAAAATCTCACACTGTAGTAGAGAATTTCCTGTACTGATGTTGGAAACCCGCTTTGTAAATGTTGCATTTGAATAAAATCATGCTATTCGGGAACTCAACTACTTGTTTGGGAGGTGATTGGACCTAGAGTTGACAGACTGTTCATGAATCTGATACTGCCAGAGTCAGGCCTGGTTCGTAACAAAGAATAAAATTTTCAATTTGCGAAGCACAATCAATTACACTTTCTAAAACATGGAGTTGGTAGCTGTTTTTTTTTTTTTTTTTTTACTTCAAGCAGGTTAGCCAGTTTTCACATGCTCTATAGTAATAGCAGTTTTTTTCATGGAGGTCCAAGCAAAATTATACCAAAGGGATAAACAGAAGAATTAAATAAGTAAAATCATTTTCTGAAAAACTGAAACTAAAAATTTCTTCATTTCATACTTTCTGAGATGTTTGAACACTTCTAGTTGAAACCATTGAAAAGCTCACTGAATTGAGCTTTTATGAGATTTTGCTTTTCTTTGCTTTTCAAACTTGGGAAAAATCAGATGTTTCAGATAAATCTTAAATGCTTATCTAAACCCATTTCTTAAACAAGAACGTGCCAAAAGTGAACACAGATAAAGCAGGGCTAGCAATTCTAGCAATCTAGAATTAAATATCCTCTGATAAGAAAGAATGTCATGGGCACAATTGTTTTCTTCCCTTTTCTTAAAGATTCAAGGCTACAGAAAGTGTATTATGCAAGCTTCTAGAAGTATCTGTCTTCAGGCAATATTCCACTGATTCTTTTTCTTTCTTTCTTTCTTTCTTTCTTTCTTTCTTTCTTTCTTTCTTTCTTTCTTTCTTTCTTTCTTTCTTTCTTTCTTTCTTTCTTTCNTCTTTCTTTCTTTCTTTCTTTCTTTCTTTCTTTCTTTCTTTCTTTCTTTCTTTCTTTCTTTCTTTCTTTCTTTCTTTCTTTCTTTCTTTCTTTCTATGCAATTAGATTCTCTCTTCTGTTTCATCAGGGAGAAAGTTCTTTCACCTTTCAGCTGCTTTTTGGCCATTGTCTGGTTTGTAGTTGCAGCTCTATCTTTATAGTCCAGGCAAAAGAGAAAAGACTCACTATGAAGAATTTCTCTAAAAATTATGAAAGTATATTCAATTTGCAAAACCAATCTTAATCTGAATGTGAATAGCTTCATTATCTGCTTTCATTTATTAAGTGGTTGTGCAAGCTCATTTGAATGCAGAAGTTCTTTAAAAACTGTGAAACGTATTTTAATTTATTTTGTTCAAATTTAAGATTTGTGCTAAGAATTTCACCAGAAGAGCTATGCACTTCAGTTCTTTTATTATCTGTATCTCTGCTTGCTTCCTGGATGTCATGAGAAGTCTTATCTCCTATCTCCTGTTTTATCTTTGTAAGAAAACTAATATTACTTCAGCTCATTTTTTTCACCACTAGCATTTTGTTATACTAAGACGTTTATTTCTGGAATATAAAGCTCAGAAGCTCTAGAATTTATTTTTCCTTCCTTATTCTTTAACTATACCAGTGTCAAAAAAAATGGGATATAGATTTATTCTTTCCTTACTTGCCCTCTGCTCAAACTATTTCTGCAATTTTCTTGTGTTAGAGCATGGCATAATGGCAGAGAGGTGGCCTGTGTGAAGATAACTACAGGACAGTCTATAAGGAACTTTCACATGAAGGTAGTCATTATTGTCCCATACAGATAGGAACTGTAACTTGCTATCAGCCTTCATGGATCCCAGACAAAGAACACGTCACTCATCTCCAGTACTGAATTAACAAGGGAGCTGACTAGTCATGGGAGGAAAATATTATATGTTTTTAGGAATTGTACTGCTTCAGGAATTACAAGCTGATAAGATAGACTTGTTCTTCAGTGTTAATACAACTAGAGACAATGAAGATGTAATGCAAAATATACAAGACACAGCAATAGAGACTACAATGCTCCATTTTCCATTTTTAAATGATTTGTTAAATTGGCCTCTTTGTAAAATCTCTCTTTACTGGCACCTCCAAATGCTAATTTCTTCTTCCACTGCTGTCTTAATTCAAATGTCATTTTTTCCGTTGCATCTTCTTCGTAAAGAGCTCTTCTCATATTTTCTTTCAGATAGTTTCAGATATTTAGATAGTCTTATTTATCCATTTAAAATCTCTTCCATTAAATCTTTTTTTTTTATTGACCCCTCTAGAAAGCATTGTATTTTAACACCGAAGGGGGTAGTAGAAAATAAAATTAGTGCATTGAGTTAAAGTGCATGCATGAGAAATAACTCAAAGTTTTCTTTTCATTTCTAGCTCATTTTCTTATTTCAAAGTTCATCTACAGAAGAATGTCAAAGCTCTGATCTTTTCTAATATAATAGGGCTGTGCTAAACTGTAGAAAAGAAATTCAGTTACTCATATCACAAATTCAGTGTCCTTATCAAACTACCATTTATTTTCTAGAGAGGTGGTGCTTAACGTTTATATCAGTTCCTAAGTCACTTTTTTTTTCTTGCCTCCTCAAATTAATTGCATACCTCAACTATTCATACCCAAATACACACAGTTATAGTACAGGCTTTATTATGGTGGGACATATTTTTCATTAACATTTAGTAATAATATAATTTTAAAACTAAATGCTAACAATATCTTAAGTTAATACTTCAAATAAAAGTGTTTGTTTAAAATCTGATAGGTGGCTAAGAATACGTTTCCCGCCCACATGGCGCCCCTCTAAAGTCCTTCTGATGTTCGACTTTGTAATATATACTCTCTGTTTTATTTTTTCTTTTTACTTTTTTTTTTTCCATTTTTTGAGGATCTTTGTAGTGGCAGTACAGTATTCCTGAGGCAAATGTGCTGCTGCTTGTGGGTTTATTTTAAGGTTATGCTACTGACAGATTATTTGAATCTTGCTGGATGTCATTTTCTTTAGACTCACCTTTGAATATATATTTCTAGCATGCTTTACAGCAGAATATGGTGAAAAAAAATCTTATTTTGTGCATTCCAGAATTTGATTGATATTGGTAGAGGCTACTTGTTAAAACTGGATCTCCATTCACTACTTTGTAACTAAAGCATAAAAAAAAAAAAAAAAAAAAAAAAAAAAAAAGAATCATTTAAACTTATTTTCCTAATGTAAATAGCTTTTATATTTTTCTCCTAAATAACAACTAATCTCATCATTATTTGAAAAAGGAAAGTGAAAGAAACATGCAAAGTTACTTTTAAAAGGAAGTTCCATTAGTTTTGTTACTAAATAAAATATGAAGTACCTACTATAACTGATTAAGCAAGTTGTAGTGAAATTAGATACTACTCTTTCCATTTAGGACATGATTGGAAAAAGTGTGCAATTAGGAAATTGGAAATTAGGGGAAAAATGCCATTTGAGAGCTATTATTTTTCCTCTACTTTTCCTAATTCCTGTAGTTTTTTGCAAGCTTGAGACAAGGGATCTGGAATCCTCTGGTAGAGACATCCTCCAACACCTTTAGGAAATGGTGGAAAGTCCTTCGGTTTAACAAAGATTCTGGAGATGTGGAATGATAAAGACTGGAATCAGAAAAGCCAGTGAATTAGAATATTTTGAGGTTTTTTTTTTTTTTTTTTTTGTATAAACATTCCATTTGCCTTTGTGAAAAGGGAGTGAGCAGGTAGAGAAAAAACATCATTGAGGCTTTTCAGTCTAAGGAATGGGCACACTCACTATTGCCAGAGGTCTCCGGACTGCAGATGGCAGGCAGATGTGGCTAATGGATTGAAAAATCGTGAGTACGTTCAGAGTCTTCCCACAGCAGAAACAAATTCACTCAGTCAGATATTTTAAAAATGTATTTTATTAAAGATTTGTGACAGTGTCTCTATTAAAGAATATTTTGTTTGCTTGTTTTGTTCACCCTTCCCCCTCCCCCCCGAGTTATATTACAAGACCACCTTGAACAACAGCTTTTGAGGAATAGCTAATTTGCCTCAGAGTTTGGCAATCAGAACTTAGTTGGTCTCTTTACATGCTAACATAATTTTAAGAAAATAAGATCAGGGATTCCATATCACTCCCAGATTAAACTTCAGTGTAAGTGAATTCATAAAGCAACTGCTGTTTTTAAAAATAGGAACTGGCACATTTGGCTACTGCTTCCAGTGCTATCTTGACATCTGCAGCTGCACCATTTTGCCTACTGTTTAAAAAACTGAACTTTAATGAATTACTTAGCTATAATGCAGACTTGTAAACAGAAATTATAACTTGAAAACTTTTGGCACACAGGTTGGCACTGTAATAGAAACTTATTCTACAAGGAGTACAGGACTATTGGTTATGAATGTGTATCGCAGAGGGAGATATACGAAACACTACAAGGCTTGCAGCTCTGCACTCTGAATTGAAATACATTTCAAATGTATTTCAGTGTATTTCAGTGTGTTTCATTGTAAATTGTAAAAAATAGATTTTACTTCACCATTACAAAGCTCTGAGCCACTTTGAATAGATATCAACCTATGTGTTTTGCTTTGTAATTTTGGCAACCCAAACCTATTTTTGGCAAATCAATTTGTTTCCAAATTGGAAAAAAATTAGTAATTGGGGAAACAAAAATCTTAAGCTATGTTTCAGAATACACATCTAAGTCAATGCAAAAGTATGAGTTATCAAAAAGATAGAAATCAAATCTATCAAATAGAAATGGCTAATTTTTAACAAAATGTGCATTATTTATGTCCAACAGTGAAATACTAGGAATAAGAGCCATTTACATTTAAGTAACCTCTATAAGTTAAAAAACTTCTTTTGCATAATTTTAGTGTCATATTTTCTTTTTGTCCTTGTACAGTGGATAGTTTTACAGACAGAAGATTACAAAAATATTCCCTCCATAAAGCCTTAAAAACCTTTGAACCTGTCTTCAAATTTGCTGTTTTCTCTAGGGCATGATAACAACATCAGTTATGATGACTTAATTTGACATGCAGCATTAGCTGAGATTTTCAAATGAATTTAAGAGAGCTAGAAGCCAATTTCTTTCAAAATGCCTTTGTCAGTTGTAGTTTTTTATCAGTTGATTCTCCATCCAGGCTCAAATAAATACAAGTTTCTCATAGATCTATAAATTTAGACTTAGTGGAAGAGCTCATTTAGTCTGACTTCCTTCATAAAGCACTCCATAAAATTTCATCCAGTAGTTCTATATCTTTCCAGTTGTTCTCTTGATGACCACTTAAAACAGCACCTGCTACAGATAGACAAAATAAATCAAATGTTCTCTCCCCTCTTTTCTAACTAAAAGCAAGGTGACATATATATACATATATATATTCACATCAGTACCTGTAACTATATCGTAAGACTTAATGTAACCTTCTTGTTACTTTGAATTTCTGAGGCTCTAGTTGCTTGCTTCTTCATTTCTGGAGCTAGAATTGCCACATGGAGGTGCTATTTTATTCTGATGCTGAAGTTAGGTTAGCCTGAGATATGATGATGGCCTTCTCTCTAAATAATAGTCCTCTTTTTTTCCAGGCTAAGATAACAGATTTTTTTTTTCCCTAACATGGAATAATGAACATAGTTACAAGCCATCTTGCAGTTACTGCTTAACAATCGCATTCCACAGATATCTGTACCTAATAGATATTTTTCTCCAGAGCTAAGTAACTGCTACTTTATATAAACTTTTATAAATCTTTAAATAAAATACAAAAGCCTACAGAATAAATAAATAAGTAAATAAATAGGATGATCATCGGGAAAAAAAAAAAAAAGAAAAAAAGAAAACCAAAAAAACAGAACTAACAGAGCTATAGCACCTGTGGAAATCTGTCATAAAAGCATGAATTGAAATCATGCGGGAAAAAAAGAAGTTCGATAGCCTAGACAGTAGAACAGGGTTATGGCCATGTATTGTGACAGATAGGATAGGGAAGGAATAATTTACTGAGAGAGCACAAATTAATATCTGCATGCTTCTTGTTGGAAAAAAAAAAAAAAAGTATGCATGCTTTTGAAATAGATTTAGTGAATTTTATACATTGAAAATTCCTTTTCTTGCTTTTTTTCCTTTATTTTTTTTGTGTCAGAAAAGAGCAGCAGACTCTGTGAAACTACTGAAGTCTCTTGTATTGTCTTTGATATTTTATATAAAACATCTCCCACTGGTAGATAGAAAATGCTGGAGGACCTTTCTCCTTTCCCTCATTTCCTGATAACAAGAAAGAGAAAACACTTTACTTTTTGAAGGATATTTCTCCTTTGGGTTACATACAGTGACAATGAGCTTTCTCACCTAGAAAAAATACCTTCACCCAAAGTGTTTGCTGTATTGACTGTTATTCAGACACTACATACATCTGTGTACTATATCATATCAATCAAACTGAGTTTTACTTTGTAAAACACTAACTCTTACTAATTCACACGTTCCATTTCTTTAATTATTATTATTATTATTGTGCCAAACAGTTATACTAAGCTGGGACACAAGGTAAATTGCTGGGCTTTCATAGGAGATGCAGTTACTCTGTAATAAATATGTATGTTATTTCAAAACAATGTATTTTTTACCGAATAGAAAAGCTATTTTCACAGAAATCAGGGATTAAAACAACAGGAACCCAAGTGGCTTGGAAAAGGATGAGATTAAAACTTCTGTTGCACAGCTGTGTTTTGTGCTATCTGAGGAAATAATACATTTGTAATAAGGAAAGCAGGTGCAGAAGATGAAGTCCAAGAGAATTGTTTCAAGTGGTCAGCAAAAGACTTAAAAACATCACATGGGCAGGCTGACTGCACACTGAAATAGATGCAGTGCTCAAGAGCCCTGAAAACAATAGTGTCAGTATAAAGAGACTATTCTCAAAACTACTAGACAACAGGCATTGAAAGCTAAGAAAATTTGCACAGCTGGTGAGGAAGAACAGCTTTATCTTACAGCTTCCTCCTGGCCTCTCCTTTGCCCTTCTGCCCTACCTTTCCCAGAGACAGCCTTTTCCCTACACAGGCACCCCTTGAGATGGGGCATATCCATATGTGGCTGTGAGTGAGAAAAAGGAAAAGGAGAGAAAGAGATGGAGAGATGAACAGAACTGGTAATTTTGCTTTGACCTCTCCAGACTCTTACTGATGAATCCTGAACTGCTGTAAAACTCCTCCAAGTCTTTGAGTTGCTTGAATGTATACTAATATATACTTCAGATCTATTAGTA
The DNA here is from genome assembly GCF_003342845.1 of Nothoprocta perdicaria. Taxonomy (NCBI): domain Eukaryota; kingdom Metazoa; phylum Chordata; class Aves; order Tinamiformes; family Tinamidae; genus Nothoprocta; species Nothoprocta perdicaria. Next base: position 5,651,477 of record NW_020455466.1, on the reverse strand, counting down.
GGTAGTTTAATTATTCCTCATATATGTGAAGAGGAGATTCAACTCTGACATAAAGAAGGCTATCTAATAAAAGGCTTCTAGCATCTGTAAGTATTAGTGAGGTGGACCCCCACAGTGCACACGGTAGAATCCTAGTTCACTTTTCAAATGTGGAAATGAATAATAGGTGACTGAATTCTCTGTCACGAAAATTTTCAATGAACATCTATCCTGGCTTTGCAAAAGTGTTAGTAGTACTTGATAGGTATATAGATATAGATATAGATATAGATATAGATATAGATATAGATATAGATATAGATATAGATATAGATATAGATATAGATATAGATATAGATAGATATTTTTTTTCCCCAGTGCTGTTGGTAGTGTGGGTAAGGGATCACAGGAAAAACATGCTAAGCAATAGCAGGGAGGATTCACTAACTAGCAATATCACTCAGGAGAATGGTAGAAGTTCTATATCTTGACCCATTCCAAACTTGGTGAACATTGGCTCACAGCCATTCTAGAAGGAAAGTAATCTTGATATAAAAAAGACTTTTATTGCTCAATCTTCTATTACTATAATAATAAAAAATAGAGACAACTGGAGTAATAATAGTACATAGTATTTAAATGCTCCTTTGTCTCTTTAGAGAACTTCTAAGGAAATGTATAGAAAATGTTTTTACTTTGAACAGAGCTTATTGGTATTTTTATATCCTGAATGCCTCTGATTTATTCTTTAATTAAAAATATTGCTCTAAGAGTGTGGGCAAATATTGATTTTGCATCTAGCAGTTATATTGGCAGATGGTTATTTAGAGAAGGACTCAGTAACATTTCCTACCTCAGGTAAAGAGCAACTCAGTTTGACTGTCATTTATTTATGCTGTAAAATAAAATTTTAAAATGATGAATTAGACCATGTGCAAAATTATCTCTCATTTTGTTGTTGCAGGGTTGCAGCCCCCTTTGAGGGGCAAGACTTTGTAAGCTCACTGTTTAATCTTACCTATCGCTCTACTTGTTTTTAAACAGTGATTATTTTAGTCTTTCTAAAATTGAGAACATGGGTTCACAACAGCAGTTGGGTATTTTGCTTTGTATTGGAAGGCATAGAAATAGAGTATTCTGATTTCTACAGTCTTGGGACAGGATTAGCAAAATACAAGCTTTCAATTAAAGGGAAAATAAACTATCATTTCATCTGTCTAATTCTAAAAGTAAATCTTGGGAGAGTGTTTATTGCTTGAAGAAATTCAGTGCTATTTGAATAAATCATGCTATTCATGAAATCAACTACTTTTTTGGTGATTGGACAGTTGACAGACTGTTTATGAATCTGATATTGCCAAAGTCAAGCTTATCCTTGTATAATGGGATAAGGGGATATAAGGGGACTCGTATTATAGGGGAACTCAATTTGCTGCTCAGGAGATGATTGGACCTGCAGTTGACAGATTTTTCGTGATTCTGATACTGCCAGAATCGGGTGTACAGCTAATACAGTATTTGATGTCTCCTGCCCCTCCCCTATGGCTTTCAAACTGTAACATCACTGCATAAGCACACGTCTATCATTTGCAGCTGTTTCTCTTACAGCATAATTAATACATATCCAGTTGAAAGAAAGTATACATTAGTTAAAATCTTGTACTCATTACCTTATTCAATTAGCAGTGATTCAGGACCAATTAGTCTTGTACACTAAACACAGAGAAAAAACTGTGTTTACTGCATGACAACAACGTTCAGAAGGCCGATTTATGTCATGAGGCATCCTATAGGAATGTTTCTTTTTTCTTTGAAAAAAGTCCATTCGTAAGAGTCTGTACCAAAATTTCTGAACTTTGTTCTATGCAACAATGATAATTGTTACATGTACAAAATGAAAAAGGAATATTAATATCCCTTTTCTTCTTAATAATACATTTATTTATTGATCAAGGTAGTAATCAATTTAATATGTATTTTCACATTTAAAATACAATATTTGTGTGAAAAATTGTAATTTCTTAGATAGTAATCCTTCCCTTCACTTTTTAATCATATTTCACCAATTAGCTGTCAGTTGGGTTGCTGTGTTATTCCCAGACCCATCGACTTTGGGAGAATTTGAGCCAAGGTCCAGATGAAAACGCTGAAACATTTCACCAAGAGTTAATACACACACTTCTGTCAATGAATTTCTTAAGAAGCAATATGTCTACCATTTCATCACTATCCAGGAATCACTATGTATTCACAATCAATATTTTGATGCAGATAAATGTTTGAGAAACTTTTGTTTGACATTACTAGACAGCTATGCGAGACTTTGGCTACTCTTTAAGGCAGTGCATGACAACTCGAGATATCCCCAGTGGTTGCTCCCAGCACTGAATAAACACAGTGATAATACTCCTTTATTCCATRTGTCAAAGCCCTAAAGAAATTCTGTAATGTGCACAACAGGAATGTCATTCTGAGCTTTTCCACTTATACCATCTACATTTAACAAGTGATATAAATAGCCAGATAGTTCTTGCCTACATAAGTCCTGCCTACATAAGTTTTGCATGCAAAGTAGAACAGAAAAGCATGCTTTAATTACAGATATTTACTAAGGGGGCATGTGCAGCTATCTGTCTTTCCTACCTAAGTGACTTAAGGATTTACATGCTTCTATTTGCTTGGATTTGGATTTCAGTTAATCACTGGCTAATTAACCAAATCCAATCACCACTAAGTTAACACCATTATTACATAAGTAAATAATTAACAAACTCTCATGGCTATTAAAATAGATTTTAATAGTAGAGCACTAAATTCAGCACTATTGGTGGAAAGGGCCAAAGAAATAAAATATATGAATTTATACTTTATTTATCAAGTTACTTGTCACACTCATTTCCTGCAGTCACACAGCAGAGTGTAGCTAGTCCATGTTTCTGAATGAAAATTTCACTAGAAATAGTTAGGAAGAAGAGAAGAGAAGAGAAGAGAAGAGAAGAGAAGAGAAGAGAAGAGAAGAGAAGAGAAGAGAAGAGAAGAGAAGAGAAGAGAAGAGAAGAGAAGNAGAAGAGAAGAGAAGAGAAGAGAAGAGAAGAGAAGAGAAGAGAAGAGAAGAGAAGAGAAGAGAAGAGAAGAGAAGAGAAGAGAAGAGAAGAGAAGAGACAGAAAAAAAAGAAAATAGAAAAAGTCCTGGAACTTCCTGTTAAAGCGCTGAGTTCAAGTTGTTTCAGCATTATAAGGATATAAGGATACTCCTTGCCTGGAAAGCATCAGTCTGTGATTGCTCATATACTTAGTATCTCTGCTACGCAAAATGACATTTTGTTTTTCATTTCCATGTAGCATTATTTAGTCATTTAATAAAATCACACACACACAAAAAGACCTAAATATCATTAAGACTTATGCCTGTATGCCTGTTTACTCACTAGGAATAGATCTACAGTTTGACTCGGAATGCTGATATAGCTTTTTTAGCAATGCACAAACTAGATAGGTTTAACAATTTCCCAAGTGTTATTCTCATTCTTAAAATTCTGATACAGGTTCTTTTATAAAGTTTCAATGGCATAATCCATAGCAGTGCAGTTACCCTAATGATATAATAATAACCAACAGCTTTCAGTGTAAATTAGACCTTAAAAAAAAAAAATCTGATTATTCCGTTAGCAAAGGTTTTGACAAAGTTAATGTAAATCTATGTTTAGTACTTAGAAGTACTTAGTGACTTGGATTCAGTATTGTCTGCTACATTTATATTATGCATATAAATAATTAAATTCTAATTAACTGTGGATGAATTTATTGCAATAAAAATATAGTATAATTTCTATATATTTCTAACCAGTCCAATAGATCTAGCATGATAAAAGAAAATCCAAATCATTCTTAACTAAGAAAATTAAAGCTAGTCAGGAAAACAAAATTATTTCTTTTAATCCTTTTCTTTGTTGTTGTTGCTGTTAATAAGGGCTTGTGGAAATGTAGGAAAAGGAAAGCTAAAACTTCTTTAAACTTTTTAATATAGAAGTCCTGAAAACTGTTAATATGGTTTTGAAGTACTCAGAAATACTAGGAATTACAGAATTGGGTTATAGATCCTAAGGGAAAAAAAATAATGGACATAAAAGTTTCTCTATCTTAATCTATATATTTATAATATGTACATAGTTCTTGTCATTGCTTTAAGCATTGATGAATATTAAACAGAAGTGAAATTACAATTTGCAGAACCAGCCTTCTGGAACGTTATTAAGTAGTTTTGAATAAAGCTAGGGTATTCCTTCTCTGCCAAGGCCTCGAAGTTGCATCTTCAGTTGGTGATAAACTTACAGGCCATGAGCTACATACTATGCTGCAACTGAGCACTAGCCCAGGGTTTGCCCCTCCAGATTTAATGCCTCAAGTCCAACCTCAAGTTCTTGCTCCATGGCACAAAGATCACCTTTTAGTGTACCAGGTTCTCTTGTTGCAAAAAAGATACTTGCAAAAAATAGTACTTATCCTCACAAGGTCACATAAAGAGCAGCAGTTGTTCTGTGTTCGATACATATAGTGGTCTCATATATTCTTGTAATTTTCTCCTCTTTTACATCAGACTGATCACAGCTGCCAGGTAATTGCTTTCTCAGTTGACTCATTCCCAGTCACCACTTCCTGTATGCGTTAGCGCATGGCAATGGACAGATTCCAGAAAACGGGGACACTGCTGTAGCTAGTGTTTGAGTCAGGATCAGGCTGTCATGAGAGGTGGCAGCAGCTGAAGGGGATGGCTCATATCCTGCACTACAGTCAGTCTCTGGGCTCCTATCACATTCAGGCATCTCCAACATCTGCTAAGCTTCAAAGAAAACCACAAAAAAATATTTTGATAAACCTCTACTTTTTGGTATTTTTCTGCTATGCCTGGACTCTGCTGTTCCCCTCACCCTGCTATTTTGCTACTCAAAACATGAAATCCTTCCAAGTGGTGAAATACTGTGGTATCAACCTATCAAGAATGGACTTCAGTAGGCTGTCTTCCCAATGACTTGGATAAATGACCGCTAGGAATTGGAAGAAATTCAGTGTATAAAAAGACATGGAGAATACTGACCTGTGTAACTTCACATGAGCATCATCAACCTCTTGTGCCCTTGACTCCTCTGGTAATTGAATCTTAGAAATGATTTTGGTCCCCTTTGTATTGTGTTCCCTGGACAGCTTTCTGGTATATAGGAATCACCCCTACACTTTCTACAAAGTGATATGATATCTCTGGCTGATTTACACTTGCATTTTCTCTGCAGGCATTTTTAAATACATGCATGCATTTTTTTTTCCCTGCTAGTTATCATTTTCATTTGGGAAGTACAGTTCACCAATGCCGCAACCATATACTTACCTTTGAAAAATGATGTTCATTTTCTTTAGTGAGAGAGTTATCAGTTATACCACACAAATCACTTGATCCTTAATTAGTCCATCTGCTAACTGTTCACATTCATAACACTTAGTTTTACTACATATCTACTGATCTAACTAGATAAGTTCTTATAATGAGGAGATGCTATTACTAACAATTTTCTTCCACACACTGAAATATTCTTGACATTTTTGAAATGCCATGCAGCAATTTGTGAGATGCTTGGTACTCCCAGTGGGTTATATTGCAGATGTCCGGTGGTTGTGGATGTGCCAAAACATGCAGCACTTCATCCACACTTTCAGGCCAGTAGACTTTAAAGAAAATTTGAATTCTAATTATTTCCTGCACTATTTTGTCTACTTTCATTCAGGATTCAGGAATTTTCTTTCTCAGTTTTACTCCATTTAAACTATATTTTTAATTTAAGTTTCACTCAAAATTTAGGTTAAATGATTTATATTCATGAGTACAAGATGAATTACATTATTTTCACTTTGTAGCATGCTTCTGAAGATATAAGGCATACAAAAGAGTGTTACTGTTCATAGCTGCACATTTTTTTCAACTCAGGAACATCAACAAAAGAATATGATAAAAACCTGAAATGTAAATGTTTGTAAAAATATTAATTCCTACCTCTATCAGTAGTTACTTGAAGCTAGAAACACCTCTTGAACTACGTAGTGAGCAATAGCCATTACTCTAAACACATGCTATTTCTTTATATGAAATTATATGAAATTTGGGTATTTAAATAGGAGCAAGATGCAGATCATCTGATAACTACCTTTTCAGATTAGAAAATCAAACTCTCCTAACTAAATCTAACTCAATTACATGAGAAAAGTAAAGGTCACAGAAATCTGGTGACATCGATGTATCTATTACACAGCTCAGTATTCTTTGTCTCCCTTAAATGCAGAATTATGTTTAACTGGTAGAAAGCAGAAGTTCTTGCAATATCCTTTCTTTATTTGAAATAATTAACTATATAGATTTATAGATAAATAAACAATCAGAAGCTCTAGATAGATTTATCTGTATTTATTTCGTTATCTAGTTCTACTTATATATCTAGATATCCTTATATACCTAGATATCTATAGGTAAATAAATAAGAGGAAATAAACAGATATGTACATAAATGAATGAAAAGCTACCTTCCTGTCAGACACAAAATAAAGAACACAGGTCCATGTTCTTCATCCAGTCTATGCTATTGATATTTATTGGTTACTTTCACAAATATTGTTTTAAAATAAAATTCAATTTTCTTTTAGGAGACCAGTCAAGACATCTTGAGCAACTGTCCTGTCCTGTATACTGCATGCTCTAGTTATGTGGTGAGGCGACTTCTGAGTTTTCATGGCAACTGTCTGAGGTAAAGATGTGATTGAAATGTGATTACTAAATGCATTTTAATAATATTTTTAACAACATGTCATTCTTCATCGTTATACATATACATATACATATACATGCATTTACTCTGTTTTCTGTAAATGAAGCATCATTTACTGCTGCTGCTGCTAATAGCTGCTTTTAGCAGCTAGACAGAAATACTTCTGTAGAAAAAAATAAAAAATGATGTTGTTGGTGCCCCAAAGCTACACACATATTGCCTCCTACGTGGTTTGACCTTTAGGCTGATTATGGGTATGGTTATCTTTGCCAGGCGCACACAGGATAGATTAAACCATGCAGCCTCTTTAATACTGATTAATCCTGATGGAAGTCAGTTCGACTAGTCTTAGGGAATGCAATAAAAATATCTGTTATCATTTGAGCAATTTTTAAAGTCATCTTTGATGTGAACTAGTAGGTTGTTGTGATTTTTTTCAGGTCACAGTGTGAGAAATACCTTTTTTTTGATATTTGAAATTGGCTGGTATTTTTATATTTGTAAAACAGCCACATGATGCAGGTTTCAAATGATATCTCACAAGCATTAAAAAAAAAAATCTGTGTTGCAAGACCTTAAAATAAAAATAGATTCTGACTGCTAGACTTAGTCTTCTTTAATCAAAGACATTCCTTTAATTAAAGAAGTTGCAAAATAGTTGGCAGTTTTACAAAATACAATAAAAATGATGCTGCACCAAGCAATCCTGAAGAATGCAATAAAAAAAAAGCCTGCAGCCGCTGTCTCCCATGTTCACTGAATGCTGGAATTGCTGAGGTTAGAGAATGATTGAGCTGGGGGAGACGTGACCTCCTAAGCAGATGTAAATAATTCGGGAGCCAACCTGTGGAAAACAAAATCATTTTCACATGAATTCTCTGCTCACCAATGGAGCAGTCTGTGGAGAGGCAGAACAGTGTGAATCAAGTGCTGCTAAAAGGAATAACTAGCAAGAGAATAAGCCAGCAAGAGCTGCAGCAAGCAGCGTATTGGCAGCAGCAGGGCCAGGGAAGGGGTAGGCTTGCATGGCAGGTAGAAGGGTTTTTGGGTGGATGGACTACAGGAAATAGTCACTAAGTTGTCTGCCACTCAGGCTGACTAAGCAAAGCTTCAGTAAAGCTGTGCTGAAATGCAAGCCATATGGCCAAATTATATTCTTGTCTGGTCAGTACTTGCACCCGTGCAGTTGTGCCACCAGGTGCCATGTAATGAAGTCTGTTTCATTACCCATCCTGGTATTATTTGCTTCAGACCCATCAACATGATTAGCAATTCACTGTGTGATTATGTTCCTTTCAGAATGACATATAGTGTAGAAAATGTAGTAGAAGTGTAGGAAATTTTTAGATTTTTAGGTTCTTTCTTTGTTTTCCCTCTCTTTATCTTCTCTTGAAATTCCCTGCTTTTTCATTCCCACATGGCTGAACCTTCACTTCTTCTGCTCTCTCCTTTACCCTTATTTCTTCCTCTTTTTGCCCTATATTTTCTTGATATCTTTCAGTTCTCTGTCTCACAGCTATTCTTTCTCCTACTCTTATTTTTTTCTCTGATATCTCCATAAACTAAATATTTATAGCTTTTCTGTTTTATACAGATTTGTTGTCTTGCAAAGAATGTTGTCGGTGCAAAGAATGAAACACATCAGTAAGTTTTCTTGAGCAGATTGGGCTGTTCAGTAATGTTCATTCAAACTATTAAATACATACTATTGAAAACATTTTTGTTCATCTTTCTTCTGCACAGGAATTCACACATGACATGTCTGAGGAAGGAGACTTATGAGTGCCACTAAGAGTGCTCCAGACCCCTCCCAATGGGGTAGATACACAGAGAACCTCCTCTGATGGCTAAGGTACAGTATGTGACTGATTAAATCTGAAGATAGATTTGGACTGGATGAAAGAAGAGAAACCTTTGTAAATCCCGAAGATGGAAACAAAAGATCTTTCTTAGCAGTATTATTTTTTTCCCTGTCCCCTGAATGCTGCTTAGAAGGAGCACGCCCTGAGCTTGTGAGAAAGCAATTTGTCATTTCTGGTAAACTAGGTTTGAAATCAGGCCAGGACCAGGGTATACTACTCAGATGTTTGGTTGCCCAGTCAAGGCCAGTGAATTATAAAAGGAATAGTTTGGGATGCTCAGGGGAAATCAACTTTAATTTGAGTTTATTTGTACTGAAAACCTGATCGCATGAGCCAGACTTATTCATTCAGGACACTCAGACAGATCATGGATGTTCCATCAAAACAGCTGGAATGTAACATAGCAATTGTATGCTCAAACTGCTCATGAATGAGCCAAGGACTAAGAACTATTGCCAAGATGGCTTGCTGAATAACACATAAATACAGGAGAGCTGTAGTCTGTATCCCAAATCATTCATGAGAGGGAAAAGTGGCAATATTTTTCTTTTGTGAATTGTTTCCTGTATTCCAATTAGAATAGCTCATGATGTCTGATAACTATTTAAATGTTAAAAGGCCAATTAAAAGTTCTTGAGAGGTTAGTCGTTTCATAAACAGAGTTGCATATGTCCTCTAAGCCCTGAAACTTTCTTCTGTGTATATTCCTTGGAGCTTCACATTCACACTGTGATTCCTTATGCAGCCAAACTGTTTACCACAGAGCTAGAGATTTCAACAAAGTGAATTATACTGATACTGTAATTACTTTCTGAGCTCTATGTGCTGTCTGTTGTTTGTAGTTTGTATGCTGCATGGGTTTCAGTGCAGCGGCTAGATGACTGTTTGTATAGGCAGGAACTAAGCAGTTGGTTGTTATGAACCACAACTTCTCTCAGCAAGATGCAGACACAAGTGAATCAAGTTCATGTGATATGGCATCTGTAAGATGTGATGGAAGTGAAGGAAAAGTTGAAGCAATTTACAGATCTGGACAGCAAGAAGAAGCCTATAAACAGCAGGGCCTCTGTCATTCTTTCTTTACATGATGATTAGATATGCAGTAGGAATTTGGAACACAAGCACAGGTTCATTCCTATTTTAGTTGTAAGATTTTGTAATGAATCACCACTGTCTTCTGCTTCATAGCACTGTTCTAGTAGGTATTCAAGAGTAAATGCAGTTGTATGGGAGATTCTAAAATAGCCCATCTTATAGAAACTGTTTCTTTAGTATGAGTTTTTTTGGAGGGGGTTGTTTGTTTATTTTTTTTTTTTGTATTTCTGTAGTACTCATAGCGGACCCATCCTTGGGCACTTATCTTAGCATCTGGGCTACAGAGATGACTTTTTTTTTTTTTTTTTTTTTTTTTTTTCCCCCCTGTGTTGCATTCCTGTCATTCTCAGCCCTGGAGAAAACAGAACGATCAGGAAAAGCACTAGCAGTGCTTTAAGCACTTCAGTGCTTAAACTTTTTCGCTTATTGCAGAAGAATGACAAATGCTTTATGACAATTGAGATCTTTCCCTTTTTGCAGAACACAGTAGCTGTACTTCAGGCAGGAAGACTCGGCGTGGAATTTAATATTTGGAAGCCCACTGAAGTCAGAGTAGTGTTTTGTCTTAAAAACCCAAAGTATTTCCATTTGAACAAATCTTTTAGAGGTTTGCTTAGTTCCTTTTGTTGTCCATAGCACAGGAAATTAAAAATATTGTACTATTTAGCAATCTGAGGTTAAAAAATGTTAAGCACATCTCATTTTTAAATACACAGTGAAATGTATCTCATTGAGGTCTATGAAGCTAAGCTGTTCATCTGAGTGATTTCATTAACTGAATCAGGGCTATAATGAGTTAAGATGCAGCAGTCAAAAGTATTGTCAGATTACAAATCATCACTCAAGGTACAAAACTAAGTCACTATTTCTAGTAGTTAAATTCTGATAATAAATATTTTTTCTGCTATGAATGTGGTAGGAAACATGCATGCATGTATTCATAAGTAAGCTGTCTTTGAAGACTCAGTATATGCAGAATAATAAGACTGACATTTGGCTTGGTGCCTGAGTGTGCAGATGACTTTAAGCCTCATTATATTATGATGATAATACATTCCTCCAAGATCATTACTTATTAATTAAATCTTTTTTTCTGTAATTGCACATTAACTGAGCAATTCCTACAATGGAATGTAGGAAGAAGTATGGCAAAAAAAAAGTGTGACCATTCTACTCAGTGACATTTCCCACTTTCTCAGAATTTGAGTTATTTATGTTATGCATATAAAAACCAACTATTTCAATATTACAACTTTCACATTTAAAGAACAAAAGTCTATATCAGATATATGCTATGTATGTAGTTGGAAAAAGTGAAGATGATGATAAAGATTTGACACATTCTCACACTTCTCACATTCTCCAACACACTTACGTTAACAGTTACTTATTTTAGTTGTGTGACTCTAAAAACAGATACGGAAAATATCTTGATGTGTTTTACTTATGAGGAAAAAGGTACTTCTTCCATATAAAAATTTCCAGGATAATATTTTAAATATAGGGCAAAATAAACAGATACTAGTATACAAAGTAGAGACTTCTTTTCAATATCATTTGAGCATAACAAGTTTATATAGCACGTTTGATAACTATTAAAAACAGACTAACATTTAAACTCATACTCATGCATGCTGTGTAACTGTGTGCAGTGTGTGCAGGCAGGTGCACAAGAATTGGTCTCAAAATTTAGTAGCATACAGTGTAACATGGAAAACTACCAGGGAAGCTATTTAAAGTGAATAATATTTTAGATTTAATAGAATGTTTCCACATGTCTATGTATGCCAAGAAATATATGTAATTATATAATAGTGTTTTTTAATATTTTGTATTTTTAATTATTCATTTTCATCATAATTTTTGTAGACTGGATTAAAGTCAAAGATACGACCCGTACTGCAGAAAAGTTACACTGTGACATTTTGTCCATTACTGGACAAAAATGAAGCAGAAACTGTAGGTCAAATGGCATATGTAATTATAGAAAACTATTATATATTATTGTATCTAACTTTAATGTAATTAGTATGTTTTAATGACAGTTCTCCGCAGGTGGATTTTATCTTTATAGAACATTATCGCAAAACATTTTTAAAAGATTATTTTATGAAAACATACATAAAAAAATGCCAGAGAGATGTTATAATGAAAGACTGGTACTGAATTGCAGAAAGCTTGCTAAACTTCCATTCATTAGGCCAATTTATGTGATATTTATATGACCGGGCTTTACAAACAATGCATCTCCCCAGGAAGATAATTTAAAGAAATACTAATTTTAAAGAAGGAATTTTAGAAAGCAGACAGAAGATGCAATTCAAAGCAAACGTTTTAATCAGTGAGGAAATACAAGTGAAAAAGGGGAGATATATCAACCATACAAGCTAATTCTTCTCTCTCAGCCATTGTCACTGGTTTGTAAATCCTTAATGCAAAGAAAATGAGAAGCCTCAGGAAAAGATTTGTGATTACTTTCATTCTTAAATTCCTGTATTTCAGTCTTTCATTCTTGTTATTACTTTCATAGCAATTGACACTGCTATGTTCACTGATGTTTCACAAGAATTGCGTAACTTCAGGGAATAAATAATGGTTAGGATACTTAATATAAAGTTCCTTAAACTCAGGACAAAAAGAGCAGCTGCCTGCAGGGGGCTTTGAGTAGGATAGGAGCAACTTCAGCTTTATCTTCTGGGCAGGATAGTTCCTTTTGGAAGCAGGAGGAAATGTTTTTCATGGTCCTTTCTCACTTTCTGTGTGGTGGAATCCATTGTGATGTCATTTAGAAAGAACTAAGTTTCAAATGGACATCTGCCACACTACCTGCTCTTGGCAAAAACAAGAAAAAATACCTGAACAATCATCTTGCAGACTGAAAAGTGGAGGACTGAAAAATACATTTAAGAACACTGTAATCATCATTCTTTATTCTTATCACTATTCTTACTACTGCATTATCGCTACCACTGTCATTATCAGTATTACTTTTATTATTATTGTATGGTTTGCATTTTTATAATATTTTTACACTGTGGGGGCAGAGAAACACTGAAATGAAGCAAGGATTACTAGGTGACAAGGTAGTGAAGAAACAGCATACAGACACAAAGGGGCAAAGGCGAAGTAAGAATTTAATGAGTCAATGTTATTAGCAGGGGGAATTCTATGATATGAGAATAACAATCACTAAACTGGGAAGAATACTTAATAGAGTCTAATTGGATTTTCCAAAACTAATGAGAGCAAAATTCTTGGTATTTCATATCTTAATACTGCCAAGGTCCATTTTTCCCTTTTCTGGTCTTTCATAGTAAGAGCAGATAAATCTTGCCCAGTGCTATCACTCCATCTTTTCTTAAATCAGTGAAAGGGATGAACATAATGGAAATGATCTAACCAGAGGTACTCTCCTTCTTCGTCTTTGGTTGCCCATATGATTTTCTTTACATTTAAGTGAAAATGTCATTTCTCTTACTGGCTGAAGTCCCTTTCAATACTTTATTTTTAAGAAATCCTGCTTGAGAAACCTTGCAGCAGCAAAATAGCTGTCACAGTTCTTCAGGTCATGAGACCACACAGCATTTTTATGTTGCCAAGGTCAGACAATTTCCAGAAAGGGAACAGAGATGATGCTCATGAAAACTGAGCTTTAGAGTACCCATTTTGAGACTCATTATTTGCTACGGGGAGAATATTTTCTATCTGCTCTCCCCTTGCAGTGAAATTCTCTGAACACATACATCTATCTTCTTTCCATAAAAACAAACCTGAAATGATTTTTAGGAAGAGTAAGGATAGAAGCAAATATATATATACTTTTATATTTTTTTTATATTTGTATAACTTTATAACTATTTCAAAATAGTTTAGTAAGTCATACATGTAGCTTGCCTATCTCATTTATTCTCTACCAGACTCCTTTGTTAATTCTGAAACCTTAAAAGCCTAGATATTTGAGATCAAGTTTCTTCATGCATTGTGGACCACTTATTTCCCTCCCTCACCTTATTCATGTAGTCAGTAACATTGCCCTGATAAGAAAATCTTGGTGCAAGTAAGACGGATTTATGGGGCATAGGTGTCTCAATACCTTGAAAAGAGAAAATAGAGATTGAGAATCACATTCTTAGGAATAAATTGGCATCTGCTGCTGCAGAGCTGGTAGATATCTCCCCTTTATTTCTGGCACTTGACTAGACCTTGAAATAAAAAATAATGAGCACCTTTCAGCTAAATGTTTGAAGGAGAATTTAAAGAGGAAGTGAGAGCTGTGAATGTAAGGCTGACTGGAACAAGCAACCTGAAAAAGAAAGAACTCCCTCAAACCCTGAACAAAGGAGAAGGGAAAAAAAAAAAAAGTATATCGGAAGACTAATAATATTTTTATATAAACACCCTGCTTCCACCTTCCTTGCACTAACAAAAAAAAAAAAAAAAAAATTCAATATTCTGCAGTGTCAGAACAAAGAAACAAAGAGGAGGTATTGAGAGCAGAAGAATTAGAAATAAAATCACATTAGGAGATGCAAACATTTGCATGTGCAGACTGGCACAGTGGGATTGTATTTGGGCTCAAGACAGAGTGTCAATTAAAGCTAAATGCCCCTTGTGATAGAAATTTAGAATAAGCAGAGCTCTTCTTCTGTTTTTTGAATTAAGTATTCAACTAACCAGCTAATCTTCATATTTTTCTTCTTCCTAAATTTATAAATAATGTATTTATTATTAATTAATGTTATTATTAATTCAAGTATTGACAGAATTGCCTGTGTTGCCACCATGATACAGTATATGTCTCCAAAACGACTTGAGGTGGGGTTTGAAATACAGTTCAGTGTTTTGTTGCTGACTGAAGAGCAATGTTTAGCATATGCACTTTTCTCACAGGCAGAAAGAGCATTTAAGAGTCAGTGAAGACTGTCAACATTATCCAACAGGTTATTGCCCAGAAATGCACCAGCTAAATTATGCTCTATGTCTATACACAGGCACTGCAGCCACTGCCACTTCCTATATGTTTTTGGCTGGTGGGAACATAACCTCTTACCTCCAATCTCTCAGGGAATGCTTTCTGAATGAAAATAAATACTGGTTTTACTGCTGACAGACTGAGTGATGCTGTGTAGTTCTGCATGGTTCAGTCTCTAAATAAGATTTTCAAAGGGAACTTGTGCTTGCTGATCAGGCCTGAATATGCTTCCTTTAGCAATGAGTACTAGGTTATTGATTTTCTCTCAGGGACGGTATTTTCTTGTTTTCTTAACAGCAGAAATTCTTCCATTTAGAATATTCACTTCTTCCGAGTTGATTTTTTTTTTTCTCAAGAATGTTGGTTATTTCAGCATCAGTACTATCAGTCATCACACTACCATTCTGCTGCCTAGCAATCACCTTTTTTTTTCTTGTCATACTTCATTTCTATATGTGGGCTTGTCTTTAATATATTCAAGGACTGAAGTACGTGTCATTTGATATAAATATCTCTCCCTGTTTTGTTTTGTTTTGTTTGTTTGTTGAGTGTTCCCTATTGTCTTTGGCAAAAGCTGTTAACTATTCCCAGAGCTGCACTGTCATTGTCAACGATGCTAGTACAAAGCACCAACAAGGAAATAAAAATAACATGATTATGCTTGTGTTTTAGTTCTCTTGGAAATCAGGGACATAGCAGCAAGGTGGAAAATCAATGGATGCCAAATAGAAGAAGACCATGTGGCTCAGGGGGGAAATATTTTGCAGCTTAATTGTGAAAATTAGCACTGAAGAGACTGAAGCTGTTGGATACTGAGCAACTGAAATCAAAGGGACTTAAGGGCAATCAACACCTCCCTGAGCTATTTCTATCCCATAAAATCAGACCAGAAGAGGGTTGAGACCTTAGACTAATCTGGCATGCTTCAGAAGACAGCAGTACAAACGGTGCATCATAAATCAAAGCAACCATACTCATGCCCTCAGCGTTTATTTAAGCAATCACTTACTTTTCAGAGTTTTACGTAATAACTTACAATTCTCCGAAACACATGCCAAAATCTTACTGGTTTCTTTTTTTTTATATATTTTTCTTTCAGAAGCACATCATGTTTATTCTTTATTTCTTCAGATGCCCCAAAATTTAGGTTTATTTAAAATCTCTCTTTAACCGAAAAAAAATACTAAATATGGATAGCATCCTACACACAAACATCAAATGTTATTGTATACAAATATTTTGAGAAAGTTTTTGGCTCTTCATTCTTCTAATCAGACAGCCCACACTCCTCACTATACAAATTCTGACTTTCTGAGTTCTTCAAAATTGAATTAAGAATTTTTAACTTACAACTAAATACATACCAGTTCATACAGCCTGAGCTTACAGAAAGGATCACTTAAGATAGGTCTTGTTCTTAGGGCCAAATCTGTGTTTTCACAGTCTGTATGAAGCTTCTTCTTCTCTTTTTTTGTCTTGTCTTAAATACAATTTATAGATGGGAAAGTGAGGGTTATTTTGTTTATTTTTCTTTAACTAGGATATAAAAATCATATTATCTTTTCAGATTTGTTTTACCTAGCAGTTAGTTTTCCCCATCTCCTCTCCACCAAATACCAGAAGCATTTAAAGAAAAAAAAAAAAAAAGTTAAAGCGTTTTTACTAAAAACTAAAGTAAGTATAAATTATAGATATGTACTGGCTCAAAAGAGTTCACCAGGGATGATTGTGGTTCCTCTGCTCTTCCTCCCAGGAATGCCTGAGGCAAAACTTCTGCCTATTTTTCTAGGTCCCTACAGAAAGCCTAGATACATTTTTTTGCACTGTTTGCTGTAAAGTGTTCAAGAATAATGGAATAGGAGAAAGTAACCTGACAAGACTGAGCATTGCAGGTCATTTAAAATATTTTCTTTGGTGGATGGAGAGTGATGTTCTACTCGTAGCATCTGAAGAAAGGAACAAAAGACCCATAAAAAATAGAGATCTTTTACAGTTAGTTATAGCTGAAGACAAGGTCTTTGTTGCAGAAAGAGAAACTATTTTTATTTATGTTTCTTTCTGATACAAAACAGATTGGCTTAGGATGGTAAAAATGAAATATTACACATAGATCCTGTTTTTCTTTGTAGTAAAATAGGAATTAATTACTCTCTGCTAGATTCAGCAATTGAATACTTACTAATCCCACCTTTAATTGTTTATAAATCAGAGCAATTTTCTGCATTTGATTCTGCAGTCTGATTTCCATTTGCTCTAGTACAGAGCTCCTGAGAAATATTCAGATAAATCTTAGATCACAGAATTACCAGGGTTTTGAAAAGGTGGATCCATTTTTCAGGTTGAAAAAGTAATATGGATCTTTCTATATACAGGACTCCCATGTCCATTTCTCTGTTATCTGAGATGATGTTTAGACTACATGCTTTGGGAGTCTCAGACTGTCGTGTAATATTTATTGAATTTAAATAATATTTTGGGGGAGAGGGAGAAAGAGGCTTTTTTTCTTTCTGAATACTGGATATTTTAAGAATGTAAAATTAAATAATTCATAATTTATAAATCTGGGCATATCACAGTTGTTGGCTATTAAGATTTCTTTAAGAATGCTTCTTTTTTTTTTTTTTTCTATTAATGTTCCATATATTTCCTAAGGCATAGGCTGTATAATCTTTGAAGAATAAAAATATTTTTAAGTGGACTTTTTTTTTTTTCTTTCACAAAACAAAGTATCTGTGATATAGAAGAAATTATTTCACAATGCCTAGCTTTTGTCAAAGGACAAGTGCTTGCTTACATATGTCTTTAGTGTTTTCTCTTTTGTTACAGTACATGTTGCCTTCAGGCTGTACAACGACACTGCTAATGGAGGCATCAACCTGCAGAATGAGTATGGATTGACCATATCAATTTTACAAGAACACTGAGAGCCTGAGAGACAGAATCATCAAGATAAAAGAACACCAGAAGAAGCAACTAAATTTCTATTCCTGACTTTGAAGCACTGAGGTTTATGAGATCTTATCTATATTTGTTTCAGCTTCCTTGAATAAAAGATGGAAAAGATGGTAATTGGTCAATACTATGTGTAATGCACTAGTGTACTGAATTGGATAATGAGTGTAAAGCATTTGAAAGAGGATGGAAATTCAGATACATTCAGATATAAAAGGAATCATTTTGGACATGAAGTTGAGTTTGTAAGTACAAACAAAAAATATTTCTCTGTATCCTATAAGAAGCTGAAAACTTTTGTATGCATTTAAAACAGGAATAAAAACTATAATATGATACAGGGCATGGACACGGTTTCAGATATATTGAGAAGCTGATCTCAAACTAAGAATCAAATGCATACACAATCCTATGGGAAATGTGGAATCTATTTATTCGACTAAGAGGAACCTTGGTTTCATTTAATTCATAGTTGTAAGCTTTTGTGCAAGCTTCCTGGTTTTTTTTTTTTCCCTCTGAAGTTTAAACCAGCTCTTCCTTGTTGTCATATGATGCCATTATTTCTTCTCCTTCAGAGCACCTTTTATATACTTGAGGACTATCATATTGCTTTTAAACCTAATCAACCCATTTTCTTCAATCTTTCCTACAGTCTGTGTTTTCAAGACCTCTTTTTACCTGTTTCTGTTTCACAGACTAGCTCCAATTGAATCAAATTAAGAACCTCAAAGCTGGATGCTGTATCCTAGCTGAGATGTTACTAAGTGCTTAGAAGAGGATAAAATTGCAACTTGAGTTTTTTACAGATACTAGTCTAGTTTATACCTTGTTATCTATGTTTTTATCATTAATGTAGTATTGTTGATCAATATGTATCGTAATGGTAATTCTGTCTGCCATTCCTTTAGATTTTTCTGTTGTGCCAAAAATACTAAAACTTAACTAGATTTTCCACATCCTGTGGCTATGCAGCTACTTATATCTAATTATACATACAATTTTCCATTTGTTTCCATTACATTTTAGTTTTGCCGTAATAGTTCTCATGTTTGCCAAGGCATTTCTGAATTATACTTCTACCCTCTGATATCTTTGTGTCTTCTCAGAATTCATTTGATTTGTGGCTTTAATTATCCATATCTTTATTTCCTTCAACCAAGTCATTAAGGGTTACCAGACCTACAGAACCATTTTTGAAATACTCTATTTTGAGAGAGTGATGCTCTCTGGAAATCACCCTTGCTGCTTAGGCACTCCCCTCACATCAGTCACATTTGGCTCACATCTCCGTAGCTAGTTTTTAAGAATCCCACGTCAGACAGTGGCAAAAGCTTACTACAATGAAGATATATGACATCTAACACTTCCCTTTTATTCACAAAGTCTTTTCTCCTGACGCAGAAAGAAATTACTTTGGCTTGATATGATCTACTCTTGACAAATTCATATTGGCTGTTATTCTTCTTGTTATCTACTAGATGTTTACAAATTGATTTTTTGATTGTGTGTTCTTCTATTTCTCGAAGAAGTGAAGTTAACCTGACAGGCCTATGCTTCTCTGACTCCTCCTCTTTCTCATTTTTAAAAACAAATTATGTTTTTCCAGTCATTCAGAATTTCTTCAGTTTCTAAAGATAATAAAAGACTCAGTTTCTAAGGAACTACTGATAGCTCTGGATTTTTTTTTTTTCAAAGTATCTTAGTAGAAATATTTTATCAGTCTCCACTAAATTAAAACAGAAGTAACATGCTTAAACATTATGTTTTCCATCTCCTACTGTAGTCTGAGTTCATCTTCCTCTATGACAGAGGTCAGTGACCCTCTTAATGAAGACTGTAGGGGTAATGGCGTCAAATCACTTGCCTTCCTATAGCTAATGGTTGGTACATTTGTACTTTCTTCTACACCACTGCCATGTAGTGAGACATCTTATCCAGAATGTCTTCTTCCTATGAATATTTTACAGATATGTCTATTCACACTTATTTTTTGTCTTGCGCTTTCTAATTATGCCCTTGCATAGTTCTTTTTTAGAAACTTGTGAACTCTTTGACTTAATTTCTACTTCTTGTGAGGTCATGAACAACATAGTTTTACTCAGTTTGATCTTTCCTAAGACTTCATTAATGACCTTCTCTGTTGGAATTTATCTTACTGTGGGCCTTAGTATAATCATTGTCAACTATATTGAACCACCTCTTTACTCCCACAGCTTGGTTCCTACAGGGAATCTATGTCTGTGAGTATGATAAGCTTTGGTCTCTTGCAGATGCATTCAAAATTCCCCTTAATAGTGGACAGACTTTATTTGCTACAACCCTCACTGAAACACAAGGCTTCCATGTGTCAAGGTCACTACATAAGAGGTTCCCAAATCTTTGTAGGTACATTCACCAGTCAAATATATCTAACATCTTTCATTATAGTTTGGCCTCTGAAGGCATAAAGCTGTCTTAACTTTATGGTAGATTGTATTTATATCTGTGAATATCAATTCTGATCTGCTTAGGTGGAAGCTGAAAAAGCAACATAAATGAAAGCAGAAGTATATTTTGGCATCTCTCTAAAATGAAATGAAATGAAATGAAATAAAATAATAAAAAGATTGTGACAAGGCTAGAAATAACAGATTCTTCTGCCTTGTAGTCAAAGACTGACATTGTATCTGAGTTTAAGCAAATAATTGAGCTCACTAATCTTCATCTTAAATCCTTGTAAATGAAAATAAATATGCAATTGATTATCTCTTTACCATTGGGAAGTGTATGCAAGTTTGCAAGTTTTTTTGCAACTTGCAAGTATGCAAGATGAAGAGTTTTGCAAGTTTGAAATATTAATTGCTATTGTTATTTAATTTATAAAATGTAAAGGATATTGAATCTCCTTGTAAAATGTTTTCCCTTCTTTTCAGAAGCTCAAGAATCTGTTGATTCTTGTTGATTCTACATTCCATGACAAGAAATGTTATAATCAGGATTGTGATTAATGATTAGTTTCTTTATTTGCAAATGCTATAAGTGTCACTGACCAGCAGTAATTGCAAAAATGCAATTATCAATTACATTGATAATTGGTATCAATGCAAAATTATCAAATGATAATTTGCAAAGCTGTAGTGCAATTAATTATGTGCTTCTGATGTAAAGGTAATGTTGGAAGGAAAAGTGTGATTTGAAAACTAAGTTTGTTGTCAAGTGACAACTGTAGATGCCAACTGGACCAAGAAACGTATACTACTCTTGAAGAATACCTATGAGAGTGGCAAAAGGGAATGGCACATTCCCCAACAGCTTGTATACATGGTGGCACCATGTGTGGATGTCCTAGACCTGTATGTCGGCTGAGACACCAAGAAGATTAATGCTATATATAATAGTGGTGCATTTCCATTGGCTGGCATTTCTGGGCTCACACATTCACTAGACTGACAGGCGATTCCATCTTGGAGGAAGTTTTGTGACATCCTGATAGAGATCGGTGTGGACATTCACTTGTGAGTGTGTGTTTATGTGTGTGTGTGTATGTGCATAGGTGTGCACCAAATTAATAATATAGATTTGCTTAACTTTACAAAGAATTACAGACGGGGGAAAGCAGCCAAGATTGTATGTAGCCTAGCGTGAAACCAAAATTAAATGTTCTTGCTGCAGGAATTATTTGTCTAGTGTGAGCTGACCACCAACAACTAGTACTGCTGTTGCTAGGAGCTATCAAAAGAAATGTCAGTCTTCACAGCAAGTGATGAAATTTGACATATGGCATCAAAGCATCATTAAAACTACACCTGCTGCAGAGGAGGTTGTGTCTTTCAAGAGACTTTCAAGCCGAAAAGGTTACTCTGAGAATGCAAAAGGGTATGCCTTATTTTCTTTATTTCTTAGTAGATAATTAAGAAGCCATAAAAATTTGAAAAAATGGAGAGAAAGAGTATTAAGAAACATGCAAACTTATTGCTTTTCAACACTTTATGGAAAAAATGACAAAGAAAAATAAAAGATCAATTCATTATAAAGTCTACAGTAATAACTACAGTTGATGGTGAATCATTAATTCATATAGCTGAGAGAGTTCACTGTCTTTTATCAAGGGTTCGTTCTGCATTCTCTGGCTATTGCTTTAATCATATTTATTTGTTAGTTTCCATAGCATTTTAAAGTGTGTGAGTATCATTGATTTTGGTTACTGGTCTGAAATACTTGGATGTTCAGCAAATTTTTTGCCAGGCTTTTACAGACACATAGATCTATGTATTAGTAGATTCCTCTTGATTTCAATAAAGTTCAGTATTTCCCTTTCTAAGTGGTAAATAATTTTACACTTTAGAAGAACTCTATTTTAAGGAAATGGGCTTGGTTTATTACAACCATATATTTGATTTTATACCTCAATTAGAATGGATTCTTCTATATTTCAGCTCCTATAGTTCATACTCTTTTTTCAGACAAATAAATAAATACGTAAGACCTAAGGATATAGTCAGGATAACGTCAGCAACTTTACTCCTCCGGACATACAGCTTGCTAGCTAGAGATTCCTGAACCTCCTAAGCACCTGAGGCCAGTTCATTGCCCTGTGTTTTCTTTTGCATAATAGTGATAATGATACTAAGAACAGGTTTCCTGTTTACAGGACTTTGACTTTTCATAGTCATATTTTCCTAGTCCATTCGTGTTCATAGGACATTTTTTCATAGAACTATGATGAACAGGTTTCCTGTTCAGCGTAGGACTGACTCAGAGTCTGAGTTTGCAACGCCAGTCTTTGGCTAGACTAAACATGGGTTTCCACACAAGCCCCTCTATTCTGTGCAGTTAAAATTTAGTTTTGCAGTATAGAGATACTGTATGCATCCTTTCCCCCAACTCACTTCCTTATGATACAAAAAAACTTCTTAGTTTGCAAAGGCAGGATCCTCTCTTGTGGCTCCTGTTTAATGAACTCTAGCCTAAAAGTAGAAAGAAAAGATGAAGGAGTCTATTAATATGTTCTGAGGTGACTACTTGCTTTCACGGTGTGTGTTTTATGCACTTAGAAGTGTCTCTATCAGAGTTTATATGCCTTAGTTGTCTGACATTTAAGAGAATGTCTTAAACAATTCTCCCAGTTCTTCAAAAGACAAATGTTTTGTTCTGCTCTTCAGGAGACTAGAGAATAGGAAACAAGTTTTCTTTAAAGCTGAACAACTTTATCAAAAAAACAATTTGATGGATACAAATCCAAAGGGAAAACAAATTATTCTGTTACGGGAGTAATAAAGGGAAGTTCTGACTTGATCTTTCCCTTTTGTAGCAAGCAAAGTTATAGCTATAGTAAAAAGTGACTTGTTAATCATACTCTTAAGCTAATTTACGATGAACAACATGCATTTCAATGACATGACCAGCATAAGAAATATGTGACTGGCAGAACACAACAAAAAACTTTTTTCAAATGATGTGAAAGAATGTGCTGTCTGTTCTCCTAATCCAGACATTAGGAGAACAGTATGGTAAAAGAATGCCTAAAACTCAGAATGCTGCATATATTTTATAGTATTCCCTTCTGATGGCATTATTTCAAGATCAGAATCAACTAAAGGCGAGTAAATAAATAATCCTGGGTAATTATGTCAAGATTAATAAAGGTTTTGGGGAAATTACTTTCCAATTTAACTAAATCAAGGACAGATCAAGAAACTAGTGACTGGATTTGTAAGTATACTGCTACAGATAGCTCACAGCCCAGGTAAAGAGGAGAAAAGCTTTTAAGTACCCCTGCCCAGCAATGCACTTGTTAAGTAGCAGTGATGCTTATTGGTTTCCATTTTAAAGAAAGCCATCATGTGAAAATGGGTTGGAAAATACTTTTTTCTTTTTTTTTTTTTTTCTTTCTTCCCCACTCTGGTTTGATGAAAAAGCTAAAAGTATGCAAAACCAGTCTAGATCTTCTCACCATTCTGCCTTGGTTTTTCAACATATCACTAGGAACTTGTAAGGATTTTCTAATGAGTGCTCATTCAGTGTTTTGAATATCAATGGCACTTTTTTTAATTTACATCCTTACAGATGAAAACTTTTTTTTGAGATTTTCTTGCTTTTGCATTCAAATGAACTCTAGCCTTTGAGTTAAAAGTCTCTAACTGAGCCATATTTATTTATGGTGCAATTCTATGAATGGTATCACATGATATTTTACTTTGCACATTCTCTGACCTTCCTTCCTGTCCTTGTAGCATGACTACTGATGAGAACTATTGCTAATACTACAGATCCTGGGATTTCAGAATTCTGAGTCTTAACTGCTGAATTTTTATTGTTTCAGGTTAAAAATTCATCTGTTCTTTTACACTCAAATATCTCTAGAGATAACCCTGCAATTTAGAAGTACTTCCTAGGACTATGTATGATACATATTCTGGTGCACCTTGAGCTTGGGTTGTAGTAAAATATCTTTTTGTCCTTCACTCACCCCATATTCATTCTGTAGCAAGAAAATAAAGCCACCTAGACTGAAAATGAGCCTTTAAGTCAGGGACAGAGATATTCAGACCACTTGCAGGAGGGTAGCTGCCTTGCATTTTAATATAATTTCTTTTCTAACATTGAGCTCTTGGTGTAGCTATAGACCTAAAAAATGTGAACCTGGGTTAAGCCATTTCATGAATACGTCCTATGTATCATAGTAAGTCCACTGAATTGTTTCTTCTTTCCTTTTCTATGCTGATTTGTTGGAATAAGATGCCTTGGCTTTATCAATATCCTTGGTTTTAGTGAAGTTTTAAGTAACAATTTTCTTGAGGGGATTCTTTTGGATGAGTCTACTGCTTTTGAAATGTTTCACATAATTTTGTAGAGTTGTACTATGCAAATATTCTTTTTTTTATTATTATTTTACTTCACTATTCCCGACTTTCATCCTAGTAGAACTAACTAAGGAATTTACAATGAAGTCTAGACTTATTCATTCATAAGTTTATCTATTCAGTCTGACAGGAAGAATGCTAATTTTGAAGTCTATTTGTTTACTGGAAGTCCACTGGACCCTCTAAGTCTGAGTAATGGAATAGCAATAAATCTTTGATTAATACTTAGCAGGGCCTATCTTAGTATCCTACTAGTTGAGAACTGAAAAATTCAAAGCCTTTAGTTATCTTCAGAGACACCCAGTACACCACCAAACTGTTTTTTGACCCTTCCTTCATTTACTTGTTTTGAATACTTAAATCTTCTTGTCCTTCTTCTCTGAATTGCAACAGATTACCTCATTCATCTAAATTTCAGTCAACCACATAGTTAATGCCTTTAACATTTATGAGTGTGTATGTATCTATGCTTTATGAAAATATTATGATCCAAGGAGTCCCAGAATGTCATTGTTCTACTTTCTCAAGGACAGAACATTAAGAACACTACCTATTAATGGTTTTCCCACATAAGAAAAATTTCTTGCAATTGTGATGTGTGAAAGTGAAATACTTAGGAACAGTAACTTTCAGTTTCTATGAGTTACCACTGAAATTAAAATAATGAACATTACTTCAAATTTCTGCCAAGGGAAAAGATTTGTTCTGGACTTTTTTTGTGTTAAGCAACTACAAAGGAAGAAACTGATTTTAAACCACCTGAAATACTTTTTTTTATCTTAGACTTGCATGTAGCTTTTGTAGGGTTTTTTTTTTTTTTTTTTTTTTGGAAAGAGGAGATGGGCTATTTTAAACCTAGTTTAGCTTGACAATACCATTTTCAAGCTGCTACTTTCAATTGCATCTGGAAATCATTTGCTGTTGTCCAGGAGGGATAAATGCATGAAACGACGTAGTAGCGTAGTAGCCTTTTATTCCACACACATAGGTATTAATTTCACTGCAGTGAATGTTCCTCAGTAATTTTTCTCTAACAGTAAATTATCTATGCTTCTTTGACGTACAATACATGTCATTTCTTTCATTCTGGCTATAATCAAGATACTACAGTTCTTTCCATTCCAAGTTTTATTTCTCATAGGCTGGTGACTCATTAAATTTAAACTTAATCTGTGTTATAATTTTTTTTTCCAGGCAGATCTCAGAAAGCCCAAGTCCTTCTCTGCACTGCTGCTCTTCAGAAGGTCCAGAGACCTCAGTCTAGGTGCAGGAGCCTGCACTTGGCCTTGTTGACTTGGCCTCTCCTTCTCAGTTGGTATCATCATTAATAACCAGTTTTCTCATCTTCTCTTTCTGCTCTTCAAACCAGGATATAGCTTTAATTTCCAGTTATATTCATTGTGCCAGATTTTACATTGAACTATGCTTTACTGACCCACTGAAGACATTTGGTTTCACAATGCCTTTTACCTTACACTTTTATTAGTGATTTCTTACAGCTTGGAATGGCTTTTGTTCTATATTGACAAACATTAAAGAAAGTACACGAATGACCTGTTGATAACCTATCGCATTATCTATCTTAACTAGTGAAGGCAAACAACAGAAATCATGCAGGTATTCTGCAGACTCCTACAATGACTAGACATCTGCCATTCCTGACTTGTGCTTCTGCTTCTTTCATTCCTCTCCTGCCACCAATATTGATAAAGTAAAAAGAGCTTGTACTAGTTGAAAACAAAAACAACAAAACCAACACTTGTCTTCTTTGTACATGTAAAAATAAGCTGTTTTTAGTACTGAAACTACTCACAGTAGAACAATATTAAGACTAAATTATTCTTTTTCTGAATATCCTGGATTAGTTGGGAAATTCAAGCCTAAATCCTCACTGTGGGAAGAGGACTGAATCCTACTTTCTCTGAATTCTGCCTGGAGTTCTAATATATTGGAAGTTATGAGTACAATTTTATGAATATGATAAAAAACATGTTAAAGAAAGTAACTTGTAAAATATATTTTTATAGCTGAAAATATTTAATGAAGTTGCTCTGTAATTCAAGAAATATTTTATAAAGAAAGAAAATACAATATCCTTTATTGAAACTAATTAAATTAATACTGAAATTACAAATCCATCCAATCCTTATTCTAATTCTTAGAAAAGTATTTGTAACTCTTTCCTGAATGAAAAACAAATAACAATGAGTTATTTGTTCCTCCTATGATGATGGAAGTACTGTTGCAAGCCCTTTCTGGATGTTCACATTTCATTATTGACATTTAACCACTGAATACAGAAAAACTGACTAATACCACTGTTTGTAGGATTAATGGCAGGTGAGTGCTATCTTTCATCCTGTTTGATTTATTTTCTCGAAGGATCCAATATCTTTATGATTCAACATATGGTATACTTTGGCATCCCACTGAGCTAGTCAAGATTTGAAGACTGAAATAAATGACTATTTGTCTCTGAGTGTGAGTCTGCTTTTCCTTTTTCCCCCATCACATTTATATTACCAGCGATTTCAGCCTTTTAATAACCTAGAAAATGACATTTTGAAAGTATTTGAAGCAGCACTACATATAACCTTACTGTTGCATACTTCATTGCCTTAATGAAGTGGTACACAGGAGAGCCCGGCAACATGGCTGCTTCAAGCAAAGCTGAGGAGGGAAAGCGGGATCACGTGGCTGCTCTTCTGTCCTTCTTCTAATAACAAGAAAGCGGAGAGGACAAAATTTCTCCTGTCAGAGGAACCGAAATTTACTTTGAGTTAGAAAAAGTGCATGCCTATTTCTTACGCTATTTACAAAAAAATCTTTCTGATTCTGAGCCGGCATCTGTCCTAGCTAAGACTGTTTTGTCAGAGGTTGTCTCCACAGTGTATTTAAGTCTTATTGCAAAGATAAGATATGATATTCAATTTATTTCTACATACTATGGACAAAAAGTAAATTCTCAGGAACTAGTGACATTTCTGTGTGTATTGAAAAGATGAAACTGGAAGACAGTATTAACTTAGAGTGTGAAGGTTGATAAGCCTGAATTAATACAGTGGCTGAGTTATGCTACTCCTTATAGCATCTTACAGAAGTTTCTGGCTATTAGACGTTATGCAAAACACCTTTAAAAGCAATATTTCACATACTTTTGTTGCTCTAAATATTTCTTGAAATCTTCGTACAAGAATTTTTAAAATATTATTGAAAATAAGATCACAAAAGCTAGAAATTCAGCTAGAATCCAGATCCTTCAATATCAAAATTAAAATATCAAGATATTGTCTTTGCAGACATAGAGAATTTCAAGGTTCTTCTATAGATCTTTGACTACACATACTGCATTTATGATGTTTATGAGTTATGGTGCTCTGAGGCACCACAAAGGGGACGGCTGCCCAAGAACTGCCATGCTTGAATTAGTATTAACTTCATCCAAATAGTATCATGGTTACTTTGTCATTCTGATTTTATTTGGGAGATGAGAGTGTCCATTTTTGCCTTCAGGAGATTTTTCTTTTTCCTTCTAGAAGCTGGATTTCATTAAGACTAAA
The DNA here is from genome assembly GCF_003342845.1 of Nothoprocta perdicaria. Lineage (NCBI taxonomy): Eukaryota > Metazoa > Chordata > Aves > Tinamiformes > Tinamidae > Nothoprocta > Nothoprocta perdicaria. The sequence continues at coordinate 5,623,406 of NW_020455466.1, read as the reverse complement.
ACACATGTAATAACCCACACTGGAAATATGCAAAATATACAATAGCAAATAAAAAAATATAGTTTTACATTTAGAAGCAGTTTGGACCTCGAATGTAACAAACATAAAAAAGAAGAAAGAGCAAAAATAGTGTAAGATCTTCCCTGTAGACTTGTAAAGAGAGAAAGTTGTAGAATTGTGCTGAGGGCTCACTGTTAAAAGTGGCTGATGGTATCCCAGTTGCTTTGGAAAAGCTTAGACAGATTCAAACACCTAAGGTTTCCTTGCATATTCTCTGTTTTTTTCCTACATCAAATCTCCTGTTAAAATGAATGGGAATAATGTATTTCAAAGGTGAGCAGGATATGGCTGACAGCATAACTGAAGGTAGGCTTGTGTAAAACAATAAAATACGGCAGCTGATGACAACAGAGTATACGAGTTGGAAAAGAGATATTATCTATTGGAAATAACTCCACTTGAACACTTTACACATTTAAAGCCACCACTTTTTCTAACTTCAATTTATCTGTCTGCAAAATAAGTAAAAAATATTTACCATTAATAAGAACTTTGTGAAATATTGGCCAGCCCTGTGCTTCTCTCTCAGATGAACTTGTTGATATTGTCATGAAGTATTTTGCTTGTATAGGAGACAGCTGAAAAAGTTTTTTTGGTGTAACACCATGTAAAGTGAAAATATTGTTAAATATGTCAGTGGGGTCAAAACTCTACTAGGTAAAAAATCCAGAAACTAAAATATTCAGGGACAACTGCTTTGCAAAGTTAAACTGATTTCTCTTTCTTTTTAGGCAGTACTTTAGTAGTAGTTTATATTCAAACTATAACAGAATCACAGCATGGTTGAGGTTGGAAGAGACCTCTAGAGATAGCTAGTCTAATGCCCTGCTCAAGCAGGAGCATCTAGAGTATGGAAAGGATTTCTTCCTTCCTCTCCCTCCTGGTTTTCTGACAATTTTTACATTCTACTAAGAGAAACCTTGTTCCTTTTTTTTTTTTTTTTTTTCCCTATTTATTGGAATCCCATTTTTCTCTGTTTATCGAAGTTATAATCATCTCTGATTGTACATAAGGAACCTAAGTAACAACATTTCTCTTAATAGAATATAAAACAGACCCTTTGGGTTCAGCTATGGCTTAAGATATACATGCAGGGAATGCCTTTTGGGAGAAATTCCAAAGTAGATAAGGACTGGACAAGTTCTTTTATAATATATTAACAAAAGACTGAAAGTTGGTATCATCCTGCTTTATATTCTGCATCCAGATCTCCACCTGTTCTGCAATCAAGAATGATTTTTGGGCTCGGCAACCATACACAATCACACATCCATTACTGGGTCCTCCCCCCCCCAAAAAAAAAAAAGATCTTATCACATTTTCATTCAATTTTTCATGACATGATTTCTTGGAGTCCTTGCAGGGAACGTGCCTTGCTTAAAAGTTTAACTAGGAACAATAACAATCATTTGTCGGTATGGAGATGAGAAAATTCTGATTTCTCCATATTTTTATTTCTCTCAGTCCTCTCACAGACAAGGAGAACAGAGTCTCCCTTTTAAGTCCAATTTTCTCTTTGTAATTTGTGTATATCTGGATGAGCTCAGTTCTTACTCTTTGCCAGTTGGACCCAGTTGAGTCCAAAGCATTTGCAGTAGTGAGTCTCTGGCTGAACAAGAAACTTTTATGTTATCAGTGTTCCTAAAGGTCAATACCTGATACATTTCCAAATAGAATCAAATTTTGTACAACTCTAAGGAACAATTCAGTGAGATCTCGACTTAAAGCAATATGGATTGTTAACTAAAAATAATAAATGAATTTAAGCCCTCTTAAGTAATGCTGGCACCAATCTAAGCTTGCTCTTCTGCTGCTTTTGAAAGAAATAAAGCACTTGTAAGATGCAGAATTTTATGACAATATCAAAGATATACGCTACGAAATAAAAGATGGAAATTTTTAATTTGTAATTTTGAATTAGCACTAGATTTTAGTTCGAATTTAATTTTATATTACTTCTAGTTTAAGGTCTAAGTGCAGGGAAAGTGTGCAATGTTGTAAAGGATAGGACTATTAATGAATATCTCAAAGAAACCTTATGGCCAAAGAAGATTTATGGCTGTTTTGTTATAGCCATTGTACTGATATAGAGAAAAGGCTTGGAAAATGTTTGTGTATATCTTTTTTTTTTTTTTTTTTTTTTTTTTTGAGGGAGGAAGTGTCTACTTGTTTTTTTTTTTACTAAAAATGGATAATTCTGTATCTAATCTCCCCTGATTTCACTGGTCTACTTGTAAGCCTCAGATGCACACTCAGTAGAATGCATTTTGGCAATTAATTTTACTAGATACTAATTTATAGATACTAATTTACTAGATACTAGTTTAATAGATACTAGATACTAATACTAGATACTAATACTTTTACTAGATAACTACAGCATGCTAAAAAATCCTTTAAAATTTGTGTGTTTTCATTGTCTTGTCAGTTCTTAAAGTCTTGATTCAATTCTTCAGTCATCAACTCATACAAGTCATGCATTATTTATACAAAAAAAAAAAAAAAAAGATAAAGGAACAATGGAAACCAAATAATAAAAGAATTAAAATGGAAGGAGGCAAAGAACTTCACAGCATCGTTGTTCTTCATTCCACCGAGATGCAATTCCACCCTTCATTTGTCTGCTTCTGTTTGTGTCACCTTTCAGATCACTGTCTTCTTGTGGTACAGCTTTCAAAAGCATCTCTAAGAAATAAATCTACTTGTGCTCACATCACATATTGACTGTATTTCATTTTCATTATTCTATATTACAAAGGACATTTGTATGAAAACCCGATTTCTTTGTTTCTGAAAAATTAATATGCTCTGGCTGCCTTCTCTCACCTGAAATAATAATCCTTTCTTTGTGATATCAGTTTTGATTATGGTGCTATAATTGATGCCACAAACAGAGACTCCGACTTCAAGTGGGAATAAACAGCAGGAATGGAAGGAATAATAGAGAACAAAAAGACTTTGTATTTTCAGCCTCTTAGAAAATTGTAAATATATATGTAGAAATTAGATTCTGAGCTGAACAGAGAGAGCTTTAAGAAATTACAGGAAATTCTTCTGTGCCTCTTTTAATATACACTAATCTGTTCAAGATATAATCAGGTGACAATGGTTTCATGAAAAAAAAAAAAAATGCCCCTGATTTAATATGCTATCTTCACCTACCTAATACCTGCACTTTAGGTATCTCCCTTAAAAATTTCAGTGTAAAGAAACATGTCCGGAGTAACCTGTAAGTTCAGCTGTAAGATACAGAAAACTGATACAGTGACACGCAGTGTCTCCTCACCATTAAATGCCAAAAGCACCAACTTGGACCCTTGCCATGTCTGAAGTTATACCTCTCCCTAGATGTCATCTCAGTAGGATAAAAATAACAATGGCTTGTTCAGGCCAATGTGAGGAAAGGGGTAACGAGAAATCATTTAGCTTTAGAAAATAATTCAGTAAAATAAAATGGATGGGAAGTATGATTGAACTTCAGTAACTTCATTTTGTCTACTTTATGATATATAATATATATTATATATATCAAATATATATATAAAACATTGACATATGGAGTTTTGGGAGGTTATACATATAATTTTATTTACCTTTTAACTTGCTTTTACAATGTTAGAATAGTTCTGTTACATTTATTTCCTTAAGAATAGGAATCTTTCAACTCAGTTGTCTTTGGCTCAGACTCTTCAAGAACCAATATGATTTGAAAAATCTTGCATCTAACTTTGTAATGCTTTAGAAATTTAATATAGGGAAAGCTGAGAAGGTAAAATAATGAGGATCATGAGAACAATAGGAGAAAATTGGAAACACTCAGAGTAAACGTGAAATGAGTTTATATTTCCCCCTGGAAAGCTTTGCTTAGGTTATACTGGAGATCTGATTCTTGTAGTAAAAAGGAAATTCAAAATATATGACTATTAGCATGTCTATGAAAAACAGAAAACTTTTGCTACCATGAACAGAAGCACATCATAAATAACTATGTCCAGTTTCTAGATAGCATAGTCCACAAACTGTAATTGACCAGTGAATAATGAATATTTTAACAGGGAAGGATAATCTTGATTATTTCACCTTTTTTTTTTTAAAAAAAAAAAACAATTGTGGTTTAAAAAAAACATGGGAGGCATGTTTATAAAGAACAAGCTGTTGCAGCAGTAAAGATCAAGAGCAATGCAATACAATTTAAAACAGAGCCCTGAAACAGGCTGCCCAGGGAGGTTGTGGAGTCTCAGAATATTTCAGAATATTTCAGAATATTTAAGGTTGGAAGGGACCTCTACAGATCATCTAGTCCAACCTTCCTGCTCAAGCATGTGGCACAGGGTGGCATCAAGGCGGGTTTTGAAGACCTCCAGAGAAGGAGACTCCACAACCTCCCTGGGCAGCCTGTTCCACTGCTCTGTCACCCTAACAGTAAAGAAGTTCCTCCTCACCTGGAGACGGAACTTCTTGTGTTTCAGCTTGTGGCCATTACCCCTCGTCCTATCGCTGGCCACCAGTGAGAACAGCCTGTCCCCTTCCTCCCTGCATTCTCCCTTCCTGAACTTATACATATTAATCATATCCCCTCTGAGCCGCCTCTTCTCCAGAGAAAACAGGCCCAGCTCGCTCAGCCTCTCTTCATACGAGAGATGTTCCATTCCCTTAATCATCCTGGTTGCCCTTCTCTGGACCCTCTCCAGAAGCTCCACGTCTCTCCTATACTGGGGTGCCCAGAACTGAACACAGTACTCCAGGTGTGGCCTCACCAGAGCTGAGTAGAGGGGCAGAATCACCTCTCTTCACCTGCTGGCAACGCTCCTCCTGATGCAGGCCAGGATGCCATTGGCCTTCTTGGCCACGAGGGCACACTGCTCACTCATGGTTAACTTAGTGTCAACCAGGACTCCCAGGTCCCTCTCCGTGGAGGTGCTTTCCAGCAGGTCGACCCCTAATCTGTACTGATGCCTGGGGTTATTCCTCCCCAGGTGCAGGACCCTGCACTTGTCCTTATTGAACCTCATGAGGTTCCTCTCTGCCCAACTCTCCAGCCTGTCCAGGTCCCTCTGGATGGCAGCACAGCCCTCCGGAGTGTCGGCCACTCCACCCAGCTTGGTGTCATCCGCAAACTTGCTCAGGGTGCATTCCGTGCCCTCGTCCAGGTCATTGATAAACAAGTTGAACAGCACTGGGCCCAGCACTGACCCCTGGGGGACACCACTGGCCACAGGCCTCCAGCTGGACTCGGCCCCATTTATGACCACCCTCTGAGCTCTGCCATCCAGCCAGCCCTCGATCCACCGCACCGTGTACTCGTCTAGCCCACTGTCCCGGGCTAGACGAGTCTCCCTCTCTGGAGGTCTTCAAAACATGCCTGGATGCCACCCTGTGCCACCTGCTCTAGGTGTGCCTACTTGAGCAGGAAGGTTGGACTAGATGATCTCTAGAGGTCCCTTCCAAACTCAACCATTCTGTGATTCTGTGAAAAGCGAAACAGACAGTCTTCCTATAGCCAGGTGATCACTGAACTAATACATTTTCTCATGCAAACAGAAGTCTTACAGAATTACAGTAAATAAACATGGATCTTTTATATATTAAAAAAATACATCCTTCTCTTTCGTTTCTTTTTTCTAGGAAAAAAATCTGGCTTCTTAGGAGGTAAGTATTGAGGAGAGCTTGGGCACTGCAGTTACTTTTGAATGAAGCTCTGAAGTACTATACCAACAGTAAATATTGTGTGTATCTTCTACATTCATAGCAAGAAAAAAAAATAATGTGTTTGATTAAAAAATATCTAGCCTTTACATAAAAGAGTTACACAAGAAAAAAATAAGTTTGAAGGGAGTGTTTATAAGACACTTTGTCGTCCTTTAAGAAATAAACTTCATCTCATCTTTTCTTCTTTTTTTCTTCTTCCCTCTTCCATATATTATGTTTCTAACTAGGAAAACAGTCAGTACCAAAATTAAGCTGCATCAAAATTATGTTTAAGTGTATCTGTCAGCATAGGTATCATTATTTTACATAGTTATTTAAGAAAACAAGACATAGTAATGAAAAACAAACACAGCTAAGGAAAATAAATTTATGAATTTCTCAGGAGTTCTCAGTGTCTTTCCTACAAACTATATCTGAAGAAAGTATTCCTTTGTATGTCAGAAAATTTGAATGAAGAGGATATTAGTTACAATATTTTCTGGCAGTATATATTTAAGTTTATACACACACACTGATCTTTTAGTTCTTACAGAAACAATAATAATTTAACTACTTCATCAACTTTAAACTAAAGCTGTAAACAAATATGTTTCATCCTGAAACAAGAAAAAGATTGTCATCCTTACATTCTCACCATCTGCCAGGCTGTTCACTGTATCTCTGAAGTAGGATAACTCAACTATATGCCATATAATGGTCTATAATGCCGTAGAGCAGTAATAAAGATGGAAAGTGGTGGCACTACCTGTGATCAAAAATAAAGGAGATATAATTTCAACAACTCATGGATGATTTCTTTGAAGATGACTTTGAACAGAGTGAAAAGAGAAAAACAATTTTGGCTGAGTGGCTTGATTTAAAGAGGTCACTACTACACTGTAAGCTTAACAATACCTTGATATGTTTTCTCTCATTGAGTCTAAAAGCTCAAATCAATTACAAGTGCTAAGTATATCACGTACAATCAAGTGGCAAATATATATACTATTTACCCAGAAAACTGGAGTGGTATAACCTTCTAATTTCTTGGCTCAACTACCACAGAATCACAGAATCACAGAATCACAGAATCACAGAATGGTTGAGGTTGGAAGGGACGTCCAGAGATTATCTAGTCCAATCCCTCTGCTCCAGCAGAGACACTTAGAGCATGTGGCACTGAGTGGCATCCAGGTGGGTTTTGAAGACCTCCAGAGAAAGAGACTCCACAACCTCCCTGGGCAGCCTGTGCCAGGGTTCTGTCACCCTCACAGTCAAGAAGTTCTTCCTCGCGTGGAGATGGAACTTCCTGTGTTTCAGCTTATACCCATTGCCCCTTGTCCTTCCACTGGCCACCACTGAGAAGAGTTTGGCCCCTTCCTCCCTGTATTCTCCCCTCAGGTATTTGTACATGTTGCTAAGAACCCCTCTTAACGTTCTCTTCTTCAGGCTAAACAGGCCCAACTCACTCAGTCTCTCCTCATATGACAGATGTTCCAGTCCCTTAATCATCTTTGTTGCTCTCTGCTGGACCTTCTCAAGAAGCTCCACGTCCCTCTTATACTGGGGAGCCCAGAACTGCACCCAATATTCCATTTCTGGCCTCACAAGAGCTGAGTAGAGGGGCAGGATCCCCTCCCTTGACCTGCTGGCAACACTCCTCCTGATGCAGCCAGGATCCCATTGGCCTTCTTGGCCATGAGGGCACACTGCTGACTCATGGTTAACTTGTTATCAAGCAGGACTCCCAAATGCCTCTCTGCGGAGCTGCTTTCCAGCTGTACTGGTGCCTGGGGTTATTCCTCCACAGATGCAGGACCCTGCACTTGTTCGTGTTGAACCTTGTTAGATTCCTCTTTGCCCAACTCTCCAGTCTGTCCAGGTCCCTCTGAATGGCAGCACAGCCCCCTGGAGTGTCGGCCACTCCCCCCACAGATTCACAGATTCATAGAATATTTAAGGTTGGAAGGGACCTCTACAGATCATCTAGTCCAACCTTCCTGCTCAAGCAGGCACATCTAGAGCATGTGGCACAGGGTGGCATCCAGGCGGGTTTTGAAGACCTCCAGAGTAGGAGACTCCACAACCCCCCTGGGCAGCCTGTTCCACTACTCTGTCACCCNTGCCCTTCTCTGGACCCTCTCCAGAAGCTCCACGTCCCTCTTCTACTGGGGAGCCCAGAACTGCACACAGTACTCCAGGTGCGGCCTCACCAGAGCTGAGTAGAGGGACAGAATCACCTCCCTTCACCTGCTGGCAACACTCTTCCTGATGCAGGCCAGGATCCCATTGGCCTTCTTGGCCACGAGGGCACACTGCTGACTCATGGTTAACTTAGTGTCAACCAGGACTCCCAGGTCCTTCTCCGTGGAGGTGCTTTGGATACCCAACTTGGTATCATCTGGAAACTTGCTCAGGGTGCACTCTGTGCCTTCGTCCAAGTCATCGATGAACAGGTTTAACAGCACTGGGCCCAGTACTGAGCCCTGGGGGACACAACTGGCCACAGTCCTCCAACTAGACTCAGACGCATTTATCACTGCCCTCTGAGCTCTGCCATCCAGCCAGTTAACAGTACACCTCATTGTCCACTCATCCAACCCACATTTTTGGAGCTTGCCTATGAGGATGTTATGGGAGATGGTGTCGAAAGCCTTGCTGAAGCCAAGGTAGACAACATACATGGCTTTCCCATGCATTTTTCTTGCCCAGCTTCCCCATACGGGATCGTGAATTCCAACATCTCATGATCACTGCAGCCAAGACTGCCCCCAACCCTCACATTTGCAACTAGACCATCTCTGTTTACTAATATCAGATCTAGCAGCCCCGCTTCCCTTCTTGGCTCATCAACCACCTGCATCAAGAAGCTATCTCCAATGTTCTGCAAGAACCTCACAGACTGTCTGTTCCTGGCTGTGTGGTTATCTGAGTAGACCTCACGGTGGTTGAAGTCCTCCATCAGGACCAGGGCCTGTGATTGGGAGGCTTCTTGCAGCTGACTGTAGAAGCCTCATCCACTTCTGCATCCTGGTCAGAAAGCCTCCCACCACATTGGGAATAAACTCCCACCACAGTGTCACCGCAGTTGAACTACCCTTTAATCCTCACCCACAGGCTCTCAGCTCAAGCTTTGTCCTCTCGTATGCTGAACTCTATACATTCCATGTAGTAAAGAGCAACTCTGTCACCTCGCCTTCCTGCCCTGTCCTTCTTGAAAAGCCTAAAGCTATCCATGGCCATGTTCCAGTGATGAGAGCTGTCCCACCATGTCTCAGTAACTGCAATGACATCACAGCCCTGCAATCACATATGGATTTCCAGTTCCCCTTGATTATTACCTATGCTGCATGCATAGGCATACATAGAGGCATAGAGGCATTTGAATTGGCAGTTGAATCCTAACTCTTAACTATGTTTTATATATAAAGTATAATACATATTAAAATTTACACAAAAGACAAATGTATTGCATACCTATGTATTATAACTATTACTTTACTTCTCCGAATAAGAAGTTAACCAAATAAATCCTTCAAGTTATTAAATTGACAGTAATACTTTAAAAAAGCAAATACTTCTCTCATTAGAAGAGTTCTTTTCTAATATATTCTCTTCTTATCCCATTTTCTAGGTTAATGTTTACTAACAGTTACCAGATGGCTGTTTCAGTTATATGAGGTTTTACTATGTATTTATGAAATGGAGGTGCTTGAATCTGATACTATGTGTTTTTTTCCCTATATTAATTAATTAATTTTCTGCAAAGAGTTAAATAAAGGATTGTTAATAGTGCCCAGTGCTGGGAATCCTCACTTGTCTAGAAGAAAGCAACTCATTCCAGGAACTCCAAAAATGTTCTGTAATTCTGATGTCTAGTTTTTGGCCTTCAGAGTATAATTTTTGGTGTCAGTTTGATTTTTTTTTGTTTTACTTTGTTCGACTTTTGTTCATTATAAAAAAAAAAAACATATTTTCTTTTCTTCTTGGTCCTCTTATTAGTATTATTTTGAAGTGAAGATGAATGGAAGATGAGGTGTCTCAGTATAAAATTCCTGCTAAGTTAGAAACAATGTAATAAGAATGTATGTATGTGTGTGTGTGCTTGTTTAAGCATCTGAGAAACATGAATTACCAAATGAGCACTGAGCAACCCACATCTTTATGGATAGAACCATGTCTATGATCATTCCTGCTATTTAGATCCAGCCTGCACTCAAATTTCATTGCAACTCCATTGAAGTCAGTGTGCTTTTTTTGGTTGTTTTTGTTTGCTTGTTTTTGTTTTCCATCAGACTTAGGAAGCTAAGCTTACCTTACATCAAAGGAGACTTTAATTAAGAAAGAGCTGAGSATTAGCTGTATACTTCTGAAACACGCAGTAATAGACATATAATTTTCCTACAAAATTAAATGTTACTGATAAAAAAGAAAGGCAAGAAGGTTTTCTAAGCATGAAGCACTTATTCAAGGCTCTTTTTGCTTGTGAAAAGTAAAATGACTTGTGAAATGACCACTTTATTCAAAATAATTTTTACTCAAAATAACAAAATAACATAGAAGAAAAATGATTGATGAACCAGGGTTACCAACTTAGCTAATTTAATGGTTATACAATATTATAACAGAAGGAAGTTATTTGAAAACAACAATCTAATTTTGTTTCATTGATTATTTTTGTTTTATAACCTTCAGGCCATTGTAGGCATCTTTTAGTTTTAAATTTTGCAGATGTATCTTGAGATTAAAAATAGAAACCTAAAACAGGAAATGTATGATTAGAGACTAGCCACCTGTCTTGATATTTGCAACTCTTGGGGACCTAAAGCAATGTACTTAGGTAATAAGCATTTCAATGTAAATCAGAGCTGCAAACCACATATTGCAAACTTTGGAACTTTTTAGTTCTGCTAAAGCTCTTTCAGTTCTTTTTTGCAGAATGATTCGCTTCATGCTCTTGTAGTTTACTGGACTGTACTAAACATCACCTAAATAAGCTTCTGTTATTACAGAATTCTATTTTTTTTTCTCGAGACAGAATGATGTCTTTTCACTTATTTGCTTTAATGTGTAATCTACCTAAAATGCATAAAAACCCCATACCTACTCAGCATATGACTTCATATGACATAAAATCAGGAAAACATGACTATTTTAAATAATTCAATTTTCACCATCAGTTAAACATGCGGACTGGTCTGTAAAATAGTGCCTTCAAAAACAGTCAACCACAGGGAGACAAAATCTGGATTTAGTAACATCCAGAATACTATATTCAGTGAGGAAGATCAGCTACTTTAGCAAAGATTGACGAAAAGTGGATCAAATTTTATGATTTTTTTCCCCTGTATTTGTGGATACACTCCCTTTTATCCATACTTCTTGCTGTCTTCTGTGTCCTTTTTTTCGTTCTTTGCATTTGGGGGTTTCTGCTTGCATAGCTCCTCATATATTTCCCCCCAAATGTTAATCACTTTAAAATAAAGATGTCCCCAAAATTATTTTGCTGTTATTGTTTGTTTGTTACCATAAGATTAGCATAATTCATCCCAAACATTTTCTCTCTCTTCCTCTCTCTCTGCTTGCATACTGGGTCCTTCTCATTTTGTCCTGCTTGGTCAGACCCTAAACTTTTTAGAATGAGGCCCATCTTTTTCACAGTAAGAGACTACATGTGGTGCATTGATCCCAGCTGGAGACTTTGGCCACTAAGGAAATACAAATAACTATGATAGTGCTGCCTAATGTCAAGCAGCTGGGAGGTCTCTAAAGGGTGTGATGTTCTCACTCATCTGTTTGTCGCCTCTCTAATCCGGTAGGCCAGTCTGCAGTCTTTAGGACACAGTTCTTCCTCCTTCTCAGCAGTTCTTGCCTCAGTATTTCTGCAAACTTCAAAGCCTACCCAGGGAAAGACCCTGGATATGACTACCTAGAGGGACTATGGATCATGCACTCTGTGTTTTTACCATGTGCTGTTTGTATGGGCATGATTACTTAATATAATTGGGACTGATTTCCATTTGCCAGCATTACCAGTCTCTAAGACATTAACAGTCACCCTATGTAACTTAATGAATAAGTACAGCACAGAAGTTTACATTTTTGGCTTTTCAGTCATAGTTGTGGAGTGACTAAGAAAGGTACACACTACACATACCTTTAAATTTTGCCTTGAAAATATTAAAAGCATTTAAGAAAGCTTAATTTTAAATTTTCTAGGTTCTAGGGGGTCTGTCTTTACTGAAGGAGGCTGAGATTAATTGATTGAGTGTTATCCTTTTAAACCCTACATATAAATGAACAGAAAATGAAGGCCAGTACAAATTAAACTATAGATACCAAATCAGGAGAATTATAGCAATGTCTGTTTCTGAATAACTAAACAGAGTCTATTTTAAACGGTAGCTGTAGAAGAGATCAGTCTGAGTAATGATAGAGTAGATTCAGGGCATTTATCTTCAGAATAGAAAGTACAAGAATGAATATCCATAATATTATTATTTTAAAAAAATGCAGACCTCCAAATGAATGCTTAAATTCTCAGATATAGATATTACATGTTTAAAACATATATATAATATATTTGGGGCATATCCCAATGTAAGTACAATGGGAAAATAAGCTGTGAGAGAAAGTGGTGGCATAAAATGTATATATTTCTGTAGAGATTTTAGGCATAATGTTACTAATAAAACTACTATTTAAATTATAACTCTAATATTTATTTGTTTATGATAGCAATAAAAACAGATCATTATTTATAAATATAATCCCTGATAATGAACAAACCTATTACATATTCATGAAATATAATTTAACCTGATTAATATTATTTGACAGTTATGACACTTGAAAAATATCCTACACTTAGACTGCAACTATTCAGCCCCAGAAGTAAAAGTGCAGCTTAGATTTTTGTGCTAACTTGTGTTCATGAATTATATTTGCAGAAATTAATAAATACAGTTTACACATTAGCACTGTTTTCTATTGCAAAAAAAAAAAAAAAAAAAAAANAAAAAAAAAAAAAAAAAAAGAACAGAAATACAGAAAAAAAAGCCCTTAAAATTAATATAAAAACATATCTATCTTTTGTATAAATACCACGTGCCACTAGTTTGTTTGGTTTTGCCAGGAAATCCTTTAGAATATGTTGGAAAGTTGTTTTAAGAGACAGAGATTTGAAATAACATACTTGAGATTTGAAATAACATCCTAAATTATAACAATCTTTTCTAGTAATGTTGTCCAAGGATGTTTAAAAACTCAGTGACTGGTCCAAAAAATAAATGTTTCCTTCTTCCAGACAATTTTAAACTTTATCTACTAGATCATGTTTTCATTTTATCACAGTAATCTATCACTTACTATTTATCCTTTTGAAGAGAGATTGACTTTTTCCATTTTAATTCTTTGGGGAGTTTGGGTTATGTAATATAATATAATGTATTACGTAAAATACAGCTTAGAAAAATAGATCTTTGTAAAGAAAATTCAAGAGATGTAATCAGAAGACTTTGTAAATTGTGGAAAAGTAACCAAGGTGTTCTCACAGAACATCTGCTGTTATGTGTATTGCATTTATTGAGAAGTTCCAAATATTTTTTAATTTAGCTGTTTGCTGCATTGAGCCATTTAGAGCAAGATTCACTTTTCCTAAATTTGGTGATCAAAGCTAGCTCTGGGCTCTCTTTAGAGTCAATGGGAAGTGGTTAAGTCCCACCACTGAGTGGTTCCCCATTCTCTGCTGGGAGTGTGATTCCTTCAGACAGGATAAGATAACCTAAGGACTCAGAGACACTAAAAGAGATGTGTCTGACCACCTCACATCCTTTACTAGTTGACTCACTTTCCTCACTCAGCCTCTGCTGTCTTTCAGTCAGTCAATGAACTAAGCCAGCAGAAAAATGAATCTAGAAAAAAAAGGAATACATTTTTTTTTTCCATGGATTAGAGAGTTAAGTCATCTCGTAGAAAATTTGAAGAAAAAGTGAGGCAAGGCAAGGAGTGAGGAGGTAGAAAAAGACGATCAGGAAAGGAGGGAGGAGAATCAAGTCTTTCCTTGTCAACAGTATCAACCTCTTAAATAGAATACTTGTCTACTTCCTTAGCAACTCTTTTAGAAAGGAATTAACCTTTGGAAATGAACATCAACCACACTGAAAGATAGATGAGTAATTTTTAGATAGCTCAAATCAAACAAGATGAATCTTCTAAACGATAGTGAAATTGCTTAAAAAGTTGTGTCTTAAGGATAATTGCTACATAAGCTATTATTTTTCAAGGTTTGGGCTAAATTTGCGAGAATTGCAGGATTATAACCAAAGATAATTAAAACATAAGTCTGGAAAGAAAGCCCAGAAAAAGGAAGACATATCTTACTGTAATGCAACCTGTGGAGTCATGAAGAATGCAAATATAATTTCTATATTGTCATGCCAAACATATATATATATATAAATGTGTGTAAATGTATATAAATATATATATGTGTGTGTGTGTTTTTGTTTTTCCTTTCATGAGGCTGTGTAACTGTTATATTAAAAGACATATTATGGATAGATTTATTTTTACGTATTTGGTGTAAATCTGCCTGGGGAAAATACTGTGTTGCAAATGCTCATTAGATCAAACACATGAAAGCAGTGACAGAAAGGCAAGTTTTGTTGTTTGGAAAAAAAAAAAAAAAAGAAAAAAAGAAAAAAAAAGAATGTTAGAATGGGTCCTGCTTATTTTAGCTGGTATTAAGCAACAAACTCAGCTTTCGGAAGGGTGTTATTTTGTTTCATATTTTGCTTTATTTTTAGTCCTCTGTAAAACTGTGATCACAATTTACAGAACTGTGTTAAGTAAAAACATAATTTTGTCTGTAGTTTTCACATACTTTGCCTATTTAAGACTTTTTGATGTAAGAAAAATGACTGAGAGATCACTCATGGTAGTGATTCATGATTAAAGCTAAAATAATAAATGAGATACAAAATTGTCACACGAAAGAGAAATAAACTCAGACAAACAAATGTAATATGTTATCAAAACAAAAATCCAGTTCCCTTCTTTGACAGAGTGAGGACTATAGTGAGGACTAATATTGTCACAACAGCAGTCCCTTCAGAGATGTTGAAATTAATTGTGAGGTCCTCCAGGTTGAAATGATAGGAAAGCAAGGGGATGTTCTTCCTTCTTTTGTGGCTTGAAAGCTCTTCTGTTAATATATAATCTGCTGGTTTGCTCATTTTGTAGCTCACTGTACAAATGAAGTCATTGAAAAGGCAAAGAAACAGTAACATTTAAAGTAACAGTTAAAAGTAAAAAGGCTCCCAGAAATTCAAATTAAAAATATCTGAGGTGCCTATGGATATCTTTAGAGGCAATATCATTTTAAGGAGTTTTCCTTCAATTCCTCTTGCCTCACAACTACCAGACTTTGCAGTTAAAAACAAAGCCCAGGACTTTTTGGATAAACTTTGCAACTAACATTTAAAAATTCGTTAGAATAGCATAGCTATATCTGAAATCTTACCTGCTTCAGTCAGCCTCACATGAAATTTCTCCAGCATGTCCTAGCCTCAAAGCTCAAGCTCCAGGACTCACAGTGTCATTGAGCCTTCCTGCTAGGCATCCTTTCTATCTCACTGCTGTCTCATGCTTCCTTATCCCTCTTCCTGATCTTCCTTTGACCAAGATTCTTGCTGTGACCCATTAAAGAAGAGCCTAGATGTTCTCTGGTATGTGCTATTGGTGTTAATAGAGCAATTTGACTTTCACTATTCTCTCCCTGCAGAAATCCTTGCAAATTTCGTCTATAAACTTCATCTACATCCTCCTCTTCCTCAAGCAAGAAATAGAGTCTTATATGCTCTTAAATTTTCAGTGTCTTGCATGTCACACATAATGTTACATCCTTACTTCCTCATACTCATCTTCAGTGAATTACCTATCAACTTTGATATGAAGTTTACTCATGGTATATTTTAATAAGATAATAACACAGAACAACACTGCTGTTGAACTGATTAACAAGATGCTTTCTCAGTGCTGTTTTTAATCTTTGAGTACTTCTCTTCAACACTAGTATAAGTTTTCTATGTGAAAGTATAATTTAAAAATGTAGCTAAGTTCGTTCAATATATCTCTAGTCTAAATGTCCAAAAGAGCAAAAAGACCTAATGGGCTGGATCTAAGGAATAGAAATGAGTCACAAATAGTTTTAAGAGAGGATTTAGCAAAATACTGAGTATGTTTCTTAGCTGTTTCATAACCACTCAGAAATTACTACTTTTCCCTCTCTGTATGCATATATATAAATGTACATAAAATATATTCATAATTTTTAAAAAGTTACTTTATTTTTATAGATACTTCTAAATAGAACAGGACAGAATTCACTAGCAAAAGGAATTTTTCTTCTTACCAGCTGGCTTACCATTAGCATATACATCATCAAATCAACATGGCTCTTAAGATGTATTAATACAATATATCATCAAAATGGTATTGCTTTGAAGATGTATTTCTCCACTATAAGGTCAACCAGCAATAAAGAAAATATTCAAATCCCTAAATTTTGTTAGTCATTTCACTTTTCTAAGCATTTTAAAAATGCAGTTGTAGTTGAAGATGCTGCTAGATCTCTATGAAACACTAATGTATTTGAATATGTGCACATTAATTTTTAATGTTTTTTTTTCTGTTACTAAATGTCTTTCATGCCACACTTCAAGAGTATTTAGAGACATGCAGAATCAATTGGATCATATTCCTTCTCACACATAATATAAGGGTTTTGAAGTTAATGATGCCATATATTAACTATTTTCCCAGTGCAGACCTTTCTTTAGCCAACTATTCATGAAGTTTCACATTGTACTAGATTATTACAAGACATTACTTTTAGTAATAGTGACATGTGTCAAAGTGAATCCACAACAAAATGCATTATTGATTAGGCTTTAGTGAATAATTTGCAACCATGGATTTATTTAACAGCTCCATCCAATTCTCTGCCTGTGGAATAGCTTCTAACAAACAAACAAACAATATATCAGAATATCCTTGAATATGTTTAGAAACATTTTAATGATTTATTTCCAAGGTTTACTTTGCATTTTGTTGAATTTGTCTGTTTGTATGATCCTCTGCAGCTCGAACATTCATACACAGTTTGTTATAAACCTCTAAAACACTATATCACTTGTTTATTCCTAATGTGTCAGCTCTATCAAATTAATTTTGTTCCTAGATTAATGCAGAACCACTTTTTAGTACCAGTAAAGCTTTTCAACTATTTGTCTAAAACCTTGGCTTTACAAATATTCACTTGCATCTCTGAAATTTACTTTCTGCTAATGTTCTTGCTAGTAAAACTCAATCCTTCAAGCATTCTTGGAGAAAGATCACCAAAGGGCTGTGCATATTGTCAAAGCAAATTCAATCAAATACTGGTTGAAAATCTTGCACTGTATTTGCTCAGCTGTGTTAAAAGAACAACTCGTTCAAGTTATTCCCAAGGCACTCCCTAAGAAAACCAAAGGCTGAAGAAATAGTTTCATATTTAAAGACATACAACTGTATATTCTCAATTTAACTTAAAGATTTATGAATATATCCTTCACAGTTAGGTTACTAAAGCCAAATCATGTCATAGATCTTTGAAGATAGCAAGCTTTGGACCTTCTTGGAGGAATCCCAAGGGTTAAAGCCCTAGAAGGAAGAGGAGTCCAAGAGAGTTGATTAATATTCAAAGATCGTCTCTTCCAAACTCAAGAATGGTTCATCCTAATGAGCAAGAAATTAAGTCAAGGCATAAGGAGACCTGCAAGGGCTTCCTGGCAAAACTTAAACAGAAGGATGGGTACAGAAGATGGAGGCAGGGGCAAGCCACTTGGGAGGAATATAAGGTGATTCTATGATTCTGAGTGTTGCCAGCAGGTCAAGGGAGGGGATTCTGCCCCTCTACTCAGCTCTGGTGAGGCCACACCTGGAGCAGGTGTGTGCAGTTCTGGGCTCCCCAGTACAAGAGGGATGTGGAACTTCCAGAGAGGGACCATTGCAGAGCAACAAAGATGATTAAGGGACTGCAGCATCTATCTTATGAGAAAAGACTAAGTGAGTAGGACCTGCTTAGCCTAGAAAAGAGAAGTCTGAGAGGAGATCTGTATAAGGACCCAAGGGGAGAATGTAGTGAGGAAGGGGCCAAACTCTTCTTGGTGGTAGCCACTGACAGGACAAGGGGTAATGGGTACAAATTGAAACACAGGAAGTTCCATGTGAGTTCCTGAAGTTCTTCACTGTGTGGGTGAGAGAACACTGGAACAGGCTGTTTGGAATGGCTGTGGAGTCTCCTTCTCTGGAGATCTTCAAAACCTGCCTGGATGTGGCCTTATGCCACGTGCTCTAAGTGTCCCTGCTTGTGCGAGGAGGTTGGACTATCTTGAGGTCCCTTTCAACCTCAATCGTGCTGTGATTCTGTATGAATAACCCCATGCACCGGTACAGGCTGGGCCTGACCTGTTGGAGAGTAGCTCAGAGGTGAAGGACTTGGGGGTCTTTTGGACAACATGAAACAGCAATATGCCCTTGTGACCAAGAAGGCTGATGGTCAAAGGAGTGATCGTCCCATTCTGCTTAGCCCTGTTGAGGCTACATCTAGAGTAGTGTGACTGGTTTTGGGCTCCCCAGTATGAGGGACATGGAGCTATTGGAGGGAGTCCACCATAGGGCTACAAAGGGACTAGAGTATCTCTCCTATGAGGAAAATCTGAGAGCTATGCCTGTTCAACTTAGGGGAGGAGAAGGCTGAAGGAGGATCTTACGAGTAATTATGTACATCCGAAGGGTGAGTGTCAGGGGAATGGGGCCAGACTCCTTTCTGGTAAGGGTGGTGCCCTGTGATAGGGCAAGAGGCAGCAGGCACAAACTGAGACTCAGGCTTCTTTACCATGAGGATGACAGGGAACTGGCACAGACTGTCCAGAGAGGTTGGGGAGTTTCCTTCTCTGGAAATATTCAAAACCTGCTGAGACACGATCCTGTGCAATGTGCTCTAGGTGAATCTGCTTGAGCAGGGTGGTTGGACTGTATGATCTCCAGAGATTACTTGCCACCTCAATCATTTTGTGATTCTGTAAATTGTTTTACTGATTTATAATATGTGCAGTATTCTGAAATAGATACGGAGAATACATTAGAATAAATACAGAAATGAAAATGAGTGTGGTTTTTATGTTCCTAGAATTTAAAAGTTGTTCAGTCAAGAAAGATATTTAGAAAATTTTAGGGTAAGAGTCATGCAAGTCATGGATTAGCCTGCTAAGAAACACAGATAGAAAAATAATCTACTCAATAAATATTCTTGGCAAGTATTTTAACTAATTAAGATGCATTCTAGTTAGCATTTGTTCATACTGTAGGCATAAAATTTATAATGCATACTATAACCCTATTTGCTCTAATAATCCCATTGTAAATCTTGTTCTTTATATTTTTTTTTTTTTCATGCATTCTGAAACTATATTTTGGCAGTTAAAATCTTTCCTATTGCCAAGAGGTAAAAATAAAAGATAAAAGAAGTTAACCATCTGACTGTTTACAGAATATTTTCCCTTTTAGCAACATACACTGTATAAACAGTGAAAAATGTTGTGAAATAAATATCAGATTGATGGATGAAACAGGTATAGTTTATGGAAAAAGATAAACAGCTTTTGCTAATTGGCTGGAATCTCATAAACAATTCACTAACATCCTGTAACATTTATGGAAGGTCAACACATCCTATTTTCAGAAAATTTTGCAAAGCCAAAATTGGGATTCACTGTCTCTATAAGGTTTCACTTACATAATGTCCAATGATTTTTTTTTTTTCTTTTTATGAAAGTCTAAACTGAAGGGAGAAATATTTTTAAAAGTGCTTACTAGATGAATGTTGCAATTCAGATTGCAAATTCAGAAAAGTCCTTTCAAAATTTCCAGATACATTCTCAGAACTGACTGCTCAATTCTGTTGCTCCCAGATGTGGGCACTAACACTTTATATGATCTTTAGCTGCTGCTGCAAAAGGGCATGGGTCTGCTGTATGTCCTTGTCTGCTGCCTTGCATATGTTAGGGCATCTTACATGGCACTAGGTGCTCAAGGATGGACAGCTAAACTCAGTCTGCAGGAAAAAGTCTTGCAGTTCCAAATATATTCTTAGATTTTTATAAATAATGAGCACATCAAAATTCTGGGTACTCAGTATCTGAACTACTGTAGGGGGAAAAATACTGATGAGCCTATAAGCAATTAGATATATATATTACATGTATGTACTAGATGTATATACTACTTTTATGTTTTCAAAATTTGGCATAATGGTTTAGTGGTGTCAACCACTTTAAGGAGTGCCTGTTTCACTGATAAGAACATTTTATCTTTATTCCAAAAAATAAAAAAAATCTCATAATGAAAAAGTAGTGTCAAATGAAAGATATGTTGTAAAGAGTGAAAATGGCTGGGTTTTTTTAAGTTTTTGTTTAACTTCACAATTCAAAATTCTCCTGCGATGCTGCATACTTGCAGTGTATAGCACATACTGTAGAAGATAGAATAAAATTGCTAGGGATATCTATTTTATCTAGTTTGTGAGACAGCCTTAACATTATTTAAATGTTGATTTTTTTGAATATTAATCAGAACAAGTGACAATGTTGCTCTTTTTGCCTTCAAAATTATGTGAATATAGTTCTTATTGAAGCAATAATCTCATATTATTTATCTGAAGTCTGAAGGACACGGAAGACAGGTGAACAAAGGCTAAATGTAAAATATCATGACAGAAAAAAAAAAAAGAAAGAATCTTAGTAACTGCAGGAACTGAAAGAGTTGGATAAATATTTATAAAGTACAATGTTGAAAACTACTGGAATTCTGTAGAAGCTTCCTGTCGCTGTGTCATGATAAGCTTTTATATGCTCTAAATTCTTCTCACATCTGAGATCTAAACAGAAAAATATCTTTGTTTCCATCTAGAAGGGGTCTATTCTCTGTAGCAGCTAAATATTTCAAAAAACAATTCCATTAGTATTCTTCTAATACTAATGTAATTGTTACATCATAATATTGTGCCTTAAGTAAACTGAGGAATTTTTATTGTCATTTCTATACGTTTATGAGCATTGAGATATGATTTTCAGACAATGATTCATCAGATAGTGTAACACAATAGTACCAGAAACATGTTAATCCTCATTGCACTGTTTGCACCTTGATGTAAAAGATGTAAGAGAGAGCCAAAAATTGTTCCTCCACACTGTTTCATTTTAACTTGATAATGGGGATAATTGTTCCTCAAAGCACAAGTTGTTTTCTAGCCATTGTGTAAACTACACTTCTTTCCAGCCTCCTCTCCTGTCATAGTATTTTGTTATTAAAGTATATCTATCTCTTTAAGTGACAGTAAATTTCCTGGTATTGTTAAGATGCAGATGAAGATTGCCCATTCCTTGATAACCTATGATCTACAAGAAAAAAAGAACAAGATCCACTCTCCACCTCCCTACCAGAAATCAAGCAGTCCTACCAGAATGTTTAAATACTTATTTAAATATGTCTGTTCATTCCTACTCAATGTTTTGAACTTTGTAGGAGAAAAAAATATATATATGTGGCTCCATTTAAACACACTGTAAAATACTAGCAGCTAAACAATCATCTATAATAGAAATATGCATAGGAGGAGAGGAGAAGAGGAGAAGACAAAGATGCCTTCAAGATATCTTGATGATCTCTTGGTAATATTAGGGCCATTATGGTCTCTGGCGATGTTTAGCACAGCCTCAAGGATACTCTGAAATCTACTGGTTTGTAAACTCCTCCAGGGAGCATTATGCTAAAGTGCAGAACAACTGAGTGATGTCCTTGGCATTTGACATGTAGAAAGGATGATGAGAAGGCTAAGATGAAATGAAGGATCAAACTGTTAATGCAAAGAGCAAATAACAATTCTTAATTTATATCAAAAGAAGAAACATGGAGAGACAATTAGCAAGTCTGCAACAGGACTAGTGGGGGAAAGGGAGGAATTAGGAAAGACAAGGTTATCCCAAAGAAGCTGAATTAGTTTCTGAATTAGTTTCTGAATTAGCTGATCTTCATCACAGATTGTATATAAAGAGTTGCTTACACTGGACTACTTTTCTCATTTGAAGCAAAAGTACCAAACTATTGAAATAAAAAAAAAAAGTTGATATGAGTTGATAAATTTATTATTCCACATTGGTAACATTTACCTTTTTTAATTTAGTTCCTGTAGTTCTGATGAAAGAGGTTGCTCAGCTGCTAATGATATTCAAATTCATTTTAAAATCTGCTAATATCCTTAAGGATTGAAGGGTAGCAAGTGCTATAACTCTGTTTTAAAAAGCTGTTAAGGATAATACAGCCAGTTACAGGTCATTAAACTCTACTTATACAGCTGGTGAAATTGTTTGAAATTATCTTTCTTAAAAATCATATTATAATAAAATGCAGAAGATCATTATACTAGTATCTCTTGCTCTGTCTTCCACATGAGGAAAATCACATTTCAGTAATCTGTTACCATCTTTTGAGTGCCAGCAAATCACTTTTCTAGAATTTACATTGTCTAATAATGTTAACCTGTTGCTCAATCATATTTTCATAAACAGAAAATTAGAAGGGACTTAGCACAAAATTAAGGGACCTAAAGGAAAATGAAAGTCAAGGAAGATAGGTGGACATTCTCCTTTAGCAAGTACCTCTAGTTTTCTCCCAGTGTGTAGGAGGTTATACAGGAGGAATTAGAACATACAGTTTGCAAATCCTGAGAATATGTCCCATGAAAGTCCCATGAATATGCCCGAGCTGCTAAAGCAGAAAAATATTTTACAGAAAGTTGAAGCTTTCAATAAGAAGGACTGAGCGAATTTCACTTCAGAGTATCTTACTCCTCTTGGATGGACTATATCTTCACTTAATTTTAGGCAAAGAGTGAAATGAAAGTGGATGCCTTGGGAAATAATACAGACATCAAGCTTCTGATGTAAGGGAGTTAAATGCAGGTATTCTGCACCACAGTGGATTAAAGGGAAATGCTACTGCCACTGGCATATCTTCTCATGAAAATTTAGCATTCCTTTCACCCCTCAAGGCCCAAGAATATCCAACTCAAATCATATTCTGGACTTCGTTAGTTCTTTGAGGAAGATAAAAATGTTGTTGAATTTGGCTGAAAGTATCTTGTYCATACCTACTTGGTATGTGGTACAGCACCACGTAATTCCTACTAGAAAAATATACATTTCCTCTTCTGCTATGGTAAGTGTAGTGGAAGAAGTAACGGGTTTGCTGTGGGGCATTGTTTTTAGTTGTTATACTGCAAATTTCTGCTGCTCTCATATTATAATTTTGTATCTTTTTGACATCACTAGTGTGGTTTGCTCTATGCTTCCTTTATAAGCTCTGAATCTGATGGCATTCTGCCTGGCAGAGCTACAATGTTCATAAAACAAAACAATAACTGTCTTCACTCACCAGATTAGAATAGACACACCTAAAGTCATTACTTAGCAGTTATTACCTTTTATTTTTATTTTTTTTTGATAATTTTATTTTTGATTAGTTTTGCTAAAGGTTTCCTAAAAGAATTATATGTTGACTTGAGCAGGAAGAAGGTGCCAGAACTAACTGAGCAGGAAGAAGGTGGCAGAATTAACATTAATATTACTAAAATGGCTCAGGTTATTTACCTTAACAGAAGTAAAGGCTGGAAGAAATAGTTTCCAGGGGAATAATAAGAAATATAAGAATATAACAATAAAAACAATAATCACCATTCTGTGATTCTGTGAAGAAGGGCTTCTTCAAATATATCTTCAAATATATCCATGGCAAAAGGAAGATTATGGAGAACATGTGTCTGCTCGTGGGTGGGTGCCCTCATTATGAAAAACACAGAAAAAACAGAGATGCTGAATGCCTTCTTTGCTTCAGTGTTCACCATGGGCAGCCCTCTGGAATCCCAGACCCTACGGAGAAGAAGCCTGGAGAGAGGAAGACTTGCCCCGAGTAGAGGTCTGATTGAGTCAGAGAGAAATTAGGGAAATTTGATATCCACAGATCCATGGGCTCTGATGAGATGCATCCTAGAGCGTAGTGTGAGCTGGCAGACATTATAGCTAATCCGCTCACGATCATCTTTTAAAAGTCCTGGAGAACAGAGAAGGTGCCTGAGGACTGGAAGAGAGCCAGTGCCATGCCAGTCTTCAAAAAGCTCAAGAAGGAGGACCCAGGCAACTACAGGCCAGTCCCTCTCATCTCCAACCCTAGGAGAGTGATGGAACAGCTCATCCTGGCTGTTGTCTCCAAGCACATGGAGGACAAGAAGGTGCTCAGGAATAGCCAGCATGGATTCACCAACAGGAATAGCCTTCTGTGATTGAATGACGAGCTGGATAGATGATGGGAAAATGGTGGACATCAGCTATTTGGATTTCAGCAAGGCTTTTGACACTGTCGCTCACAGAATCCTCCAGGGCAAGCTCTAGATTTTTGACATAGATGAATGGACAGTGAGGTGGAATGAGACCTGGCTGCATGGCAGAGCTCAGAGGGTGGTGATCAGAGGCACTGAGTCCAGTTGGAGGCCTGTAGTTAGCAGGGACCCCAAGAGTCAGCCAGTCCAGTCCTGTTCAGTTTATTCATCAATGACCTGGAAGAAGGGATGGAGTGCTCCTTCAGCAAGTTTGCTGATGAGACCAAACTGGGAGGAGTAGCTGATACCCCAGAGGGCTGTGCAGCCATCAAAAGGGACCTGGACAGACTGGACAACTGGGTGTTGAGAAACCTCATGAAGTTCAACAAGGCCAAGTGCAAGGTTATGCACCTGGGGAGGAATAACCCCAGACATCAGTACAGATTAGAGGCTGACCTTCTGGAGAGCAACTCTGTCGAGAGAGACCTGGGTGTCACGATGGACAACAAGTTGACCGTGAGGTAGCAGCAGGATCCAATGGGATCCTGGCCTGCATTAGGAGGAGTGTTGCCAGCAAGTAGAGGGATGGCATCCTGCTCCTCTACTTACCTCTGGTGAGGCCACATCTGGAGACTGTGTCCAGTTCTGGGCTCCCCAGGACAAGAGGGATGTGGAGCTGCTGGAGAGAGTCCAGCACAGGGCTACGAGGATGATCAGGGGCCTGGAACATCTGTCCTATAAGCAAAGGCAGAGAGAGCTGGGCCTGTTCAGCCTGAAGAAGAGAAGGCTGAGGGAGTATCCGATAAATGTCTATAAATACCTCAGGGAGGGAGAGAGGGAGGAGGATGGAGTCTTTTCAGTGGTGGTCACTGATAGAACTAGAGGAAACGGCCACAAACTGAAGCACCAAAAGTTCCACAGGAACTTAAGAAAAAATTTGTTAACTGTGAAAGTGACAGAGCACTGAAACGGGCTGCCAAGAAAGGTTGTGGAGTCTCCTTCTCTGGAGATCTTCAAAATCCACTTGGACGCAGCCCTGTGCCATGTGCTCTAGGTGACCGTGCGTGTGCAGGGAGGTTGGACTAGATGATCTCTAAAGGTCCCTTCCAACATTAAGGATTCTATGATTCTACGATTCTATGATTCTACAATAATCATCTTCAGTGTGTCTTTTAGTCTCTATTTTTTCTAATCTATATTTACCCAACATCTGTTAGGAGTATTGACTATTAAATTACAATGTAATTCTCACGTACTAGACAAATCTCTTTTGACAAATTTAATTAATGCTTATTACATTACCACATTCATATAATTATTGCCACTTAACTCTAAATTGAGTTACTCAACAATAACAAATTCTGCTTAATAAAAATATTATCCTTTTATTTTTCATCAGAAAACATTAGTTCTTATCCTAGCACCAAGATCACCATTTTTCTAGCCATCTCTGCACGTTAACTAAAATGTTCTGAACCCTAAATGTTAACTTCAGCTCAAGAGAAAATAAGCATCTTTCATTCTGATCTCCTTATTTTGTCCAAATAGTTCACCTTCTTTAATGCAAATAGTGATCTAGCACAATCACTCGGTAACAAATTTAAAGTTTTGGGGCAAAATTTTCTATACTCCTGTCTGGGTCATTTATTTTTGAAAAAAAAAAAGAAAAAAAAAAAGGATCTACAAAAGATACAGCACATACTGTAGCTGAAAGGAAAGGAGAAAACTGAAAACTTTTAATGGGAAGCCAAACCTTCTATTGCGAGGTTGGAGAGGTCATCTCCCTTAACAAGACAGATAGGAAGTATTCATTCCTTTCAAACTGACATTGGCAAGGACATTGGCAACATGTGAAATAGTTTTATTAAAAGAAAAGATTTTAACTCCCACAAAGGCAGTCATTAAAAATAAGACTGTGATACATGGAGTATTGTTAAATGCAGTGCAATTGGCATTATGATTCATAGCAAATACACTCAGTACAGTCATATATGTGATGTCATTTCCTATACTTAAATTACAAGAGCCTTACTGTAAATATTGTGTTTACTGTGCTTTGAATATTCAAATTCCTCTGTGCCTGGATATTCAAATGATGCTAATCAGAAGTATTTGCTGCTATCTTCAAGACTTTGGAACTATTTTAAATAGCAGGCATTAAAAGTCTCAATAATTACTCAAAGTTAGAGTAATGGTTGGCACCTTCAAAAACTGCAAGATACTATTTGAATACATTTTTATATATCCATATTGCAGAATGTGACCCATATAGATACACACAAGTTAGCTTTGTTTAACTAATTGTACTGTACTGAAATATTACCATGTTCTCACTATGACTTGTAATTCTGGTTTCCGTATCCTCTGAAAACATAGTAAGACAAAATGATACAGAGAAAGTCAGGGAGACGATCAAAGCTATAGAAATACTTCTGTAGAAGGAGATATTAGAATAGGATTTTTTATCTTAGAGAAGAAATAACTGAAGGGACTTATGTTATTCATATGTTATTGATATATTGATATAGCTATAGATACAGATATAAAGATTTACAAAAGCCATGAATTGCTCCCAAGGTGAGGGAGCAATTATGCACTATTTTTGTGAAACAAGAACAAATGAAATTATCATCCGAAAGGTTTTCAGCAAACAAGGGGAAGTGCTTTTTCACGCAGTACATAATTAAATTGCAGAACTCATTGCCACAGGATGTTGTGGAGGCCACAGATATAAGTGGATTTAAAAAGTGATTAGAAATATGAAAGGAGGTCCATCAATGGTGATTAAATACAAAGAGCTGATGCCTCCTGTGACTCCAAAAGTCCTTCCACACCTCACTGTGAGCTATCATTCGGTACTGGCCCTATTCTTATGCTTTTTTTTTTTTTNTTTTTTTTTTTTTTTTTTTTTTTTTCCCTTAACTGTATTCTACAGACATTGGTCAGGAGACCGGAAAGAAGCAGACATTTCTTCATGAATGAGTAAGCTTTCCTCTTGATCAGAAGAAAGAGCAAGTGCCAGGCCATCATCAATTAAAAGACAGGATGCCTTCTCCTCTGGAGGCCTGCATTGGAGATTCACTTTAGCAAATGTAGTGATCTCTGCTAAACTGCTGGTCTGATCTGTTATAACCAGTCTACTTCAGTTGCTGCCTAGACTGCCTAGCCAACTGCCTAGACTTTTGAGTCAGAATTTTTTTACCAACACTGAGTTTGGTTCAATTGCAGCTGTGTTGTTAACATAGCTAAATAATACAAATCTTTACTGATTATGTCTGAATAATCAGCAGTCTCTTAGGATAAACAAAAATTAAGTATCTAGTATTTTTCTGGAAAACATTGCAACAGTCAAAAAGAAGTAGAGGACCTAATGGACTGTAGTCACAAATCATGGTGGGAAACAATACTGTAAATTAGACTGCTATAGAAGAATGCAGATGAGGTTCATGTCTCCTCAGCAGGTAGCTTTGTGCTGATTCCTTTGAATATTTCTTATCTTCCTCATAAGACATTTCTATTTGTGTTAAAATAGGTATCTATCTGTGTGAAATACAGTAAGTGGCTTAATATGTTAGAACTGGACTCTAACAAAGACAACCAATGTAATTTGTACCTTTCCACCAAACAGACGAAGCTTATAGAAGATTCTACAACAGAAGAGAATTAAGAAAAGTAAAAATATTTATCTACTTGTTCTATAAACCCTAGATAATGCCATTTTGTTAGCTAGGGCTATTAATGAATAAGCTGCTTGAACTTTGAGTAAAATAACTAATCAGGGAAGATGGGGAAGGAACCATTCACAATGTTTGCTTTGAATGTTATTATTTAAATTTGAAGCACAAGGAAGTTTATTTCTTCCAAAATATTTGATCTTGTGGCCAGATAAGCCTTGATTCACTTTATTTGTAAATATAGGTAGAGCATCTGTTTCCAGAATATGTATCAGTAGTCAGCTAATAATGCCTCATGTCATTAATTTTCCATTCATAAGGGAGCAAAGTATTATTTTAAAGTTTTTCTTTGAAAGGGATATTGCATTAAGTATATACACTGAAAAGACCAATTCTAAAACCTGAAGTATTGGTGTAGAGAGTAGAGATGTGAGTTTGCTGTTATCTCTACAACTGTGCTGGAGGACCAGCTAAATCAGCCACTATTGGTTTGCCAAGACTTGGAGTGAAGCTCCAGAAAAAGTCAGACCATTGATCACTCTTGAAAGAGGGATCAAAGCCTATGACTTTATTCTGTATTTTAAGGAAAGATATTATAGAGAAAGGGGAGCCAAGGTTCAGGTGAAAGCAACACTTCCTGGGGAGACCTGTTGGTGCATTTTGTAATAGCCAAAGAACACAGCTAGAGATTTTTCAAAAACTCCCTTTACTGTGTCAAAGGGTTTCACTGATTTACTTCCTGTTTCTGCATGACTATCAGAGACCCTTCTCTGTTACCCTTCTTTTTAACCTTAAGCTCTTGGTCATCTCTGGCTGCCAGAAAACAGTAACAACTACCAGACCTAAGACTTTTACCACTATACTAATAAAGATATCAACATGCTGGTGCAAATTAGACAGGAATTGCTATTTTCCAAGCTATTCAAGTCCTGTTCACAAGTGCTGTTCTGAAACAATGGAGGTATTCAAGCATATGTACTTCTCCAGGAAAGTGATTTTTTGGAGTGTGTGGAGTGAACTTATAGGGAACATACAGGCCATTCAGATTTTTTTTTTTCCTGAAGAATTCTAGCATTTCACCAGAAATTTGGAAGGCAGTTTCCATTTTTTTTTTTTTTAATTTATGTATGTAGAAAATCTCTTTCCATTTTCAAAAGCGTTGCTAAATCTAAGATATTTTTGCTGTCATAGAGTGTCTTCATATTCCTGTGTATTTATATTGCTCATTATTTGGGGCTTTAAAATATGTGCTGTAAAGAGAAGGAAACTTAAGATGCAGCATCCTCAGCATTCTTTTTTAATATGCTTAGACACCTTCTTGTTAGCTGTGATTTTCCTCATTGTCTGAGTTACACTAATAAATAATGATCTCATTATTTTGGACATGCAGAGTGAAAACACCGTGAACTTTAATCTATCTCCCCTCAAAAAAAAAAAAAAAAAAAAAAAAAAAAAAAGCAAAAAGAAAAGAAAGAAAAGAAGAAAAAGAACTGAGAAACTGAGAAGACAAAAATACATAAAATTGAGACTAATGTGGCCAGAGAAGAACTGACCCTCTAAAAGATCAAGCCTTAGACAGGCTTAGATAAGACTCAGGTTACAAGAGAAGCTAGTGTAGAAGCTAGTCCTCTTGTGCAGCTTTTATATTCACTTCTAAAAAGTCTGTAAGATATGAAGAAAACTTGAATTATTTTAACCATTTATTTTGCCAGTATTTATGACGTGAGAGACAAAAAAACACGATCAGTTCATAGGCTATTCACTTTGCATTTTTTTCTGATGATTTGGGCATACTCTTGGTATATTTCAATTACAGGAGAGTACATAAAAAATATTATATAGAGAAAGAACTGTAAAGCTCTTTTGCTTTGATATATCCTTTAGGGATGGATTTCTGCACTAGACTGGTAAGGTAAATACAACCCTACCTCTCAGACATTTTCTTAATGGTTACAAGTATCCAACTGAAGTATCTCAGATTTCATGGCTGGATCATCTTAGGAATTGAGTGTGTGAAGGATATTCTCTGCTGCATGTTTCTGCAGACAATCCCCTTCTATAAATATGGAAGAAGCGGGAGAGAGAGTAACTTCTAGAAGACCCTTCCTCCCCTTAAATGTAGTAAGAAGCAATGCTGACAAGGTCAATTTATACATCCTCTCTGCTTTGCAGGTCTCCCTGGAAAAATAATGCATTTTGCTTCTATAATTTTCAAGACTAAGACTGTCTATAAGACTGAAATGACTGACTCTGGAAAGCTCTCAGTTATACAAACTGTGAAATAGGTAAATGGCAATTACATCTCTGCACTAGCAAAATGAACTTACAGTTATAATGTTATAGAGATGAACACAGAAGTATCAATAGCAGTCAGTGAGAGCATCAGAGCTAGAGCATATCAGCCCTTTACTCAAAATGAAATTCATCCTTATTAAAGATGCGTTTTGGGTCTGTTAGCTAGTTTTATTGGCATTGACACAAAATTTTCCTCATCAAGGACGAAAATCATGCTACACCATGGTAAAATGATGTGAGTTTTATCTGTTGCACAAATGCAAGCTCATGGGCTCTGGTTAAGCTTGGGTTTATTTATTTATTTTTTAAAATAGATGTCATGGAGCTAAGTGTCTTGAAAACTGGCCTAACCAAGCCAAAAGGGGGCACATCTTTGCGTAAAGCCTGGATACATGCTATTTTAATTTGTGTGTCATGAAACCTTGCTATTCTGTAAGCAGATAAAATAATAAGGAAATGGTAAACACGATTGGGACAGAAAGGAAAACCAAAATATATGCAGAAGTGGAAGCTATTTTAATTAGATAACCTGCTGAAAATTGTATTCAGACAGGACTCACTAAGATGCAAGTAGATATGAGGTTCAAAAAAAAAAATAAAAAAAAATAAAAAAAAAAAAAGAACTTTACAAAGATATTTGCAGAGCCCTAAGAACAGTAATTGCCACATTACCTTTTACCATTAGGAAGTTCCTGCCCCAGTGTTTGTATTGGAGAAAATATAAAAAGCAATGTTATGAGTCTAATCCTCTGTATCCCACACATCCTCTGGCAAAGACTTTCTAATATGGGACTATATACAAAAGCATGCATATACTTAGTAGGTTTTCCTGAGGTTAGAGAAAATACTGAAAAGCCTAGGCTGCACTAAACAACCATGAAATGGATTGTAATTTGAAACAAATACTACTGATCTTGAATATTTAATCAAAGACATTTTGTTATGTAGCTAAATATAAAAGCATATTGTAATCAGCCCTTTAAGGAAATGTACTTACATTGCCTTTAAGGGAAAGTACTTATATTGCCACAGAAACATGTGGGAGAAAACTTGTAGGAACACAAATTTCATACAGGAGTTAAAGAGCTTTTAGCATAACACAATTTAATTAAGTGACAGGAAAAGACCTATAGGAAAAATATAAATAATGTGTAAATGGCAAAGAAGCAAAGAATTTTAATTAGAAAATTAATCAACAAAATGAAAAAATGGAAAATACAGGCTGAATAAAAAGTTTTTATCATTCATTTGGTGCTCTGTATTATTCCATCGTTACAATGTTTGATTTGCAGAGTTAATTTCTCTAAGACAGAGGCATAAATGCAACACAATTGTCATTGTGAGTAGTTCTGCTAAGTGTAGTAGGAAGAGCGGGGAAAGTGTACATGTCTGTTTATTCTTTGAGGTAAATATATGTGTTATTTAAAATAATAAAAATATAAAATTTAAAGTACATTTTGAATTGCTCTTGTAGTAAAACCTTGTGGAGGAGACTTTTGCCATTTCCTAGGGGAAGGCAAGCCTCTTTCCCACGAGGCTGAACAACCTTTGTAATTTCCCCACATTTCCTGAAAAATATCATAGGAAATCTCACTGCTCTGCCTTCTTTCAAAGCAAGTACTTTTCTAGTCCATTGTTCACTCGACAAATAATGGAAGATGTTCTAGCTCCACAACTTGCTTTATTCCCCAGTCCCTCATTTTAATTCCTAATGGGAGGTAACAACAGATACAGAACATAAAGCAACCACAGGTCAAACACAGCCATCCTGTGACAAAACCCTCTGCCCTTTGCCTAGCCTTCTCCTTCTTAAAATGTGATTTTTAGAGAAGTGAACAAGTTTCTTTGTGGATGCAAGAGGAATGGTAACAAAGGATTTCAATATACAAGGAATCTTCAAGACAGTTAAAATCAAGATAGCAAAAGAGAAGAACAGCAAGTTTTGAGAAATCCTGAAGGAGCAAGTGGCTACTCAAGATTTAGCTTTTTTCTCAGATTTAGCTTTTTCTCAACAAAGGCTAACAGTATAATAAAAAGGGAAAACAATATGCAGTCATCAAATTTAAGCTTGGCTGCAAGGCATGGATATATTTCATCAGGGAAAGGCTATATGATATGTTCCTCACCTATCTTATAGCTCTCACAAATAGTCAGTGTCCCAACTAAGGAAAATTTTTTATGAGTAAGAGAGTCAGTACACTTTAGCTAACTGCAATTTCAAAAGGGCTTCTTTGTTTACCTATGTAGAAAGCATAACAAATATTTCCAGGAATAATTATTTTATGAGTGTTTTTGTGATATCCCAAGCAAGCTGTCCAGCAAAGAAATTGCAGAAGCATCACCAACTGCATCAAAGTGTTTTGGCTGCCAGCATATGCTCTATCAGACAAACAAGACAGATGATCTAGTATGTACCACCATCCTTCCATTTCCTACATTAGTGATCCCTTTCAAGAGTCACAGACTTTTAGAGTATTTCATGAAGACAGGGTTAAGTATGCATTTGTCTCCATGCATCATCCAGCTGCTCTATAAAATTATTGATGAAAATGCAGAGCTATTTAAGGAAGCACTAAATGGAAATTCAGTCCTATTCAGGCCTGTGCTGTACACAGGAAGGATGGAATAATAAGAAGAAAGGACTTTATTTGAAATGCATATTGTGCCAGCCACCTTCTTCTATATAGAGATATTTACCTTTTTTGAGTTCTTCAAGCAATTACGTAGCTTTGTGTAATTATTCCAATTACTGCAACTGTAAGTTTTAAACTTTTCAAGTTAGCTCGGACACTCATCCTTATCCCTATTATCCTACCTCAGTTGTGCAAAGGGTGAGAAAATTGGCTTAGAAAAACACCAAATAGATTTTGTTTTTTTTTTCCTGGAAAATGCTGGATATCTTTGAAGCATATTTTTCTGGCCTCATGCTTTGCATTTAGAGTTATTTTTAATGGGAATATGAAAAAAAAAGACCAGATTTCATCAATACAGGACCACCTCAATCCCTGTCCCTGTTTCCTACTGGCTATAGTAGAAAAAAACAAGAATGAGAGTTAAAGACAAAATTCAAACTATCTAGTTCTAAGCCATACTGACTAAATACACTCTGTGCAGTATTTGATAGAAAAAATGCTCTATAAAACCTTATATTCACTTTAGGTTAAGGGTCAAATCTACCTTAAAAATCTATGCAACCTTTGTGAATGAATGTATATCAAATCTCTGCAAATTCACTGTCTTCCTGGTAAGATAGGAAGAAGATAAATGAAAATCTATAAGCAAGAGCATTTGCTTTAGTTTACATATTTATTTATATTTGAAATTCTAAATATTTTTTTCAGGGTGGAATCATCATTATAGAACCTCATGTTCAAAATGTGCCCCATACTTCCAAGAATTCAAAAATAATACATTGAAATAATTTGATTGTATTTTATAATTCATATTGTATTTAAGTTGCAGAAGGAGCATTGGATACGGTAGGTATGTAGATGTAGATACAGCAAGAAAAAGGATTTTTTCACAGCTGTGTGTCCAACTTGAAAACAAGCATTAGGTTCTACCAGGTGCTTCTTGTCATCTCCCTGTCATCTCCTGTCTCCTTTCCCTGTCATCTTCCACAACCAAAGGGAAAACCACAACCTACTTGTAATTTTTCACATATCCTGAGTCGGATATGTTAGAAAGATCTGGGAGAGGTAATATTGCATCCTCAGCAGAATATGGTCCCAAAACATGCTATGGAATAATAATAGCTGCATTTGGAATAATGACTGAGTTAAACCTAGGCACTGAGCTTTTATAACAGGATTGACCATTAGCAAGGCTCTGTGCTCCAGCTAGCAGCCTCTCTCCAAGCAGATACACTAAAAAAATGTGCTGTTGCAGAGCTCTGCTACAACAACAATAGAACTCTGCTAGTTCTATTCCCTTGGAAAAGAAGATTTATCTCTCTTTTCTGGAAGAATTATCTCCTGCCCTAAACTATAACTGAGCTGTACCCAAGGCCAGAAAACTTTGTCTTTAAAAGAGACAGAGGTAGGGATTGAGAGCTAAAGCCACTGTATCTGGCATCTTTCCCATACCTATAGCAACACTACAAAGAAATTTACTTGAAGCAGTGACACGCCAAACTCTTCATACTGTAAATGGACAGTAGAGTTAAAAACAGGGAAGTACCTATCCTTCTTTCTGCATCGGTAATATAGCCTCCCTCGTTAAAGAAACGAGGGAGGGAAACCAGCTGGGAAACATGGCAGCTTTGACTTTCCCATTCTTGCTGTTATTGTTGTAACTGGCTGTTGATGACTTTTAAAGAACTAGATCAAATCTAGAACCATCCAATGAACATTCAGTGCTGATAGGAGCTGAGACACAAGCTGACTCAGACACCTGATCTATTTCAGCTTTTCACTGTATAT
This sequence comes from Nothoprocta perdicaria, assembly GCF_003342845.1. Taxonomy (NCBI): domain Eukaryota; kingdom Metazoa; phylum Chordata; class Aves; order Tinamiformes; family Tinamidae; genus Nothoprocta; species Nothoprocta perdicaria. Next base: position 5,588,793 of record NW_020455466.1, on the reverse strand, counting down.
ATCAATAAATTACCAGTGGTGAACCTACTCAGAGCAAGCAGAGTTTTTTGGATATGCAACTATGTGATGCTATAAAGAGAGCAGAAGGAGAAAAAAGACACAGAGGGTAATTTGCCCCATTTTGGTAAATTACACCATTTTGACTGAACTTAAACTGTAACCCTGTGAGCTTTAGATTCTGTTAATTCAATACTTCTTCAAAACTTAATCAAATTAGTTATTTGATATTTTTACCCCAGCTGAAATTAACCAGAAAAGTTTTGTATATAATCATCATATGTAGCTATTTCTAATAGATATTAAAATATTTTTATAAATCAAGGGAAAAAATCTTCTTCTAGCCCATTCTGAAGACTTTCAAATAACCATTTTTTCTTTCTCTCTTTGTTTTCCTCTGTTTTGTTTTGTTTTGTTTTTTGTTTTTTTGTTTGTTTGGTGGTGTGGTTTGGCTGTTTCTTAAAGTCCAGCTAGGAATTTATCTGTTTTCATAATTAGTGGTTAATTGAATGGTTTTAGAACTACTGTAGACTTCAATAAAAGATGCATTAGGTTGTCACACTCATATGTTTCTCTTAAGAATGAAATTCACTCTTCTGACACTTAAATGCAGTAAAATTGTAGCTTGCATATGAAAGAGAGAAATATTTTAAAATATAATTTTCAGTCTACTTTAAAATAAATGATGTAATAAATAATACATATATTTAAATGATACATACATTTAAAAACTAGTAATTAATGTGATACTATGATAGTTTTAGAAAGCTATTTCCTCTTACATTTGTTTTTAAAGTTGCTTTCAAAGGTTCTTTTTTTTGCTATATTTTATGATATTCCTGCAAAAACACATTGCCATATGAAATGTAAGCTACTATATTTCTTGATGACTCACAGGAGATATGGGCTTCCATTTTCCCATTTTCCTTCCTAAAGAAAACAAATTGCAAATTTAAGAAACTGGCAGTATCTTGAACTTTAAAAATGACTGTTTCGAACTCCTGAGGAAAGGGCATGCCTGATTGAGTTCAACAGAGCTTTCATCTGTAGCAGGATCCTGGCACTGCGTTTGTTGCAAGAGTCATACCATTGAAGTGCCATTAGGATACCTTATTCATCTTCCTATTAATCATGATTAGGCAAGAATGCACGCTCCATAGAGTGCAATGTTGGTATTTTATGGAAAAAAAAAATAAAAAGAACAATTCTGTACTGTGATATACAAATGGTAAGGATAAAAGGAGAAGTTAATCAAGAACTTTCTGGTTTAAACAAAGACACTTGTTCATTCCTCACTTCTGGCTTAAAATAATTCAGTCTGAAAAATTATGTTGAATTAGATAGTGGCAAATTATTGCGTTGGTGAGAGGTTTAACACAGTCATTTAATCTTTTATGGATTCACAGACAGTCTATCTGTGTGTGATTATGCAGAAAAGTATATTTACAACATGTATGAGTGTTTGAAAGTACACGAAGTATGAAAGATTTAAGTATAAAGCATACATTTATAACACATAGAACACGTGTAAAAAGTTAGTATTGTAATTAATAGTAACTTTGCTAATATATTATTAGTGACCTTTTAGACTTATTTTGTGTAATTTATATCCTAAAGTGAGGGATATATATTTATAGGATTTATATTCCCAGTGAAGCCAAAAAAAGACATTTTTGGCTTCACATAATATATGCTAAATACTTATTAAAAATATTATGTATTATTTCTGAATTACATGACAGAAGAGCTAAACATAAGCACCTACTACCAGAGCAAACATCCTTCTGGATGCCACTTGTCAGGATGCTGCTCTGAGGAGGCTGGGTTCCCCAGAGGATCTTTGTAAGCAAATATTTAAAAGATATTTTCTCCGCATATGAGAGGGAGATGTGAAATAGTGAGAGTGCTATAAGTCAAGAATGAAGTATGTGAGTGCAACACAAACTTCAGGTGATGAATAGAAATGGTAAGCATACTAGCAAAAAGAGAAAGAAAAAAACAAAATAGTGTTCACAGAATCACAGAATGTTTAAGGTTGGAAGGGACCTCTAGACATCATCTAGTCCAACCCCACTGCTCCAACAGGGACATGTAGAGCATGTGGCACAGGGTGACATCCAGGAGAGTTTGGAAGACCTTCAGAGAAGGAGACTCCACAACCTCCCTCTGTCATTCTCACAGGTAAGAAGTTCTTCCTCACATGGAGATGGAACTGCCTGTGTTTTAACTTGGACCCATGACCCCTTGTCCTGTCACTGGCCACCACTGAGAAGAGTTTGGCCCCTTCCTTCCTACATTTCCCCTTCACTTACTTATACATATTAATCAGATCCCCTCTCAACCTTCTCTTCTGCAGGGAAAACAGGCCCAACTCACTTAGTCTTTCCTCATACTAGAGATGTTCTAGTCCCTTAATTATTTTTGTTGCTCTCCACTGGACCCTCTCGAGAAGCTCCATGTCCCTCTTATACTGGGGAGCCCAGAACTGAACACAGCACTCCAGGTGTGGCCTCACCAGAGCTGAGTAGAGGGGCAGAATCACCTCCCTTCACCTGCTGGTAACACTCCTCCTGATGCAGGCCAGGATCCCATTGGCCTTCTTGGCCAYGAGGGCACACTGCTGACTCATGGTTAACTTAGTGTCAGCCAGGACTCCCAGGTCCCCCTCTGCAGAGCTGCTTTCCAGCAGGTCAACCCTTAATCTGTACTGATGCCTGGGATTATTCCTCCCTGCACTTGCCCTTGTTGAACCTCATGAGTCACAACAACATGTGTTTCCATGTTGTATGTAATCTACTTAAACTCCTCTGACTTTTAGTTTGATTGGTTCACATGGAAAAAGCAAAAGCTATAGGATTTATTGTTTCCTTCATTAACTTCATTAACTTCATTATCAAACTGATTATTATCACATGCCCTAGCTGGAATTCATTCAGCCAGGTGTGGATGTTTAGCTACTTCTAAAGTACCTATAATATATACTATGTATCACTATCACTAAGCAACTAGTAGTGTTATCCAGTCATAGACACTGTCCTATGAAGAAGTCACTAAGGCTATAGGAGAGAGTTCAGAGTTCAGAGCTTCTCATAGCTTAGAGGACAGATGTACTTTTTCTGTCTCTCCAGGCTCTCCTGCAAGCTCTTCCTACAAGTCTGAAACCACTTATTTTTTTTCCAGAAATGAATTATATGGCTCATCATTTCACTTTGGGTCATCAGGTTTTCTATCACCCTGGCTCAATTACAAGACACTCCTCTGAAGTTGTATCTTGCGATTTTGTGTTGGCCACACTACTGACCTCTGAAGAATGTTGTATTCTGTGAAAACAGTTTCTGGCTTGGTCTCAGTGCTCACCTCCTGGAGGAAAGCCTTACCCTCTCTAAAAGTACCTATGGAATAGACAGGCCAAGGAGTGGCAGAGAATGACTTAGAATCAGTTTTAAATTAAGTTATAAAATACATGTATAGCTTTTTGTTGGTGGTGGTTTGGTGTTTTTTGTTTGTTGTTTTGTTTTGTTTTGTTTTCTCTCTCTTTTTATGTCTCTTGTATTCACTGCTTCTATTACTAACACTCAAAACACCCATCATGTAGCGGTGCATGGAGACCAACAGACACCCTGTATATAGATGCAAATGTATAGGGGAGATGACACTCTTTTCTTCAAAGAGATTATAGTTTGAAAGAGTGGATGTAACAAATGGATAAAGCAAGCATTTAGAGCAAGAATATAAGAGGCAAGAAATGTCGATAAAATGGAAGATGCACAGTTCTGAATTCTTCTCTAGCATAGCATCTACCCAGTCACTGTGTGCAAGACACATTTCAGTATATGCAACAGCTGTGTGCATAAAAGTGTGCAGGAAGCTAAGTTTTGGACCGGATCCAGTGCTGTAGTGGCAATTTTGCAGAGAATTTTAAAATCTGCATGCTCCTGGAAAAATGCTGAAGGCTGTAAGATTTTCTTCTCATAGATTGTGATTAACCTGTCCTGCTTTATTATTAATGCAATGTGAAATGCAGAAACTTGTATGTATTTTCATCTTCAGATTCCTGTCATTAAACTGTATATAACAGAAAATAAATTATGTGCACCTAAACATACTTTTCAAGGGCAAATATAATGTATTAGCATAGTGCCCAAGAAACATAAAAATGAATTTTAATAAAAAATGTGATTCATTACAAGAAGGTAATATGTAGTTTTGCTCATTTGATGCTGACATTCTACCAGTGTGGAATCTTAAACAGTTTCTTATTAGACAAAATTACTTATGCTTTCTTTTATAAGAGATCACAGAAAGAAATAATAGCCTGTCACTCCAATAAAAAAAAAACAGCTTGTTGGGAAAATTCCAGGCCAACTCTGCTTTACTGTTACGGCAGCTGAAACTTCATGCTGCGTCGAGAGGTGTCTGATTGACCCATCATCCCTGCTGGAAGTCTCTACTCTTCTGCTAGCCTTGACTTGTACGACCTCAAAATAAGTGCTGATATTTTACAATTTATAACACAAAGGAAAAGGAGAAATGGAAATGGAATATATGATTAGAAATATAATTCTCAATCACCACTGTCTCCTGAATGCTTTGAATTCTTGGTATCAGCAGTTTGAATGTACCTACATTTTGCTAGAAAACTTTTTCATGGTAAAACAGACTAATGAAGAGCCTAGATTTCTAGATTTCAGCCATTTTTTTTTCCTCCTTAAATGGCGTGCAACATAAAAAAAAAAAAAAAAAAAAAAGGATCTTTTTTAGTGTCAAGTATAAGTACTTGTCTTCCATTAACCAGAAGTGAATTTAATTAATCTATTGCAAAGATTTTATCAGATATGACATAGCTCATTATCACTAGTGGAACATTTGCTGCAGCTGAAGATCAAGCTGAATTTGGAAAAGCATATGCACAAAACAGAAAATATTTGCACAGGTGCTAAAATTTTGCTCTGTTTTAGAGTTAGGAACATATAAGGCCAGCTAAAATGGGTAGTTAAACAAATCAATGAATGGATTGCATGTAGGTCTTTGCACATGAACATTCAATGTGCTATACTCTCCTTTGAAAAATACTTTGTTTGTAAGACCTCTATTATGTTTGCTTGCTTTGTGGAAACTGGGCTGCTTCTTTAAAAATTATTGCTTCAAATGAATCACTGAGTCCCAGCTTCAGATAAACCAGAGAGTTCTAAAGCATGAACACATATGCATGCATTTCAAGATACTTCTCTTAAATATCTTCTTCTGAGTGACACTGGCATATCTCACTATCAGTCTCTTCACAGTATTCCAAATGAGCTTTCCTGACTATTGTTTATCTTTTGTTTTTATTGTTTTAGCTATTGTTTGTTTAGCTTATCATGTTACAAGCTATCTTGCTTCACACCATGTTGTGGAGAGTACCCTTTCACTTTTTGGAGAATCTATTTAGAAGAATATGTTTGGATCCTGAGACTACAACAGCACTGCTGTATAAGCAAGATAGCAAAAACTGTTCTTTATGATAGCCACCCTGAAAGGATGAATCACTACCCACTTTTACTTCAAAACTTCTTGTATGGTCACCCACTGAATGCTACTCAGTTGCCTTGAAATCGCTATGGACTAGATCCAGAGGGTGTATAAACACAGGCATACAAAAACAAAAGCAAAATAATGTCTTTTTCTGTGTATTATTTTGATGTGTTGCAAGGATTATTTTTCTGGGGACAGCTGAGCTGACAGCATTAGAGGGAGAATTCAGGATCTGGTTCCCAAGAGAGATTCCATCTCACAGTTGCATTCATCTGGAAAGATCTGGGTTCGTAATGCTTTTTCCCTTCGTACCAAAAGTTAACTGAGGCAATGCATAAATTAAGTTCCTTTCTTCTCTCTACTCCTCCCTTTTCTCTCCCTCTGTAATAATGTCACCTGCCTTGGCAGTAAACAGACAGCTTTTTCAGGTCCTTATTTGAATCTGAACCAAAATAATAACCAAATGTTACATATTGTAGTAGTGAGCAATGTTTAAATGTTTAAATAAATATCTTAGAAACATCGGTGCTAAAAAATTAGAAGAAAGCTGATTGCCAATGTTATTTGAAAGGACCTGATTCTTATCCTATTCCTGTTTTCCCTTTGCAAGCTACAATTTTCAAATGTGAAAATAAATATTTCTTTCTTTACAGTTTTACCTGTTATTCTTACTAAGATATTTTTTTAGAGGCTCAATACTAGTATTAAATATGATTCTGCTAACTTTTTTTAATACAAGTAAGATATAGAAATAAAAAACAAAAGCCAGCAAAAGCTAACACACATTTTTCTGTGTAGCGGTACTTCACATGCATTTAAAAAGACATGATATTTAGGCACTGCAGAAAAAGTTCAGGAATCTCCCTCTTCTTTCCAAAAAGGATTTTTTTTTCTTTTTGGCTGTTTGATGTCCATAAAACTCTAGCTGTATTAATTTTACAGTCCTACTACATTTTTGCTTTATTCCATTCTTCCTCTTGAATCACTCCGCCTCAAGTACTGTTTTCTCAAATTGGATGTTTGAGGATAAAGTGCTGGTTGTTTGCTGGGACCATGTGTAACAGAAAGTGCCAAAAATTGTTGTGACAAAACTGTCTCTCCCTACCCCACTGTAGCATCTAAATATTTTATATCCACATCTCAGGCAACACAAAGCAATGTAAAGTATTTTCACTTGATAGATGTGAATTATGAAACAGCTCCCAGTTTTCCTGAAACCCTACGTGAGATCTAAGATTGCTTGCCAAGATGTGTCTTGTAAATAAATCAGCTTTATCTACAACATGAGCGTTTTAGACAGATGGCCATTTACTATTCAGTGTTTCACTGGGGAAGAGGAAGATACAAAAATGTAGAGAAGAAAATATCATATTAGGGAAATCCTAATGGTCTAAGATGTATAAGAAGTATTAAATGCACTGCAGAATTGTAAGTGCTTACTAACTGATAGAGCAAAACAGACATTTGTACCTAAAATATTAAATTACGGCTTTATTACAGTAACTTTTGATGCATTCATAATAATAGGATAAAAAAGAGTCATTGTTTTTTTCTTTATATCATATGCAGAAGCAAGTATTTACCAGAAAACACTACAAAAGTCTTTGATAGATTGTCTGTCAATCTATCTGTTTGCAGATAGACCTGTTTGCATACTCATTTTGAGTAAGGTCTTATATGCTGAACTAATTTAAAGCTTAGCATAATTAAAGTTAAGATTCCTTGAAAGATCTGAGGTAAAATGCCTTCATTTTTGCACCACATATTCCTGTGAATACAGAAGCTGCCATGTGTTCTGCTAAATGTGTGTTGCCAAGTTATGGAATACTTGCATTAGAATTACAAAGTCATCCACATCACTGGAAAGAGGAATAATGATGAAAAATACAGAAATGATTTGATAGTAATATTTTAAAAAAAACAAGGAACACCTGGATATTTCTGTCCAAGATTCCCTACGTACAGTCTGGTACTTGTTTCAGCTCTTTATAGAAACAATATTTGAAGATTATTATTTGCTAACTCTTGTTCTATCAGGCCAACTTCAATACATTTAGAAGGTCACTGGTTTTCCAAACAGCATCTTTCCAGCTGGTACTTTGCCTGAGAGAGAATATAATCCAGGCTACATGGCTCTTTTTCCACCCCTCCCCCCCACCCACTACTAGTGAACTATAAAAACTTTGTCTAATTTCTTGGCTTTAATATTAGAACTCATAGCCCTTGTCCCAGTTTATGCATTCTGCCCATGAGAAAAGATCTTGGGAGATACATCTCCCTTTGGGAAACAATTCCCAACAAGGGTACATTTGGACTTGCAAATCCTACTTAATGACTGCTGTCTGCATTCATGTGTTGTTTGGCTGTACCTGAAAGCTCTACATCTGGAATTGAAATATCTTGAACAGAATATTCCTGTTAGTTCCTCCAGAATCATTTCTTATTGCCTTAATAATATGCTTCTTCTCTAAGTCTGCAATGAAAGACAAATAGGTACTAACTCCTACCCAACCAAAAGGCAGTTCCCTATAACATCATTAATTTGTTGGAGGTTTTTTTTTTTTTTTTTTTTTTTTTGAGAAAGAGAGAGAGAGAGCAGAATAATGGCATTTAAACAATGCAATTAGCATAAAAAATAGCACAGATTGAATTTCCCAATTATTCTTTGCAAATGAAGAAAAGAAGTCACAGGCAAATGAGGTAGGGAAAGGAGGAAAATAAACTTAAAAATACAAAAATAAATAAAGGAGCTAATTCAGTTCCAAAATCACAAATGAAACCACAGAAATGTGCCTGGATGAAGTAAATATAATTATGTAGAACTTGCTACATTTTCCATAGTTTCTATGGCAGGTTACTTGTTCTGTTATGGATAATTACATAGAATATTTTATTATTGTTGATAATTTTGTGTTTTCCTCTGTATGTATGTGTGCATGTATGTGTAGGTACATCTATATGTGGAACTGAAGGACTTAAAATGCTTATTTTAAAACACAGAAATCTATACCTATGCTTTTTTTGAATCTCTATGTTTAAATCTATGTTTTTCACAATCTATAAAACATTACAGAAGACTGTCAGGGAACTTGATAGCAATTAATATGGACTATTAATATAGCATAATTAATACAGGAGTTAACATTTAGTTCTAACTAGTTTAAATATAAATTAAGATTTTAAAAAAGTGCTCACAACATATACACAGGCATACTATACTATCATTTCCTTTGTGTTCTTATAGCATTCTCCTTAATGGAACAAGAAGATTTTGAGAAGAAGGAGAATGTTTACAGCAATGTTATTTTTAATATGCCCAATATTGCAAGTCTTCCTGAAATTGCAAGTTAATAATACAACACTATGGCCCAGAACTCACCTTTCATCACATCAGTTTCTCCCATCTATAAAATATATTAAGCATCCAGAAAAAAGTCTCTAATTTTTAATGGGTAAATTAATGTAATGTCTCTTCATGGTACTTTGAAAGAGAGATGACTCCTGAGCATCCTCAATTATGCAAATTTCAAATAATATTTTATCCATCATACTGTTGTATACAGTGAAGTGTTTTAAGGAATGTTTGCTTGATTTCAAAAGATAGCCTAAAACACTGGCTTTGTGTTGGTCAGGTATTGTATATCCTGAGGCCACTACAGTTTATGTACACAATTTATACCAACTTCTCCCCTCTCTCCCAACCAAAAGCCATCTGCAGAAAAAAAAAAAAAAATAATGAGAGGAAATCATTGTAATAAACAAAGACCCCCAAAAAAAAAAAAAAAAAAAAAAAAAAAAAAAAACAACCCAAAAAACTCTCTCCTCTTGAGATAACGTTTGCAGGTAATGTCACAAAACCCAGAGGTGTTATGATGAATTGTAGGTATCGTGGATAACAATAGCAATAAACATTTGGTAGTGCACATGCTCAGTTCTGCTTGTAGAGTTCTGCTTTTGCTCACCTGCTCTTCTCACTCATTGCTCTTCTTACCTGTGGCAGAAGGATTAAAGCTGACCCTTCTTAGAGTCACATCTTTGATTGCTCTTATAGACTCATCCTTCCTTTTTCTACAAAGCTGTGAACCTACAGAGTACTGGAGAGGCACTTTAGCATTCTGCATTTCTACATAGACAGAGCCACTCAAGGAAGAGATAGTCAGTTGCACATATAGACAAGTTAAAATGTAACCAGGTTGTTCAATTTATCATTGTACATCCACACTATAAAGATATAAGGCAAATTATGTTGAATTTGAAAGGAAACTCCTTTGTGGTCTAGCTGTCGCCAGTATAATACAGAGATATATTCATTGTACTTTACACCTTCAATTATTATAAAAAAAATTACTATTTGCCATTTTTAGCAATTCTGTCTTATCTTTCTTATCTTCATGTCATATCTTTCAGTAGTGCAGACAGAATTACAAAGGAACTGAGTAAATTCTGATTCTGTAAATCATCTGACCTCATTACTACTGAAACTTTGCAACATTCCAGTGTATTTTATTAATGCTAAAAAATGACTTCTGTATTGAGACATCAAAATGGCTAGTTTTGTTTGAATTTTGCAGAAAATGACATCAGCATAGAAATATAAAAGAATGACAAATAAGTTTCCTTTTTAGTGGAAAGTAATGAGTAGCAGAGAGATTCAGTTTAGTTATGCACATGCAGTTTTTTACCACTGAAATTTATTCATCCATCTGAGTTTGAAACTTTACCATTAGGTAAATAGTATTTTTTTGTTGTTTTCTTTTTTTTCTTCTTCATTGATTACCAAGCCTTGATATTAGCTTCCATAGAAATATATATTTGTGGAGTATACAAAATACTAATAGATAGTTGATGAAGTGAAGAGATGAAAAAATTGTATATACATATATTGACTTTTTTTTTCTGAGACACAATCCAATTTTCTGCAGGTAGTTATTTCATATAAATTAAAAGAGTTTAAGAGATTTAATAAGTAATCTTTCTGTCAGATACAAATATTTGACAGATGATTTAAATGTTTTTTCCAGCATACTTAACAGCTTAAATTTGCTTACAGCAAAAATAAGAGTGCTAAAGAAAAAAACAAAGATATATTAAGTAATGTAAAGATATGATATTACATGCACCTTTGTCAAATAGAACCTTGTTGAAAGGTGTCAAATAGATAGCTTGAGAAAGCAGAAGTCCTAAAAGAAGATATTCTATATTAACAGATAAGCATCTATAGGAGAAATCACCAAGAAACAGGAAGAAGGCATGCTTTTTGACACTGCACAATCACCTGACTCCCACTCTGACTTGTAGGTACCCTACATACAGCTGAAAGAGTAATACAGTTTTAACAAATATTCATCCCTTGCCTTTTCTCCTAAAACCGTCAAGAAAAGTGACTAGCAATGACAGATACTATTTTAAATCAACAACTGGACCGAGACTGTATATTTTCCTTTGAAACAGCAGACCAGAACATAGCCATTATGAGTAATACACAATGCCTAATTGTCTCAATTGGATTAATTCCAGCAACCTAAGGAACAAAAGAAGATTCTGTATTTCATTTCAAGGCCCCTGAAATGTCTAATCTTGCTCCTACTATGTGTACTGGAAATACCAGGGATATATGTAAGTGTATTATTTTTGTACTGCATCCATCATGTAAATTGTATTCAAAAGAGGTTTTAGAATGTTAAGCCATGAAGTCTGAAAGTTAATGTGACAGAGACAGTTTAGTCTGTGTGGGAGTTTGCAGTTTCTCAATTTATGTTAAATAAGGTGAGATCTATCAAATGAATACACAGGCAGGATATTCAGAAAACAATGGCATTTTGCAGGAGAGCCACCAAACACATCAGTCCTAGTACACCTAGTACACCTACACATAAATGCCTTATTTATTGTATGCAGCATGTATTTAGTTAATAATAATTTACTTCACAGCTAGTTCTTTATTTGTTGCTCTCCAATGCCTCTTGAAAGTGCCTTGAGACCCGAGGTGCTGAATGTTACAAAGACACTCCAGAAATCTATTTCAAAAATAATTGTTTTACCTCTATATCAAAAAATCACCTACCATGCTTAAACAAAAGAAGGCTGAAGAGAGAGAAACTTACTTAGATGTGATCTAGTTTCTGAAAGAAACTGAGGGGCTGATCCTTCTTAAGGTATTAAAGGTTAGTTAGTGAGTTGCATTCATTCTTTAATGATAAAATTAATAGACATAGTAAGAACTGCACATTGAAGAAGAAAAGATTAACTTCATCAGTCTAATTGACTAAACACATTATCTGAACTGCTTTCACCATCAAAAGGAATTGACAAGCATTTCTGAAAGGATTCTTGCCATCTGCTTGTATAGGATGCAATACCTCTCCTTCCAGTCACTATTTTGCTTACATGCATGTCACTTTTAATTCATCCATAGTGACTGTGAAAGCTATTTCTCGTCTTACCTATTTGCTACCAAACTGAAAAGATACAGCATCTTTACTCCAACTTCAGTAGACATGCAAGGAAGAATATCCACATATTGAATGCTTTGAGAGAGAGAAAAAGAGAAGACATTTGCTGAACTAGAAATTTGGAATATTATGAAAAGATTCAAGGTCTTTACCATGTGTCTTCAAAGCAGCTAGGGCCACTTCTAAAGCTAGTCTTTGTGCATTAATTTGATGATGACAAAAGAAAGGAGAAATATTTATTAGTCAGTTCAATAGATACACACATAATAAATGTTGGGAAAAAATAAGATCATTGGCTACAATGAAGTAATTTCCAGATAGTAATTACATGAACAAGAGTTGCTTTCTTGCTATTGCTAGGTAAAATCTAGACTAGAAAAGGTGAAAGATAGTTGGGTTTGGGAGGTGTTCGAAGGCAGAGCAAAAGTTACTTTCTCAAGTCCTTTTTCAGGAGAGTGAAGGTCATGAAAGTATCAGATGAAGCTTTACAAGAAAGTAGCAGTAGTTTGGCATGTTTTACAGCTCTGGAGAAGGTGATTTGGAAACAAATGGAGTTATGAAGAAGGTGTAATAAAAAGGATTATTTTACTTCTCCCACTCTTGCTTAATAAATTTTATAAAAATAGGTTCAGAAGACCATTTATGTAATCAATTTAATCTCTAAAATAATAGTAATAGTAAAAAGAATAATTGCCATGCATTTTCATTAATCTGCTCTATTTCTAAGTTAGTCCACAAAAGCAGTGCTGATAACATTCTGCGATAAACACATTCACCTACCAACATAAATAGAAATAAAGATAGATAGACTTCAGATAGATAGATAGATTTTAGACCAAGCAAAGTGATTAAAATATTCCTCTTAAAAAAGAAGAATAATATATTTTACTTGCAGAAGAATAATATATTTTACTTGCTTTGGTACTGGTAAGAAAAAGCTTCACTTTAGTTTCCTTGCCCAATTCAACTGGGACTTTTCATAAAAATGAGGATTTGCTAGCTGACAAAAGGGGATATCTCCATATCATGCTGTATGCAACAGATAGCCATATTAACTTCTAACAGAAGTTAATTCGTTCATCAGATATGCAGACTATTCCTTAAAAAGTATATCCCTGCTCTCTGTATGTCAGACTTCCTGTCTGCAGTGTCTCCTAGCGTATTTCTAAGACTACAGCAGTCTTCATGGTTATGGAACTCTGACAGAATCTGGCAATTGCTGCAAAGAGCACCGAGTGACTCTTAAGTGAATTAGTTTAGAAGCCATCAATAACCTTGGGATTAGATTAAATAAATGTATTCAATCTCTACTGAATAAAACCAGATTCATGTGGAAGATCACAGTGCAAAAGACTTCTAAGATAATAAATTCCTTCATTGCTTTCCTAATAAATGGTATTTTGAGAAACACAGATTGCTGTATGTCTAGAGCAACAGTGAACATTTTTGTAGCATTTCAGTTTTCTGCTCTGTACCTAAAAGCAACACCAGCCAGAGACAGCTCTTGCTTCTCTGCAAAGAACACTTCTACATTTAATATGAGGGGTGTTAACTTGGTTACTTCTCCACTTGTAACAGGAGGATAAAGTCAGGATCAGGGATCGAGTGATATTGTACTGAATTTTCAGAATAAAGAGAATTATTGAGCAAAAACTAGAATTAGGGTTAAGGTTATTATTTAAAAGATACTTACATTCTTATGTCTAACTGAGGTCTTTTTCTAGATATGGATTTAGAATTTGGCCTAATGATGAGGATAAGTATGCAGACTGACTTGACAAATCATTATAAGCTGCTACATGTGATCTTTGAAGTGATCTGATGATCTAACATCACAGGTTTTTTTCTATTAGTATTTTTTGGGTCTTTAGAGTTCTGGATACACTTTCTTCTCTAAAGCAAGCCTTTATGTTTTCCGAAGGTCTGAGGATTCCATTGCAATCTAATTTATAAACAGTTTTCACAGTATAACAGTTGTAATATTAGGCATATTTTCTTGCCTTCTTTTTATTAATTATTTTTATTGTTTTTATAGAATTATAGAATGCTTAAGGTTGGAAAGGACCTCAGAGGTCATCTAGTCCAACCTCAACTAGATGACCTCAGAGGTCATCTAGTCCTCACGCAGGGTCACCTAGAGCACGTGGCACAGGGCTGCTTTCTCTCTGCTTCTTTGGCTTCTCCATTTTGCCCATCTTCTCCAACACCATACAAGAAAACTTGATATGCAATGATTTTAAGTAGCATTTCCATGTATACTGACAAAATTCCAAATATTTTTAAAGCCTCTCAAAGCAGAACAGCATATTAAAGATACCTATACAATTCCTTACTTAACTGAAAAAAAAAAAATGCAGTGGTTGTTATTTCTCTACAGCTAACTTGCTTTTAATTCTTCTAGGCAAACATGTTTACTGTATCATTTGGTAAAATAGAGATCAATGTTTACTTTCATCACCACAGAAAAACTAGATCAATAAAGGTAACAAATCTATAAGTGCTTTTTAACCTTACACAGTCTTTACAGGTTGAATGATAATCAATAATCATGACAGAAAAACTGCATATGATTCATCTTTCAAATCAGTTTGCTTTTTTATGACACAATGCCAATAGATGGGAATGTAAATGCCGTGATCAATTCCTTATAAAAATACCTAGACTTGAAAAGCTATACATAAGAATTACTTTCCAAAATATAATTAACACTAGATGGATCTTCCATGTTCACTGCACTACACATGCTGTCAAATGCTATCCAATTACACTCCTTACTATATAGTGCAAAGCATTTTGACTACAAATTTACCTGCAGTTATGCCCTTACCCTGACAGTGTTCTCTATTTCAAATTCATTAATGTGAGTGAGTGCTAGCGATGGTTTCTCTACTTAGTGTAATCAATTGTTGTTGAATAATTCAATAGGTCGGATTTTACTTTAAATAAGCACTTTTTAGTTTCCAAAATTACTGTATCCTGATGTGACAGGCTGCTCTTGCTGAGTCAGTATGCTCAAGCTTGGACAACTCCTAACAGGCAATCTCCTCATGTCCTGGTGACATCCTCCTCAGGACTACTCCAGGAAGTTTGAAGAACCAAAGGATCCAAAGTTTGAAGAGTCAAAGGACCCAAAGTTTAAATTTACCTGCACAAGCCCAGGTTCAGACAGGACTCTTTGAACTGGAGTTTTTATTTTCATCCCCATCTTTCAACTGTTCATTTTACTTCATAAAAATAACTCAAATGTAATGGATTTTTTTCTTTTTTTTTCCCCTTTAAATTTCACAGAGCTGTTACTGACAGACACATCTTATTCAGCACCACATGAAAAATCACTCTGTGGTTCTCATCGGGGAAGAGAAATTTGCAGTGACTACTTAAAACTCCCATTGCCTGAGGGTACTGAAATTTGGGCCTGATACTGTAACTCCATCTAATATAAAAATTCTGTCACTATCAAAAGTAGTGGCACAACATCTAAATTGTGACTTAATTTTTAAACCCAAGGTGCATTTATTAATTATTTTTGAGATAAAAATCCCCAAGAACCTAATGTACAAAATCAGAATTTGGATCAGAATAAGAAACTGTCATGTGCATGCATTAGAGAATAGTTATATTCCATGTATCATACTCTATATTGAACAACAGTTCGAAATATGCAATGTAATTTTGAATTTCTTTTTGATTTGTTCTTTGTTTAATACAGTAGCAAAGAAAACAAGCATTTTGCCTTCCTAAATTTTGAGGCACAACAAAAGTTGCATTAAAATAAAAGATTGATTAGCATCACATGCAACAAAATAAGGATTTAATACATATTCTGGTTTACTCCTTTCTCATTCTAGAGCTCATATTACATACAATAAATAATACAGAGGTGAAATATAGCAAAATATAACCTTAACAGATGTAGATATTTCCAAATATTAATTAATGCATTCAGTCCAGTATTTAATAATGCATAATATATATTTCAGAGACTGGATTGGCTCAGGCAAATAAGCATTGTCATGGGATTATATATTCTGGTATCATTCTGTTATTACTAATTTATTACAGTTTATTAGTGCATTTAGAGAGGCAGAAAAAAAAGAAATTGAAACAATACATGAAAAATTCTTCTGATAAATATAAGTTTATATGAGACTGTACTCAGCTGATCTCCAGTACAATAGACAATACTGCTTTAAAATTAGACGGCAATAAATAAATTAATAAATAAATGTGCCATGGACATTAGATTGAAATCTATTGAAACTTCAACTATCTTCATTTAAGAAATATGTAACTTCCATGACCAGTGCCATTGCCCCCGCTGCTTGAAAATCATAAGTCTACT
This sequence comes from Nothoprocta perdicaria, assembly GCF_003342845.1. Taxonomy (NCBI): domain Eukaryota; kingdom Metazoa; phylum Chordata; class Aves; order Tinamiformes; family Tinamidae; genus Nothoprocta; species Nothoprocta perdicaria. The sequence goes on along the minus strand of NW_020455466.1, from coordinate 5,572,488 downwards.
CAGACAATCGATCTCTGTGGCCAGAGTACACTCAACTAGATGCTACTGGAAGGGAGGCATATGTGAGTGAGCAGGAAGAAGGCTCATGTTGTGATTTAGAAGATTTAGAATGACAGTATCTGCTGAAGTACTTTGTATTCAGATTTGGGAGGCTGATGCTTATCAAGTAGTAATCAGTCCCTTCAAACCATTGAATTCAAATGGTTTGGCAGATTGTACGGGGTGATTGCTGGTTACTTGATCAGATTTTTACATCCAAGTACATTAATATCAGATTATGTATTTCATTTTTTTTTTTCAGGTTAAAAGTAGGGATTATTGGTATAGATCAACATTTTTCCCCACAGTGGTGAAATAGCCAAGTATTCTCTGATTACACTGAATAAAATATGAGGTAATAGTATAAAGTTTAATTGTCCAGCTTCTTCAATTTCCTTCCTTCATTTCAGCAGGAGCCACTGGGGGAACAATTCACTCCTCTGTTTTGTAGAAAGCTCAAGTTAAAGATTTTCTGAGCTTTTTAATTACTGAATCAAAGCTAGAGATGCCAAAGGCTCCACTGAGCAACAAAAAGGGATAATGACTTATGCATGGAATATTGAAAAATGTTCACTTTGGTAGAACAAAGAGAAATAAAACAGAACAAATGGTAAGTAAAATTGAAAATACAGGGGAAAAAAAAAAAGCAGGTGAGCTCTATAGATTTCAAAAGCAATCCATGGTTGCAGATAAGAAACTATGCATGAAATCTCTTTTTAGTTCTTTTGTGGAATACAAACTCACAAGGGTAGTTCAGAGTACTGTACATACTTAATAGATTATTGATTTTTTTTAGAAAAAAAAGGTAGTGAGACATCTTTCACATACAACTGAGGCATAAAATTCATGTATCTTATACTTTATATTTCTGTCTTCTCTTCTTAACCACCTGTTATTGCACTTTGGTCTAGTATTAAAGTAATAGATTTATGGTTGCTTTTAAGAAGTTTTGTGTCACAAAGATGTATTCCTTGAATGTCTAAAAGCAATTTTGGATAAAACTTTTGTAAGCTTATAAAAAGACATTGAAGAGTTGTTAGATTTTCTCCTGGCTTGAACACTATATGGGGGGATATGAGTGATTAATTCAGAGCTCTGTTCCTCTACACTGCCTCAAGTTTCCTGTAAAACCCAGAACAAATCTCTCTTGGCTTCATGCTGCCATCTGTGGAAGCAAGAGCAATTATGTGGGAATGAACAGATATTGGAAATTTGTGATGCATTAGGAGAGTCATGAAAGTATTATAGACAAGGGCTAATTCTGAGCCAGATTATTGAATAAATAGTAAACACCCTTAATCCGATTCTATAAAAAATAGGGGGAAATGTAAAACACTATTAAGTTTTACATCTGAATTCTGTAAGAGAGAAATGCCAAAAGCTAGAAGTCTAATGAGTTTGTGGTCAATTTTGTGTGCAAGACACTGACGACATTCTGAAGGAGCTGTTCTTAGGATACTATTATGCAGCATTATTAATGATATTTCAGTTTATTAGAGAACACAGTCATTTGACCCTGAAGAAAATGAAAGCTTGGACACTTAAGTTGTCGGAAAATTCAAACTCAAAATGCAGCTTAAGTAACAAAGATATTTTTCCATATACTACATTTTGTTCTTATGGTTTTAAATTATGTAGCTTACTTTCCACTTCAAAGTGTGCATAAAGGGGAAAAAAATGACCAAAATAAAAATCTATTCAGTATTACTAAACGTAAAACTCTCCAAGAAAAAAATTGCTGAATGTTCGGAGATTGTTCTGGTGAAGTATTATTATTATTTGTTTCCCATATTTACATTCTCTTCCCTCAATATCTATTTTAAACTGCATTACATTCTAGAAGTAGAATGCAAAACTAGAAGAATCTCGGGTTTGACCTTTGCTATTAAAAGAATACATTTTGTAAAGACATTTTTATATCATTGATACTATATTTGGATGTATTTATTCTCCTTCTATGACACCAAACTAAAATACAAATGGCTTCCAAAAAAAAGCGAACAGTTAAATTTGAGAAGTCTAATACTTTATTCTACTCTTTATTCTACTCTTCCCTGCTTAAGTAGGTAGCTAGAGCAGTTGCTTAGAAGAAGGAAGAACCAACATATTCTGTTCTTTCAAAGTTTTAACAAACTTGGTATATCTCTGAGAAGGGTTTCAGCTCAGATGTGACAACTCAGTCTTGGACTGTTCTATTAAGTACTTTCTCTCTTCATAAATCTGCCTCTGAAATTTTCATTTAAATTCCTCTGGATTTAGCATTGGAAAACTGAGTTTCATTATGCTATTCTCTACAAGTCACTGCATTTAGTCCCTGTAATGCTAATGATGAATTACCTACCTGTATTGTTTGAACATTATAAGTCTATTGAAGCACGACCTTTTTCACATTCTTTCTCTCATACTACTTTTACTCCTTTTTTACAAAATATTCTCCATTACATACAGTAAAATTACTGCAATTTTGGAAAGATACTGTAGAAAGAGGCCTGCTGGATATTTCCTGGCTCAAGGAGTAAACTGAACATTACAGGCTGATCACTACTGCTCCTGCATGAGCACAGATATTCATTAATATGATTATTCATTAAAACAAAAAAAAAAACATAAAAAATGTGAACTTGCATTTTTTTCTTGTCACTGCACTCTATACCATTCACATAATTATTGTGTGACAGTACTCTTCGGAGATACAAAACAGTGATCAAAATATAAATTCAGTCTAATGTGACATTGGAAATGTCAAAGTAATTTTTCATTGTTATTTCTTTTCACTGAATTCAAACTTCCTTTTTACCTAAAATAAGGGGAAAACATTAACTTCCCTACTGACATAATTCTTTATCATATTAATGGAGGAACACTTCTAAGTAATTTGGACTTTATTAAATATTCAGATTTGGTTGTAAATTGGTTCTTTCAACAGAAAAGTGTTAACAATATCATTCCATTTCAAACTGTTACTCCTAATTTCATCAAAATAAGTTTTTCACCTAAGTGTCAAACTAGAATCATATATATATATAAATATATTCATATGAGAATCATATAGATATATCAATGGTGTCCAGACTTTTTCAGCATGCAATCTATTCTCAACCCTTAAAATTTCCTTCAGATAGCAACACATGTTTATCATTTAAGTGATTCATCTCTTAAAATACTGCCTAAGATACTTAACCTTTTTTTGACTTTGTATGAACCTTTTTCAGTGGCCTCATATAATATATTTTCAGAATCACTCATTTTGGTGATGTTTTTATCCATATTCTGAAAGCATATTACTACACACAGGATTCTGCACTGGTCTTAGTATTTAGACATAACAATCTTATAAGTATTTTGGAGCCAATTTGCTTTTTTAGTATGGACTTGTTGACATCAATACTTTTTATATTTTAATGATGTGTTTTTCCCCTTCTCATAGTTCTGTGATATTCAATACTAATTATATTGTATATCATAATGTATGCTGTGTGATTCTTTCTTTGTACCATCCCCCAGAATGCCAACTGCAAATGAGATATTTCAATCTAGAATCACAGAATGGTTGAAGTAGGAAGGGGTCTCTGGAGATCATCTAGTCCTGCTCAAGCAGGGTCAGCTAGAGAGCATTGCATAAGATTATGTCCAAGTGGGTTTTGAATATCTGCAAGAAAGGAGATTTCACAGCCTCTCTGGAAAACCTGTGGCAATGCTCAGTCACCCTCACATGAAAGAAATTTTTTCTTGTGTTGGGCCAAAATTGCATGTGTCTCGTTTGGTGTCTGTTGCCTCTCATCCTATTGCTAGGCACAACTAAGCAGAGTGCCCCATACTCTTTATATACTCTCTTCAGATATTAATACACATTGATAAAATTCCCCATCAACCTTCTCCAGGATGCGCATTCTTTTCCTTGAGAAGAAATGTTCCAGTCCCTTCATCATCTTAGCAGCTCTCCACTGAACTTCCTCCAGTAGCTTCATATCTCTCGCATTGGGGAGCCCATAAGTAGACATAGTACTCCAGATATGGCCCCACCAGGGCTGAGGTCATCTCTCTCAACCTGCTGGCAATGCTCTTCCTAGTGCCCCCAGGATACCATTTGCCTTCTCGCAAACAGAGCATGGCGGGCAAACAGAGCGTGGTGCGGCAGTAGGGCATGGCGCGGCAGTTCGCGCGGCACTTCCTGCAGGCAGGGCAAGCAGGCCTGGTGAGCAGGGAGGCTCCTCCCACGCGAGCAAAAGAATTCTGCCCACAGTCTCTTCTATCAGCAGGAGACCAGGGGAAACCATAGTGTCTACTCGTCAGAGAGCTTGCGCCAGGAAGACTGTGGCGACGCATACTGAACCGCCACAGAAGCATGTGGCAGTGCAGTTCTCCAGCTGTGAGGAATGCCTGAGCCTCTCCTTGGTCCCAGGGAGTGGTGAAAACGCCGCCTGTCATAGGTGTGAGCAGGTGGAGGACCTGCTTAGCCTGGTGGTGGAGCTGAAGGGGGAGGTAGAAAGGCTCAGGGCCATCAGGGAATGTGAAAGAGAAATAGACTGGTGGAGCTGCGTTTTGCAGCCCTCCCAGGAAAGGCACCCAGAGAACCCCCCGGGTTCAATCTGGAAAGCCAGCACCCTCTTGCCACAGGGCGGAGGGAAGAGAATTAACAGTATCCAAGGACAAACAACAATGGAAAAGGGTCCCTGTTCGGGGTGGCAGGACAACCATTCCCCAGCCTACCTCACCCCCGCCAGTCGCCATATCCAACAGATATGAGGCCCTGGAGCATGAGGAGCAGTTAGAGGAGGGTGTCAACCAAGGCCCATCTAAAGGGCAGTCTGCAGAGAGAGCATCAGCTCCATGCCCTGAGGCTGCTCCCCCGAAGGAAAAAAGGAGCACCCAGAAGAAGCGGCGGGTGATTGCTATGGGTGACTCCCTGCTGCAGGGCACGGAGGCACCCATTTACAGACCCGACCCCTTATCCAGGGAGGTCTGCTGCTTGACAGGGGCTCGAATAAGAGATGTTACAAAGAGGCTCCCCCTGATGATCCAAAACACTTACTATTACCCGGGGGGTAGCAGGGGGTCCTGCTGCTATTTCACGTGGGTGCTAATGATGCCATAGGGAAACTCTCCAAAATCAAGAAAGATTACAGAGCCCTAGGGGTGGCAATAAAAGAGATGGGAGCCCAGGTAGTATTGTCCTCCCTCCTTCCAATGAGGGGAATGGATTCAAGTAGGAGAAAATGGATATTTGACATCAACAACTGGTTGCGCCACTGGTGTTGGCAGCAAAGTTTTGGATTCTACGATCACAGGACTCTGTTTGATGACCACCAGCTAGTGGAGGGTGATGGGATCCACCTCACCAAGAAGGACAGGCAAGTGTTTGCTAAAAGACATGCCAGTCTTGTTAGGAGAGCTTTAAACTGAGCAAGAAGGGGGAAGGGGAGTGTCATATGGACTGGGCAATCAATCCCATACAACCTAAGTCAATGGCCGTCCAACAGGCCTATGGTGATGGGGAAGTAAGGCTAGGGCGTGATTATAGAGGGTCCACTTTCACGCCTCCTGGGAAAAGTTCAGACTCGATTACCTCCCTGAAGTGCTTATACACCAATGTGCAAAGCATGGGGAATAAGCAAGACGAAGGGCGTACCCATGGGGTGGCAGATGAGATGGTGCCTGATGGCCCGTCACACCATCCACAGCAATCTAGAGATGTGACCTGTGAAGGATCCTCTAGAGGACTGAAGAGGCCATAGGGCAAAATAGGAGAACTTGTGAGAGCCCGCACAGTCAGGCTGCAGCTGTCCCGACAAGGAGGAGAGGCACACTGGGAGCCCCGCTCAAATGCCTCTACATAAACGCACGCAGCATGGGGAATAAACAAGAGGAATGGAGATGCACGTGCGGCTACAGGGCCGTGATCTCATCACAATTACTGAGACATGGTGGGACAGCTCCCATGGCTGGAATATGGCCATGGAGGGCTACAGGCTTTTCAGGAGGGACAGGGTAGGAAGACGAGGTGGTGGAGTTGCTCTTTATGTGAGGGAGCAACTGGAATGCTTAGAGCTCAGCATAGGGGAGGATGGAATGCGGGTAGAGAGCCTGTGGGTGAGGATAAAGGGGCAAGCCAACAGGGGCGACATGGTGGTGGGAGTTTACTACAGGCCTCCTGACCAGGACGAGGAAGTGGACGAAGCCTTCTACAGGCAGCTGCAGAAAGCCTCCCGATCACAGGCCCTGGTCCTCCTGGGGGAATTTCAGCCACCCTCATATCTGCTGGGAAAACCACATAGCCAGGAACAGACAGTCCAGGAGGTTCCTGCAGAACATTGCAGGTAACTTCTTGATACAGGTGGTTGAGGAGCCAACAAGGGGTGGGGGCGCTGCTAGACCTGATACTAACAAACAGAGATGGTCTAGTGGGAGATGTGAGGGTTGGGGGCAGTCTGGGCTGCAGCGACCACGAGATGTTGGAATTTACGATCCTGCGTGGAGGAGGTGGGGCGAGAAGTAGGATAGCTACCCTGGACTTCAAGAGAGCCAACTTGGACCTCTTCAGGGAGCTCCTTGGAGCAGTCCCCTGGGTCAGGGTCCTAGAAGGAAAGGGGGTCCAGGAGAGCTGGCTGATATTCAAGCRCCACTTCCTCCAAGCTCAGGATCGGTGTATTCCCACAAAAAAGAAGTCGAGTAAGCGGGGTAGGGGACCCGTATGGATGGGTAAGGAATTGCTGGGCAAAGTGAACGAGAAAAAAAAGAGTGTACAGCTTGTGGAAGAAGGGACAGGCCACGTGGGAGGAATACAGGCACATTGTCAGAGATTGCAGATGCRAAACGAGGAAGGCCAAAGCCCAGGTGGAATTAGAGTTGGCGAGGCAAGTCAGAGACAACAGGAAGGGTTTCTATAAGTATGTCAACAGCAAAAGGAAGACGAGGAAAAATGTTAGTGCACTGCTGAATGGGGAAGGGGCGTTGGTGACGGAGGATGCCGAGAAGGCAGAGTTACTAAATGCCTTCTTTGCCTCTGTCTTTACTGCTAAGGCGACCTCCCATGAACTGCAGGGCTCAAGCGGAAGAGATATAAATGGGCTAGAGGAAGACCTTCCGCGGGTTGAGAAGGATTGGGTTAGGGATCACTTAGGCAAACTGGCCACTCAAAAATCTATGGGCCCAGATGGGATGCACCCAAGAGTGCTGAGGGAATTGGCCGAGGTTATTGCTCAGCCTCTCTCCATCATCTTCGAGAGGTCCTGGAGAGCAGGGGAGGTGCCCAAGGACTGGAGAGAGCCAACATCACTCCAGTCTTCAAAAAGGGCAAGAGGGAGGAGCTGGGCAATTACAGGCCGGTCAGCCTCACCTCTGTCCCTGGAAAGGTGATGGAGCAGCTCATCCTAGAGAGCCTCTCTAGGCATATGAAGGAGAAGAAGGTGTTGAGGAGCAGTCAGCATGGATTCACCAAGGGGAAGTCATGTCTGACGAACCTCATAGCCTTCTACGATGGGATGACAGGCTGGCTGGACGAGGGGAGAGCCGTGGATGTTGTCTACTTGACTTCAGCAAGGCTTTTGACACCGTCTCCCATAATATCCTCATACGGAAGCTCTGGGAGAGTGGACTAGATGAGTGCACGGTGAGGTAGGTCGAGGGCTGGCTGGATGGCAGAGCTCAGAGGGTGGTGATAAATGGGGCTGAGCCCAGCTGGAGGTCTGTGGTCAGTGGTGTCCCCCAGGGGTCAGTACTGGGCCCAGTGCTGTTCAATTCATTCATCAATGACCTGGACGAGACCACGGAGTGCACCCTGAGCAAGTTTGCAGATGACACCAAGCTGGGTGGAGTGGCCGACACTCCAGAGGGCTGTGCTGCCATCCAGAGGGACCTGGACAGGCTGGTGAGTTGGGCAGAGAGGAACCTCATGAGGTTCAATAAGGACAAGTGTAGGGTCCTGCAGCTGGGGAGGAATAACCCCAGGCACCAGTACAGATTAGGGGTAGACCTGCTGGAAAGCAGCTGTGCAGAGAGGGACCTGGGAGTCCTGGTTGAAACTAAGTTAACCATGAGTCAGCAATGTGCCTTCGTGGCCAAGAAGGCCAATGGGATCCTGGCCTGCGTCAGGAAGAGTGTTGCCAGCAGGTGAAGGGAGGTGATTCTGCCCCTCTACTCAGCTCTGGTGAGGCCGTACCTGGAGTACTGTGTGCAGTTCTGGGCTCCCCAGTAGAAGAGGGACGTGGAGCTTCTTGAGAGGGTCCAGAGAAGAGCAACTAGGATGATTAAGGGAATGGAACATCTCTCGTATGAGGAGAGACTGAGTGAGCTGGGCCTGTTTTCTCTGGAGAAGAGAAGGCTGAGAGGGGATATGATTAATGTGTATAAGTTCAGGAAGGGAGAATGCAGGGAGGAAGGGGACAAGATGTTTTCATTGGTGGCCAGCGATAGGAGAAGGGGTAATGGCCATAAGCTGGAGCACAGGAAGTTCCATCTCCAAGTGAGGAGGAACTTCTTTAATGTGAGGGTGACAGAGCCCTGGCACAGGCTGCCCAGGGAGGCTGTGGAGTCTCCTACTCTGGAGGTCTTCCAAACCCGCCTGGATGCCACCCTGTGCCACCTGCTGTAGGTGTGCCTGCTTGAGCAGGAAGGTTGGACTAGATGATCTCTAGAGGTCCCTTCCAACCTTGAATATTCTATGATTCTGTGATTCTGTGAAACGAGCACACGGCTTCCTCGTGATCAATTTGTTGAGATAACCCATGTAACAGTATCACAACCCAAAAGGAAGACTATTTCACATTGTAATTTAAAAATATGAGGAAAAAGGCATATTCTTATTAAGTATAGTAAGATAGTTCTAACAGGAGGTGCCATGATCCAACCAAAAGCCATCTTCTAAACTACTTTGTTTTCCATATCAATCAGGAAGAAGCAAAAAAATATCAGGAGTTGTTGAAAATTACAAATTAATTGTTTAGTTATGTATGGTTGCACTGGACTGTCACATGGCTAAATTGACCTTATCCTTTCCTCACTCTGAATATGTGTGTTTTTTATGAAATATATGGATCCTTCTTTTAAAGGGAGGGAATACCAARTACCTGCAAGGTACTTCCAGGTAGACCTGGAAGTAGWCTTTGGCTCAGTCAGATGCAGCCCCTGTCTGAAAGCACCTATGTTGATGTCTCCATCTTAGCTTCACTTAGAACATTAGGTGGAAGTATGAGTTTTATTGTGATTTTACTGATGACTGACAGTTGTAGATCAACTACAGGCATGCAAGATTTCACAGAGTGCTGCAATTTAGAATCAAGATCTTAGCCTTGATGGACATGATATGGTAATATTTCATATCACTATAGTTAATGTTCTTCTGCCATATTACCCTTCATTAAAAAAAAAAAACACATTTTACACTTTAAGAAGAGGAAAGAAAAAAGATTCAAAGTGATCTGAAAGGTAGAGTCATAGGTGCAGCATATAGACTATGACCATAAATTATTGTAGGACATATTTTAAATAAGACAACTAATATTCCGACCTGTTCCCTTTCTTGGAAGGGCTGGCAGCACTTCTGCATGCATTCTCCCTTCCAAGTTCATTCAAGTCTAAATGATTCCTGGAATTCTTAATATATAGGTCAGATTGCCTGATCACTTGCTTGTTTGTTTAGTAGAAGGGAGACTTCACACCTCACCTTTAAATGAAAATTAGCTGATTTGAATTAGAGTGGCCAGTCCCTACCTCTGTAAAATCAGACTCCTTCATTTTTGCAACATGACAGGCTGTTTTGTAACTCCATATCAAATTCCATATCTCCTAATGCTAACAGGAATGAGCAAATATTAGTCTAGTATCATTTTTAACATTCTTCAATGCAGCAGAAGAGGAAAGGGAGAGGTGCGTGTATGTATATATAATGTCACTTATGCATACAATTAAGAGCACAAAACAGGTAAGTTATGCTGCTTGTCTTAGCTGAAGAGGATATATAATTATTCATGAAAAGTGGTAAATTCTTCTGTAAATTTTGAAATAATAACATAATATCTGAAGAATTTAAACTTTCTGTTGTTTTTTTTTTTGCTAATATGAATTGGTGGTATTGTTATTTTTATATGATTTTGCCACTGAGGAACTTACTAAAGAGAGCTCTTTTTCTGTTCTTCATCCCATCAACATTTGCAAATCATCTTGTGGTTTTGAGTGTACAGTAAAACATACTGCACTGTTGGAAGTTGCTTCCAAACAAGAGTGAATATCAATGAAAGCTATTAGTTATGGAAAAAAAATTAGACTGACTTCTCAGGCTTCCAAAGCCATGGTCTGAAGTTAGAAAGTAGAACAGTGACAAACTGAGAGCTTCTTGACTGCACCATGTGGAGAAATATCTTCATGATCTTAAAAATAAAAGGTGTTTTAGCTCACTTGACAAGTAGAATACATAACTTAGCTACGTAAAACCATCTATCCTCTACCAAACTATAGTCTATATAAAACAACTTTGCTTTGAAATGGCAAGAAAACTCTCCTTTAAGAAATCTAACTAGTTGCTTCAAGAGAAGAATTTATCAATTTGAAGTACTGCTGTTTTTCACACATGTTCTACAATTTCTACAGTCTTCTTTTGTATTCTATTTTCTCCTGGATAATGGAGTGCTATAGTGATTATTATTAATTTATTCAGAATTAAGTATATATAACTGTGCTTTTCTTGCCTTTTTTTTTTTTTTTTTTCTGTTTCATTGTTTGGAGTTATTGTTCCTTTGTTTGTATTTTTAAGAAGCAAATCTTAAATGTTGAATATGTTAACCTATTTGTTATAAAACAAATACAAAAGCATAAAAAAAAATTAATCAGTAACCATGATATCTAGCTGTAAACCAATTAGGAAATTCCTTCTTCACACACAGTCCTAGAGCACTACATTCTTCAAAATTTTGCTATATAACTGGATAGATATTTTCTTTTTAGTGAACACACACCAAAACATCTTTTAAACCCAAAAGTTAGTTTTGATTTGAGCAAAAACTCAAATCAAATTTCAGAAAATTTCAGAAATTGCATCCAGAAACTACAGAATAGAAATAAAAATATATCTCAGAACGGACCAGTGAGGACAAGATAAATACATAGATTCTGTTAATTACTCTCTAAGAATATCTGTAATATTATTAATAATAATGTAATAATAATATCAGTATTTGGCTTCACTTGGAGTTTAGAATTGCACAATAACTCCAATGACTGTAGCATTTTAATAATCAGGTTTATTTTTTTTTCAGTAGCTACCTATAAGGTTTAGTGTGCTGATCTGAAACCATTATACATTGCTCCAAATATACACATAGAACATTGAAGCGACCATTTTTGCCAAGTTTATATGTATCTGTCTGTAGGAATTACATCCACTGGCTCATAATTTGAAATTTTCCAGCAAAGAAGATAGCTGGCTTTTAATTTTTTCAATGAATAGAATATTTTCTTATCTTTCATTAAATGGCCTAAAATGTTATTATTGTCATTCAAACATAACATTTACTTTTTATATGAAACAACTATTCTCATAGTCAAAGGTGTTTTCTATTTCTATTATCACAGAATCACAGAATTACAGAATGGTTGGGGTTGGAAGAGATCTCTAGAGATTATCTAGTCCAAGCCCCCTGCTCAAAGAGGAACACCTAGAGCAAATCGCACAGGGTCGTATCCAGGTGGGTTTTGAAGATCTTCAAAAAAGGAGCCTCCACAGCCTCTCTGAGCAGTCTGTTCCAGGGCTCTATCACCCTCACAGTAAAGAAATTCTTCGTCATATGCCGATTAAGCTCCCTGTGTTTTAATTTATACCTTTTACCATTTGTCCTAACACTGGCCACCACCGAGAACAGATTTGCTATATCTTATTTACATTCTCTCCTCAGGTATTTGTACATATTAATCAGATCCCCTGATCTGAGAGGGACCTGGACAGACTGGAGGACTGGGCAGCGAGAAACCTCATGAGGTTCAACAGGGGCAAGTGCAGGGTCCTGCACTTGGGGAGGAATAACCCCGGACACCAGTACAGATTAGGGGTGGACCTGCTGGAGAGCAGTCCCGCAGAGAGGGACCTGGGTGTCATGGTGGACGACAAGTTGACCATGAGGCAGCAGTGTGCCCTGGTGGCCAAGAAGGCCAACGGGATCCTGGGGTGCATTAAGAAAAGCATCTCCAGCAGGTTGAGGGAAGTGATCATCCCCCTCTACTCAGCCCTGGTGAGGCCACATCTGGAGTACTGTGTCCAGTTCTGGGCTCCCCAGTACAAGAGGGATGTGGAGCTGCTGGAGAGAGTCCAGCGCAGGGCTACTAGGATGATCAGAAGCCTGGAACATCTGCCATATGAGCAAAGGCTGAGGGAGCTGGGCCTGTTCAGCCTGGAGAAGAGGAGGCTGAGGGGGAACCTGATCAGCGTGTATAAATACCTCAAGGGAGGCAGTGAGGAGGAGGGGGGTGGCCTCTTTTCAGTGGTGGGCAGGGATAGGACTAGAGGAAATGGCTTCAAACTGAAGCATCGGCAGTTCCACAGGAACTTAAGGAAGCATTTCTTCACTGTGAGAGTGACAAAGCACTGGAACAGGCTGCCCAGAGAGGTTGTGGAGTCTCCTTCTTTGGAGATCTTTAAAACCCGCTTGGATGCAGCCCTGTGCCACGTGCTCTAGGTGACCCTGCATAAGCAGGGGGGTTGGACTCGATGACCTCTGAGGTCCCTTCCAACCTTCGGCATTCTATGATTCTATGATTCTATGATTCTACACCACCTCTTCCCCAGGCTAAACAGGCCCAGTTCATATGGTCGTTCTTCAGTTCAAGCCCCTTAATCATCTTCATCAGTCTGTGTTGGACACGCTCTAGAAGTTTCCCATCACCTTTGTTCTGGGGAGCCCAGACCTGCACACAATACTCCAGGTGCAGCCTCACCAGAGCTGAGTGGAAGGGCCTGCCTCCACTCACCTCCCCTCCCTCTGCTTGCTGGCAACACTCCTCCAGATGCAGGCCAGGATCCCATTGGCCGCTTTGGCCACTAAGGCACCTTTCTGACTCATGGCTAACTTGTTATCGACCAGGACTCCCAGGTCCCTCTCTCCGCAGAGCTGTTTTCCAGCAGGTCAACCCCTAATCTGTACTCATGCCTGGGGTCATTCCTCAGGTGCAGGAGCCTGCAATTGTCCTTTTTGAACCTCATGAGATTCCCCTCTGCCTAACTTTCCAATCTGTCTCAGTCCCGGTCCCTCTGAACCAGCCCTCTGGAGTGTCAGCTACTCCACCCAGATACTCCAGAACATAAAAACTGTATTGTGTTCTAATCTGTTAGCGTTTGATGGAGAAAAGAATCAAGAAGCACTAAGGGTATCATTATCTTTTAATGAAAACCAAAACATCTCTTCAGTTTCATTCTTTGTTCTTTAGATCTTTTGTATCTCAAGGGGAGAACAGCTAATTAAATTGCAACTACTTTTCATAAATATATATTACATAGAATAGCATTTCAAAAATACTTTTATTTTTCTTCATATATAATATAGATGAAATTCTCTTTTTCACTGTTACATCTTAACAGAGCAGATCAGTTCATGGATAAGACTGTGATCTTTATAGTATTCTTGGTGAGCAGAACTATTAAATTATCCAAAGCATAAGCCTGTGAAATTAAATTATTATACAACAAATATACTTCAAAAGACTCATGAAGGATTAATCATAAAAAACTCCCTTTGATATAAAATTATTTGATTGCAGATTCATTAAATCAAATAATTTCTTTAATAACACTAGATAATTATCACCACTCACTAATAACAGCAGTATTGTAAATAATTTTGTCTAAATATGAAAACCCTTGAATTTATCAAAACAAATTTTTTGACTTAAAAGAAATGAAAGTGCGTTTCTTATTAGCAGTCTCATGAGATGGGTAATAACCCACTGTGGATGTCAAATTTGCTAAGGATGCACTTTTAAAAATATGAATATCTTGTTATTGTTGAACAATGAGATTTAAAAGCACTAAGTTATGGATACGTTCTTCTTTCTTTGAACAAATGAAAATGTAAGTAAACTTTAAGTATTTAAGTACTTATTTAAGTATATTAAGTATATATTAAACTTATTTAAGTATAAGATGGCTCTAACAGAAAAGAGCTGTTGATATATACCATATAACATCTTACTTTTGTAAGATGGCTTTCTGAAAGATCAGAGAACGGTTTGTACCCGTGTTCCAAATTTCAGAAGGAGAAGATACCATGAACCAACTGGATGTCCTAGCTACTTGGCTATTGGACATAAGAATAGTACTAGGTCTTTCATTTCTTTTTATCTGCAATATTACATATACAATACAAAACAATATTACATATAACTATTTCAATGATTATGGGTATATATTATATAATGAAAAGGTATGATTATTTTTAAGCCCTCACAAAATGGTGCTATCCTTTTTATTCCACCGTGTCAGTGAAGATTCCTTGGTAAAATGTCAGTTTGGATGATAATGATAATTGTCTTTCCTTATGAAATGTTCTTGGGTGGTTTTGCTGTAGCTTTCTTTTGTTCACTTGTTTTGTTGGTTTGCCTGGGGGACTTTTGGAAGAGTGTTTTACCTGCACTTCTAAGATAATGTAAGTGATGGGTAGAAAAGTTTTTCTACACATAGTTCAAAAATCTTGCCGAGATCATTAGAAATGAATGATAAAATCACTGTATAGAGTCATTCTTTGACCTTTATAACTGACCATATGTTTCTGAATCAAATTTTCATAACTTGTTAATATTCTTTTGAAAATAATGGAAAGCAAGTACTTTCTGATATTACTTTTTTTTTTTTTTTTTACTTCTTGTCTCTCTTTTCCCAAGTTCTTTTTTACTTGCTACATATACCTGCCTATCAACAGAATCTTTGACACTTAAGAGTTCATCTGCTCTTTCTTACTTATTCTCAATATGAGAATAAATCCACCTTTGTGACATTATAAACATATCCAAGGAAACTGCTATAACCATAAGGCTTCAGATTGAATATTATGTCTTAAGGTGAGAAAGAGAAGCAGATGAGCATAGATTTTGTTTACATGTGAATGTTCTTCATAATAAGCAAGGGAAAAGAACAGCGCAAAATTTAATATATATGTTATAAAGTAACTCTAAGCTGAATGATTTTCAAAGTTTTTCATGAGTCATCAGTGGGTCTTTTAAAATACCTGTTACTGTCAATTAATTCTGTACACAGCATTCACAGGAAAGAAATCTCTTTGCATATATTTCAAATTGAAAACAGTTTCATGAGAAGAATTAAAATGAACTAGATAGATTTAAATGTCTGAGAATAATTACAATCACATAATAAAACACTGGCAATATTCCAAGGAGATACACTTTGAACTGAAGAGCTTAAAAACACAGCCTTCCAAGGCTGTGGTACTAGCTGACTCGCAAAAAAGCAAAAGCTTTATCTAAATTCAGGCCCAGCTATTTCATGTAGAGAGAGAAGATTCATTGGCAGAAACTGGCCTGCTTTCCTGAGCATAGTTAGCACAATGCTTGAAGAGGGAGACACTCTCCAGAGAAGAGCTTTTACAGTGACAGTCTGATCTAGAGCATCTATTCAGAGTCTGTACAGATACAGCTCTTGGAAAACACTTAGCAGATTTTTACAGATACCTCATCAAAGCAAAAATCTCTAGAGAAAATAGGCAGTAACAAAACCACTTGCTCATATTCAAAGTGAATTACCTTTAAGAATGCAAGATGCAAAGTTGGTGCAGATGAAAATACATTTATTCATCTTTAGATTAGCTCAGGTCAACTTGGCAAACTATCAAAATGACAATATATATATTTCTCAATGAGAATTACTGAATATTGTACTAATTTTAACTTCGTTAGTCTAACCAATTTAGACACTGTAGTTTTTGAGAATACCACTCTTACAAAACTTATGATTTGCTTTTAGTACTTTGCTGCACTCCTAGATATCTGCACAGAATGTTAAAATAGATCTTAGTCTTCATGTTCTTAATTTTAAATAAAGGAAAAAATTAAAATCTTATAAATGAAAGTGCATTTCTGGCAAATAAACTCAACTTTGAAAAGAAGGATATAGAATACTAGGTGCAGACTCACATAAAACCATTTCAAGAGTTCAAATATTTCTCTAAGTTTTTTCCTAAGTAGACATAACAAAACAGAAAAGTTGATCATCTACTTCATAGCCTTCCCAAAATATCATGTACTAGTACTGCATCTTGAAAGTGTGTTTGTGGCAAAGCCTTGCTACATGCATGAGAAGTAATACTACAAAATCTTAACATGTTTAAGAGCATCGGATCATCACTCCAGTCATACTTCTGAAAGCTACCAATGAAATCTGTGTGATTGCAAGTGACAAGTGTCCTAGATTTTAACATCAAATTAGGAGACAGGTTACATATTTATGAACAGTGTGACCATACATGAATAGAAAGCATGGAATAGTTATTAATCATACCAATATACTAACATTGACCCTGCAGTGACTTATGGATTTCCTCCATTCAACTCCCAGGGTATTATCCAAAGCTTTATTGAGCCAGGAACAGATGGAGAAGCTGGAGGTGGGCTATACTCTACCGTTTCCCTTCCTGCAGAGCTGTTCTTCTCTGATGCTAATAAGCATAGACTGCCCTTGCTGAGTTGCATGCACAAGGAGGAAATGGAAGAATAGTGCTTCATGAAAGGAGGAGATAAAAGTTGACAAGAGGTATTTTCTGCAGTGAAAGAAGTCACTTGTAGTTCAAGAATTCCCTTTCCCTGGTGTTTTTGAGTAAAAATAAATAAATAAATAAACAAATAATATTACTTCCCAGAGATATTTTGCTAGAAAACATGTCTTCTCATGATAGGAAACTCTTGAGGAACAGAATACGAACTTCTGTAACATAGCTGCCAGGAGGATATCCAGTGAACCTTGTCTTGGAATTTTGATTGGGATTGTTTCCTTACGTATTGTTCTATTATGACTTGCTGCTCTCAGATCTGTGAAATTTTCAGGCAGTAGTACTAATCACTAGTAAGTATATAATTTACGAACATTAGAATAACCTTTATTTCAGTAGGCTATTTTTTTAAAGTTTATCTTATCTGAACTACTAGAGCAAGTGCAGTGAAGGGCTAAGATACTGAAGGGACTGAAGCATCTTTCCTATCACGAAAGGCTACACAAGCTGGGACTGCTCAGCCTGGAAAAGAGAAAGCTGAAAGGGGAACTTTAACAATATATACAAATACCTTAAGGGAGGATGTCAAGTGAATTGGCCCACTGAGGGCCAATAATTGGCCCAATTATCATATTGCTGGCTGAGACTATTTTCAGTCTCAGCCAGCAATAGGATAAGAGGCATGGGACATAAAATGAATCCTAGGAAGTTGCACCTGAATTTGAGGAAAAGCCTGAATTTTGCACCTGAATTTGAGGAAAGTGTGATGTTGACTGTGCACTTGGCATGTGTGCCCGTAGACTTTGTGGAATCTCTGTTCTTGGAGATATTTAAAACCCATCTAAACACAATTCTGTGCTATGTTGCTTTAGGTGACCCAGCTTGAGCAGAGTGGTTGAGCTAGACAATGTTCGGAGTTTCCTTCCAACCTTAAACATTCTGCGATTCTGAAGGGATTTGATAGTGATGTTGATGCTCAGGTAGATGTTAAATGCTTGACTGAATGAAGTCAACATGTTTAGAATTCTTTCTGTATTTCCCACATGGAACTATTTATTTCTATAGTTATTTCTCAATATTTGATCTTATTTCTCAATATTTGATCTATGTGGTGCTGATTGATAACATCTTAGTAAATGGTTTCAAAATGATATGAATTGACATTCTCAGATATGCATTCAATTCTAGATTATGCAAATGTTGCACATGTAGCTTTGAAAACTGATTTTCAAGCATTTCAAATCCAATGAAAAATGCAAAATATATTACCTACAGTACATGATTTGTAAATTAATGCAAATATTTTTCTACATTTGATCTAACTTTCTTCACCCTGCATCTAGCTTCAGTAAAATACATAATTCTGTTGCTACCTTAAGGTATATAAATGCTCCTATTTAAGATATATTTTAAAATTAAGTATACATGTGTTCACTGGTTCCCCTTCTATCACTGCTTCACAAGAGCTAACCCCTGGGAAAATGCTCTTGAATCACCATGACATGCATACATTACATGCACTGCAGTGTTATTGCACACAAGTGCCAAATGCAATGTCATGATCCACTATTCCCATACAACATCATAGCACTAAGTCTCTAAGCACAACATACTTGTCACTATCATGTTGTGTACATCACCTCTATGCCCCTCAGGCACAAGTCAAGCTTTAAGGATGTCCAGTTATTTCAATTATCAAAGAAATATGTCTACATAGTAAAATACTTCATTATAGTGCATGACATTATCATCTGAACAAAGCATCTTACTGATATCTTTGGAAATTAATTAGTTCTTTTCTAGACTTAGGCAAAGAATTCCTGCCCTACTGCTGTCCAGTCACAAGGTGAAAATACTATGAAGGCAGATAATACAGGAAATCTTTTTGATTTGGGCATTTTCAGTGAAATTTCTCTTTCAGCTAGTAACACCAATACCTAAGTCAGTAATCACAGAGATCAGAAGTAAAAGCTTTATACCCAATACTGCAGTCAGTCTATTTTGTAATATGAAGAACTTTCCACCAGCTCTCAGGCGGCTTATTTCTAATTGAAAACTTCTGCATTTGTTTATACAGAGTGCTTTGATAAATTCAAAACACTATAAAAATAGTGTTAGAATTTTTATCATGCACTACACATAACTAAGAAAAAAATAGGAGAAAATATGTGAATATTAATAGAGTTCCATTTTTATACATAATTGCTGACGACTGTATGCATCTCATCTGTCATTGTAAGCTAAGACTTCATCCAATTAACCTACAATAGTGTTAATATTATATGGAAGAAATAGCACTCATTCATCTTATTTTGTTAAAACAATAACATAATAGTATTGTATTAGACTGATGTAATAACGTTCTTAATAGAAGGCAATAAAACTATTATCACAAAACTATCATTAATACTTCGGAATTTTAAAGATCATTTTTATTGTTCTTGTAAATCTTGGACTCACTAAGATTCAATAATAAATACCCTCTGAGATTGCAGAAGCACTTGAGTATATGACATTATGAATGTTCTATTTTTGGTTCTGTGATGGGTAAGCATATCTCATACTACCTAGTAAATCTATACTAGGAGAGAAATAACATTTTTATGCAGTACAGTGGACTTGAATAGAGAACAGACACATTGGATATATTATAAATATTTATTTATTGTCTTCTATGTCATCAAGATCAATTTTATTCATTCTGTGTTAAGAACAAAATAAGTTTTTTTTTCCCCGTTAATCGTTATCGAATGGATAAGACATACTAGGTTCACCAAAATATTTACGATGAAATTAACCTCTAGGTAAACCTTAAAAAAAAAAGGCCTACTTTAGAATGTGCACATACTTCGTATTTGATAAATTAATTTGAATTAAGCAGGTAATGTTTACACTGAGAAAACCAAAATCAACTGATTCTTTTCAGCCATTCATTAACAAAGTACTCTGTGAAAGTAGAAGTACAAGTCATTCCTCATTTATCATCAGAAGAAATGTGTTACGTCTTTCTATTGTTTGATGGAGATTTATAGTGCAACATGAACCTGAGTAGATAACTTGCTTTAGTTATTTTCAAATAATACACTTCAAAAATCTAAGCTTCTAGAAGTGCTTCCCTTTGTAATAATGTAGACCAAATGAAAGTCTGATGTAATACTGAACACATTTTTGATTAATTTTAGATGTGTGAAAAATCGTTAAGGACACACATAACAATACTCAATTATGAATTTTACTGTAAATTAATACAACAACAACACTTTTCAAATGTATGAAATTAGGTATTGCAGATAGAGCAACTGCCTCAGCACAGTATTGAATTAGTACCGACTAGATGCCAATCCAAAAAAAGGGAATATTTTCATAGTGTTGGCCATCTCCAAAGCCAATTTTTCTTTCCTTGGGGTGACGGTACCAAGAGATTGTGTGTTTATTCCTCACTAAAATCATAGAACTAGATAACACTGTAGGCTAAAATTATTTATTTCAATTTGAGTTTTCTGAGTTGTCTCAAAAGCAAAAAATGCACTACTTATATTTTGTGCCCACTAGACTGGATTATCATAACTATGTGCAAAGCTGAATGCCAGGTCCACTAGAGTATACAGCATTACTGCCCATCCTCTACACAGCTCAACTATTTCTCTATCTTGAAGCAAATTTCTTGCTTCAAGACAATGCTTGAAAAAAGAAGACATAACAGGTAGTCGTTTCTAAACCGACAGAAAATTTTGTCAATGAAAAAGAGTTCCTTCCAGAGTTCATACCTGGGAATAAATATGCTAGGTGGTTGGGTCGTTTTACTAGCGTAATGGCATAATAACAAGGATTCCTTATGGTTTCAGATGTTTCTGTAAATTTCTGCCGTATCTCTCTTCACCCTGATATGTTTGCAAGAGAAGTCATTAACAGGAATGTCATTAACAGGAATGCAATGGATTTCTGTTAGCAGAGTACAATATTTCAGTCACTGTTCTGTGCTTCTGTCCATTTAAAGAGTCACTGAAATTACTTTTGATAAAGCATGTTGAAGTAATAACTGCTACATAAATTTGGCAGTTTCTTTTAATTAAAATTCTCAAGCCATCTAGCACACCTTCTACAAAATTCTGCTTTGTGGCCAAAGGATTCTGCAAAACTAACAATATAAGGATTTACATATTTTTTCATCAAAAAGACAATACTTAAAATGGTTGGAAAATACACAAAAGTGGAATTGCTACAGAACTGTTCCAATGTTATGACAAAAATTTAAGTGTGCAATTAATAGATTTATTTTCATTACACTCTACTTCTGAGACTTGAAGACTTTTTTCATATTTAAGTGATCAAGTGAATGACTTTTAATTTGGTGCAGCTGCAGTAGAGTACATAGCCATGACCCCTGAACGGTTAATGCTACCTTTTATTCTTTAGCATTTTCTTTTATGAGCTAAGGGATTGTTCATCCAGATTCCTCTAATCCTCATAATACCTAAGCCATTATTACAAATCCTAGCTCTTCAGATAGCATCTAATTTCTTATGAATCTCATGGGTACTAAAGGAATCTTGTTAAATGCAAAGGGAGGTATCACTTTTTGCCTAGGATTTTATTTGTAATTCAATAGCTTAAGTACTAAAATATAGAGACAATTAACTGCAGATTCAGTCTAAATACTATTATTGTGGTCCTATTTTTGAAGATGAGTTCAGTATATTAATGCTCATTAATGCATGGCAAACAGAAGAATATTACTTATCAAATAAATCCTTCTTCCAGACAAAGATTCTCATGGCACAACAAATTATAATGCAGCAATCTGTGTCTTAGGGGAAGGAGAAAAAAAAAAAAAAAAAAAAAAAAAAAAAAGAAAAGAA
>NW_020455466.1:5540721-5550872 GCF_003342845.1 Nothoprocta perdicaria | reverse complement strand
AAAAAAAAAAAAAAAAAAAAAAAAAAGGCACTTTATTATTATTTCTTACCTTGCCCTCACACTGTAGAGTGTTCACTAATATTCATTTAGCAATTTTGGCTTAATAATAATTCATACATTTTTTTTCCCCACTAATTCAATTAACTTCTCTTCAGACATTACTTACGAAGAAAACCGTGCAAGAACTATTGCAGGTATAACTCTCCATGACCACAGAAGTATGTATTGCAGTTTCCCGTAATACTGTGATGAAGCTGTCTTGCATATTTGCTTTGCACTACAGAAAAGGAGGGGAAGGAAACAGAGATTCATTGGAGTTTGAAATTGATTTTTTTGTCCTTAATAGTAGTTAAATTGTTTTTATGTGTGGACAGGGAATAATTTTCCAAGGACTATTAAGAAAAGAAGTATGATGCACTGACTAGTACATTAGTATAGACCACATTTAATTTCTTGTTTTGAAACAATCTTTCTGTATTTCCACTGTCTCTGCTTGATGCTAATAACTACAAGACTTTCAGATTTTGTCTATACAGTCTTGGAAACTGTAAAAATGATCGAGATTCTACTGTAGTTCTAAACTTGCAGGACTGTCAGAAGTATGCAATTAAAATGCCAAGTAGAAGTAGAGGTGTGCAGAATTTTGAATATACTCAGGTTACATGCATATAAAATACTCAGTCTTGAGCTTCCTGAATCTGTAAATGGCTATGCAAAATGGTCCCTATCTTTGCATCCGTCCAGATAAACTTTCCCTCTTTTAAAAGGACTGGATATATTTGTGAAAAAAACAGGTCAACTCTGAGCCACCACCATTTGACAAAAGGGTGAAGAAAAGGTCCCACACATATGCTGCTCTAGAGACAATATTATTTTCCTACTATATACAGGAAATTGACTATTCACACAATGTAATTAGAGGCCTCCTATTGATTATCTCTGAAGGATGACATGGTTCCTGAAAATTACTTGGAATAATAAAGCATGAATACAACACAGAACAAAGCTAAAAACATTAAAATGCATCTAAAAGTCTTCTAAAAATTATTAACGTACTGCTCTAATGCAGCTTGCTTTCCAGAAAACCCATGAAAACATCCACATGCTATCTTTCACTTTTTAGTTTTTTGGATGATGTAAATAACAGGGATGGATAAAAATTTAGTTTTACTCATCTATTATTAAGTAAGAGCTATTAACTGAATGTAAAATACAACATGAAGCAGAATGAAACTCTAGATTCAAACCTGTCCAAGGAAGAAAATTAGATAAGAGTCAATAGTAAGAGTTAGTGTTGCCTTCCATTTCCAAAAATTACTATTAAAAGGCACTCTATCCTACAGACTCATTGAACCTAACTACATTTCTCAGAATCATATTTTATACTATCACAGACAGACAATACATGTTTTCAAGTGCTGAAATAAGCAGTTCTATATTTTCAAGTTTAATTTTACAACTAGCTATACTAGCTGGTTCCCATTGCTAAAGTCTGTTCCAAAACGGTTGCAAATTTTCCTCCCAAGTTCAGTTCAAATGTATTCACAGCCAGTTTGTGCTTATTCCTTCCTATGCCAGCCTTGTCCTTTAAGCATCTCTTCTCTTTCTGTTGCCTATGGTGTGGACATCTTTTCCTTTCCCACCTCAGAAAGGACATTCTATTCCAATCTCTTTTCATAAAACATTCATGAAACAACATTCCTCTCCACATATTTCAGTAAGAAGCAATCTTTACACATGCATATGCCCTGAGTTTCCTAGAACATTTCTAATGAAAAATTCTTTATTGGAATTCATTTAACTAATAAGTTGTGTCTGTGATTTTCAGTGTCTGATTATCATCCCATGGAAGCGTAATATTTGGGACTTTCCTTTCTCATTTACAGACACTGAGGAATCAGTTGATTGAAAACTAGTTTGAGAATCAGTTTATAAAAAAGTGATTTTAGGCTGTGATAATAAAAATAAAACCTTACAGAATACATAACAGAGCATATGCCTTGCACTGTAAGCTATAACCCAGTTCTTAAATCAAGGTCATCCAAATCCTCATATATCATAATCACCTCATCAACTCATCTACAACTACTACCACAATGATTAGCTGTATATTTATTCAGCAAGCTACTATTCCATAAAATCACAGAATCATTAAGTTTGGAAAGGATTTGCGAGACCTTTTGCATACGCAGGGTCACCTAGAGCACATGGCACAGGATTGCGTCCAGGCGGGCTTTAAAGATCTCCAGAGAAGGAGACTCCTCAACCTCTTTGGGCAGCCTGTTCCAATGCTCTATCACCCTTACTGCCTAGTATTTTTTCCTTAATTTTCTGTGAAACTTTTGGTGCTTCAGTTTGTGGCCATTTTCTTTTCTCCTATAGCCAGCTACCACCGAAAAGAGGCTGGTCCCATCCTCCTCACTCCCACCCTTGAGGTATATATACACTGATAGGTATTAATAGACACTGATCAGATCCCCCCTCAGCCTTCTCTTCTTCAAGCTGAAGAGATCCAACTGTCAGCCTTTCCTCATAGGGCACACATTCCAGGCCCCTGATCATCCTTGTAGCCCTGGGCTAGACTCTCCAGCAGCTCCACATCCCTCTTATACTGGGAAGGTGGGCTTAGACCGAGGAGCCCTGTTGATTTCATCTATCTGAAACATTAAATTCTGCAAGACTTTGTGCTTGAGTAGTTTGTTCAGTAATATTCTTTCAACCTTATAGATTTTTTGGTACAGTATGGTTTTATGTTGCCTAGAAAAACACTTTTTCCACTATGTAAGTTGGTATCCATTTATATGTTACTTTTCACTAATACTATGCCCAGTGCTATGTCAAGTATTCAGTCCAAGCAGAATTATCTCTCATTTACTTCTTCCACAACAATAACTTATGTTATCAAAGAAACAATGTGAGAGATGAGATCATAATATTCATTTTTAGATAAGACATGTTTTGTCATCTCTCCATTGGTTTCTTATTACTTCTCTGCAAAATTCGTTCTAACATTTCAGGTACCATCGCTGCCCAGTTTTTCTTACAATTAGAGAAAAGCAAAGACAATGCCTACAGTTGAAAAAAAATGTATGCTTGCTCTCTCCTCATTTAAGACTTACTAAAAAATCCTTGCCTTTACACTCGAAATTTCCTGGCAGTTGTCTCCCTGTTCAAAAAGATTATCCTTCCATTTGCCTCCTACTGTCCTCACTTCCTGATCTGAGCTGACTGACATCTTTGGGTTTTCATTATAAGTTAGGTATAACAATTCAGTTTTTACAGACTATTTTAAATTATGTCACAGTTTTCAATTTTGTGGGCATACTTTTGTACCTTCAGGTAACTACAAGAATAGAGCCGCACAGATTCTAACATGAAGATACCTAAGTTGTTTTCAATAATTAGTTGACAGAAAGAAATGCTCCCAAAGTTAAGAAAATATCTTATATATTTTACCAGAGAAATAAATCCATTAGTCTGTCTGTCTGTCTTTCTTTCTGCTAAATTACTCATATTTCACTTAAGTCTCTTGATTAGTTCTTTGGGATTTGGTTCCTGTTACCACAGCAAAGACATCTCATCTGTATAGGAAAAATCCTCTAGACGCTAAGAAATGACATTACATATATTGGAGCAATCCAGTACTAAATAAACCCCATACACAATGGAAATAAAGTATTGAAAAGAAGATCTAAATTTTGCAATGAATATAAAAATCCACTCTGCTGATGACACCTGTGAAGTACCTGTCAAAGTTTCAGACAGGTCATTAAGGAGGAGCCTTCATCAGAACAGATATCATGCCAAATTTTGTCATTCTCAGGAATCTGCACACTCCAATTTAAGTGAGAAGCTAAAGTGGGAAACAGTGGTACTGTCTGCATTTTCATTTTCCTTAGGAAAATATCTTCATAAAGGATGTAAATCTCAGTGGTCATTGATTATAAAAGGATTTCTTTTACATCTTTTTTCCATCTGGTATGCACTACCCATTCATGGTTCGCTATTCGAATCAATAGAATCACAGAATGGTTAAGGTTGAAAGGGACCTCTAGAGGTCATCTAGTCCAAGCTCCCTGCTCCAGCAGGGACACGTAGAGCATGTGGCACAGGGTGGCATCCAGATGGGTTTTGAAGCCTTCCAGAGAAGGAAACTTCACAGCCTCCTTGGGCAGGCTGTTGCAGGACTCTGCCACCCTCACAGTCAGGAAGTTCCTCCTCATGTGGAGATGGAGCTGCCTGTGCTTCAACTTATACCCATAGCCCCTTATCCTATCACTGGCCACCACTGAAAAGAGTTTGACCCATTCCTCTCTACATTCTCCCCCCAGGTATTTATACATATTAATCAGATCTTCCCTTCAGGAAGAGAGAATGGAGAGAAGAAGGGGACAAGCTCTTCTCAGTGGTGGCCAGCGATAGGACAAGGAGAAATCGGCATAAACTGAAACACAGAAAGTTCCATCTCCAGGTGAGGAGCAACTTCCTGACTGTGAGGGTGACAGAGCACTGGAACAGGCTGCCCAGAGAGGTTGTGGAGTCTCCTTCTCTGGAGGTCTTCAAAACATGCCTGGATGCCACCCTGTGCCACCTGCTCTAGGTGTGCCTGCTTGAGCAGGAAGGTTGGACTAGATGATCTCTAGAGGTCTCTTCCAACCTTAAATATTCTGTGAGATCCCCTTTTAACCTTCTCTCCAGGCTAACCAGGCCCAGCTCACTTAGAGTCATTCTTAGACACACAGAAGAGAAAGGGGGGTGGGGGAGGGGGGGGAACCCTGAAATTGCTTGCAGAATTTACAATTAGACTCTAAAACATACTAGCTGAGAAGCTATACTGTTTAGTATGTTCATCTGATTAATATTATATGGGTACTGCGCAGAGATCTAAACACGCTACACTAACAGTATTGCCCCACAGAAGAGATCACCAACCCAGAGTATGGAAATGAAATAAAACCATGCAAGTTTATTCATAGTTAGATGGTAATTGGTTTCATGTGCAAACATTTCAGCTGTTCAAAGTTCCTGGTAGTTATGGATACCAACAATTTTGGTAGTGTAAGTCCCAAAGGCCTCTAAAACCTTTTACTTTAAAGTTGTTTTACACTTCTGTTATGTAACTCACGTTGATACGCATGTCTGAAGAAGTTTTTTAAAAGTCTATAAGATAATTTACGAGTGTTAGGTTTTTCACTTTGGTAACAACACAGTTTAAATCATCTGAGAAAAAAAATCTATTTTTTTAATAGGTTTCTTCCTATTTTCCTATATTTATAGGTTTCTTCCTCTATTTTCTTCCTTTAGTCTTTTTAATTATGGGAGGAATAACTTGCACAAAAGGATCTCTGCACACTTTACCTACGTGTGCTTGCTGTTTCAGATTAAGTAAATGCAGGAATACACTTACTGAATATAACCTACACGTATTACACTGGAAATGCACAGTGAACTAAGGAGCATTCATGACAATTCTACTCGCAAGTCTTTCTTCTTTTTTTTTTATGTTGCTTAATATTATTAGATAGTAAGAATTACATATGAAGTATATTTTTAAGTATAAGAAATGAATAAATTGAGTATCTTGTGATACTATAGTTTTTATAGTTATAAATGCTTTATAGCTTGTAGCTCTGACATTCATAAGTTACATAGCCACTGTAACTCAAAAAATACAGCTTCATCTCTATCAATCTTTTATTTTTTCCACTTCTTTCTCATTTTATGACTTAATATTCTAGTCATGCTGTGTCTGAATTTCAGAAAGCACTTCTGTTCTGAGTTTCTATTCAAACTCTTCTGTTTTAAAAAATAATTCTCTGCAAATGAAACAGTTTTTCCTCACACGACAAATATGAATAATTGAATAAAATTCTAGTAATATATTTTTGAGCCTTTTTATTTTGATGTTAACTTCATAAAATACTTCCCACCTTTCTTCATTGCTCTTTTATATTTTGATAGATTTTTCTATAAATTAACATATATTTCTTTATAAATTTATAAATTTAATAATGTATTTAAATTGCTCATTTAAGTTACCATAAAATATACTATATTTCTATATTTATAAAACAAGCAAAAATAGGTAAAAATGAGAAAAAACGGAGGGAAGGGTTAAGAGAAGCTGAAAAAGAGTAGTGCACTTGAGAGTTTTTTCTGTAAGAGTGTAATTTCTCAGATCATTACTAGTACTATATGTTGTCATATTTACTCCCTCTTTTAACAGCCCTGTGGAAAGAAGGGCAACTATTGTTATATTCTCTCTCTTCATTTTTTTTTTTTTTTTTTTTTTGAAGTACTTATTTGTTGTGCAGGACATTTTTATTTTGCAGATGAATAGTTCTTTTCTTTATGTCTCAGCATATGAATACATGTCATAACAATTAATTGTTCTGTGGGCGTAACACCATCAATTTTTTGATTCTGATGTACACTGAATTCACATTACCACGCACTGCAGAATAATATTGGAATAAAATACTTATCCTCTATTTATCCTCTGCTTAAGACTCCCTGCTCTCAATGTCAAGTGATGCAAGCTTAAATTAAAAAAAGCTAGCCACAGTATAAACAAACTTGTTATATTCTGTTTTGGTCATTGCTTTTCAACAAATGTAGCTCAAAAGCAGAAATGCAAGAAATCTGAAGACAACAATTAAATGTAAAACTTGGTGTTTGAATAAAGAAAGAATGAAAAAGTAGAATTTAAATTGGCAAACTGAATAAGATATAAAATGGCATATGACATAAAAAGATGGAGGTTTTTTGCCCTTACTAAAGCTGATAAAGTTGATAAGCAAGCATGACTTCTGCAGAAATGTAAGTCATCTGCAATAAGCATGAAATAGTAAGGGCTAAAAGAGATAAACTTAGGCACTGTGGTAAGTGACAACATTTGAAAGTCAGAAGGAAACATCCTTTCAGGCTACAACTCTAGTTAAGTAGATGCAACATGGACATGTTTAGGCTTTCTTCCTCAAATTCTGCCATGTCAGCAAATAGTACACAGCATGTCAGGAATATGTGTCACACTCTTATGCTTACTTAGTCACACACCATTACAACACAAACCTTGGACCATCATGAGCCACCCTGTAGCCTGCTGTAAATCTAGAAGGACATGACTCAACACACCAACTACTTAGAGTGACAAAAATGATTTTGTTCAAGAGGCAACACAAATGTTTTCATAAAAACTTTATCTTTCTTTCCTCCCTCCATTCCTCCTCCTGATACAGGATTGACCATGCAATTATGATTTCTGGTAAGTGAGAGACCATAATGCATAGATTCCGAATGCCGTTTTTTTTTTTTTTAAGCATGCATTGGAAGAGCATTTGCATTCAGATTTAACTAGAGTATCAACAAACCAGCAAGAAGTGCATCTCAAAACAGCTGCATTGAGCTTCTTACCTGGTACTAACAGAAATACAGATTTAAGGAGCTTTTATTAAAAAAAATTATTAAAAATAACTTTTTTATTAAAAAAAAAATGCTTGCTCCAAATATCAAGGAGCAAATTGCATTACATAGTTGTTACTTACTCACTGTATTCATCTACAAGGAAGCAGTCAAAGTAGGGCTACCTCACATCCAGAGAAGCTCTGCCCTACCCTCAACAGTAAGTTCCAACCTTACTGTAGCTGGGCCAGGCCAAATAAGAAGGATGGCTGGGATGGAGGCCCCAGGTGAGGCTGGTGGGGCCATTAAGGCTATTGCTGTCCTGAGACCTGACACCTGGTTCTGAAAAATTCATGTGTTCAAATAAGCCATGGCTCATGCAAAGCCTTGTTGTCTTTAAAGATTTATCCTTAAGTGGCAATGATATGATTCAATTAGTTTCTATTTTTCCTGGTATCCTTCGCATAATAACCATTAACTGGGGGCTGAGAGAAGAAAATCTTAACACTGTATTGGTGTGGTATGTTTTTCCACTTTACTAAAATTATGGGAAACAAGCACAAATACCTCTGTGCTTTTTCATTGTTAGGACCAGCTTTGACAGGGAATGCTATAAAACTGTAAGAGTTCTACAGGTAATATGAAAAGATACATACACTCACTCACTCACTCCACCTTTGTAAAAGAAATTCTCAGATCTTCTTCTAGGATAAAAAAATTCTTGGGTAGGCACATGCTGTTTCCACCTCAAGTAACAACAAGCAAAACAAAATAGGGACATTTTCTATCTCTTTTTACAGAGGCTGGTTGCTCAGGGAACCCAGAATTTCAGGATCAACCAGAAACAGTCAGTTTTCTTGGGATCCTTTATTATCAAGTTTCCAAGGAAGCAGGGACAGCTACAGAGAACAACATCTCATGACTCATCAGATTACCACTACTTAAAAGAGAATAGTCTGGGAAGTGTACCTTAATTAAAACTCCTTTAATTTGTTTGGATAATTAAACTGTATAGATGTAATTTTGCTTTGTAATTGATATATTCTCTTGTACATTTTGGCTCAGTGGTTACTTAGTGTGTTTCATTTACAATCATACAGCCTCTAGAGTTTGCAGAAATCAGATATTCACGCTTCTGTTTTATCATGTGTTGACTGTAATTAACTTTTATTGTCAAAACCTGTCATACTCATGGCCATCTTTTTGAACCAAAAATTATATTTGACATATGCAAACTAAAATTAATTCTTGAAGTGGTTTATGTTATTCTGGCATAAGGCCAAATTCCAAACAGGTCAGCATAAACCTGTTGACTTCAATGAAGATGTAGCAATTTATATCAAATAAGAATCCAATCCAAGTAGTCTGACAGCAGCATTTCCAAAGTAATTGCCAGTTTTGATACATGTGGCAGACTATTATGCAAGCATGTTCTGTATACTTCTTTAATTAAAATGTATATGCACTTTCTTTATTACTGCTTATATATTTTTCTCATGATCTGACCGACTTTTGAATATCTTAAACAAAAATTTCATCTTCCAATTCAGTGGTATATTTTAATGAGGAAATGGGATTAATTAAGGAATGTGTGTAATGGGGTCCTTCTATATCACTAATTCTGCAGATTATTTAAATTCCATATATTCAAAAAGAAAGTACTGGTTCTCAAACTGTAAGCTCTCATGTTTATAGTTGTATGTGGGAGCAGTTCAAATTCACTATTCATTGACCATGAAAGTCGTCATTGCGCTTGACAATCTTGACACTCCTCAATGAAGGACTATTCAAAGAAGATCTCAGTGATGGAAAAGAAAAATTCATCCAGCCTTCTGTACCGTGCTGGGATCTAGTTTTAGCAACTATGATCTTAAAATGCCTCTTTATATCCTGGAGAATAGGAGCTCTATCTTTTTCTGCTTGTACTCTAATTCCTGGTGCATAAGGAAGAGTAGTGGCAAACTGAGACCTTTAATTTTTTGAAGTATATTGTTATGATATTTTTGGAAGGAAATAGATTTGCACCATCTGCCAAATATTCTCTACTACTTTACCAATATCAGTCAACATGATGGTAATAAAATATATTTACCATTCTCAAACTGTTCTATTTTCTCTAGATTATACAAATGATTTTAAAAAATGCATACACTTTTTTCTTTTTTAATTTTAACAGATACACAAAAATGGTGAGATGAAACTTCAGAAATATATACGTTTATCAATATTAGTTGAACAGCAATTATATAGTCTTTTCAGGAGATTTATTTAAGTCTGTGGCTGAGTTCTCTGTTATACTATCTGAGCAGAATAAATCAAATGAGCTTCTCCTGGATTAGCAATAACAAATGTCAACTGTTATAGACTGGTAGAAGAAAAGATCTGCTAGTAAGAGTCAAACAGAAGGTATCTTGCACAAAATCAGATAAAGTAAGTAACAGATAGAAGCAAGGACATTCTTCAAAATGCCCTTCAGAAACTCCCTCTGCAATCTTTCTTTCATCTGAGCTTTTACACTGATTTCTTAATACTTGTCAGATATTTCCAATGGGCTTGTTGCTTTGAAGAAACAGCAACTCCTTTTGTCTGATTGAAGAGAGAACAATTAAGGTCAACACCCTGTGCAATACTGAACAAATTTTCAGGAGAATATTTATTGGGAATTACTTTATATAAAATAGAAAGCATTTCTGTGAAGCTAACTTTTCAAGTGATTGATGTTCTTCATAAACTTTTTTTTTTTTTTTTTT
>NW_020455466.1:5530202-5539361 GCF_003342845.1 Nothoprocta perdicaria | reverse complement strand
AAAAAGAACAAACTATTTTACTGGAAATATTATTCTGCTTCTTGACAACAAAGTTAAGATACAAAGCTACAAAGTCAAGCATACAAATAAATGGACACTATACATGTATATAAAATTACATCTCACAAGAACTTTCATCTGTCAATTCTACTTTAGAAGATAATAATTGTGTAAAATAGTGATAAATAAGGTGTTTTCATTTTGGAAAGGTATCAGTTGCTACAGCTGAAGCAGAAAATAAGCTATGGGCTCCAGGGGTCTGGAGTTGTTGTCTGCTTCTTTTCATCTCCAGCAGATGAATCTTGCCTCTGGTGCTTGACTCAAGGGAATCTAAAATGCCACTATAAAATAAAGGATATCTACAATGAAAATACAGTTATAGATTATTGCAAAGAATTGTGAAGCTCTTTAGAGGGCTTTATAGAATCTTCAAATTCCATCTTTTTCTGTAATGAAAAAGACTTTTTAGCTGACTTATGAAAGAGTTAGTCATATTTGAATAGTTTGTGTGTGAGCTATTTAGTCTTTTCTCCTTTAGCATAGTAAAAAATGGATTCTCAGATCATTTTGAACAGCTTTGTATGCTAGGATCACAGGGCTACCAAATTTGATCTGATTTTAAATTTAGTTCTAATATCCAGTTCCAACAGAGGTTTCCATTTAGATGTTTCAGAGGAAGATCTAGGAATCCTGCTGTAGATAGTGTGTGGTAACCTGTCCCTGCCTCTAGTCTCCTCTCAGTAATGAATATGAAATATAAGGCTGAAGAAGAAAATTTGGCAATCCTTGACAGTTAATGATAGTTGTGCTGTCATTGACTCCATAGAGCATCTTCATCCTTATTTATTATATAAATACATAGTTACTGGTTTCTGTGCCTCACTCGCTTCTTCAGGCAATAAGTTCTGCATTTTTGGAAAAGTATATTCTTTATTTTATGTTTTTATTTTTCTGTTTAATCATGTGATGACTTTGTGCTTATGTCTTTAGAACTGAGAGAATTACACACATTAGTAAACTCTTGTCATTTATCTTCTTAACTCTAATCTTTTGGTTCCACCTTTATAATAACTAACGTCCACTACTCACCTCTCCTGTGGCAATGATTTTCTCAATACAAGGAAATTGGTCCTAAAACCATAATACAGGTGATATCTCATTATCATTTCCCTTAGTGTTACTGTAGTCATTTCCCTATTATTGACTGCTGTATTTCATATGCCCATCTCTGCACAGCAAGCTCAGACTTTCATTAAGTCTTTGTCAGCCAGACCTTGATTTTATTCTTGATTGGATTAGTGGTTTAACGTGCAATCCTTTAAATTTATTGGTGTTAAGAGCATGTTACTCTATGCTTTTATTTAACTCCCGAAGCCCTGTTTAAGTAGATCATATGGCACTGTAACACCTCTATCATACAGAAGAGACAGAGAGTGTTACTTATGGTACATCTTCTATCTGGGCAGTTACTGCCAGCATGTGGCAACATCCAATGACACAAGGGCCAGACAACAGAAGCAAGGGACCTCTAACTTTGTGGGAATTGTAGCATGCCCTCCAGAAAGCCTTTTTTTTTTTTTTTTTTTTTTTTTTAATTTAAGGGTATTATTTTTTTTAACTTTCTTTAGAAAAAGACCACTGCCATCTACAAATGCTGAAAGCATGCCTAATAGAGTAAATTTTATTTCAAATTAATACAACAACTAACATAGCCTACCAAGTACACTAATCCCTGATATCTCCACTTGTCCTATGCCAGAATCACAAAGATACCATTTAGGTCATTGCATAACACGAACTGCTCAGACAGTCGTATTCTGACTCAAAGGGAAACAGCAAAACGGATGAATGAAACTGCTTTACACAATCTCATAAATGCTGGATTTCTGAAGGTGGGATGGAAGGGAGGAATGCAACTGGATCAGACTCTTGGAACTGAGTCTAATCTGAAAAAAAAAATAGTGAAAGTATATACACTTACATTTATCTTCAAATGTAAGAATTCAAAGCAAAACTTCAGAATAGATAATTCAGAAGAGAGGCTAAAACCCTTCTACCCAAACACCTTCAGAAACTGTCATGCAAATGGGCCCAAGTAGTTTTTTCTGAAAGCTGAATAAAGGCTATGATTCTGTCCATATATAAAAATAACACTGGTCTCCTTTTTTTTTTTTTTTTTTTTTTTTTTTTTTTTTTTTTTTTTTTTTTCTTTTCTTTTTTCTTTTCCCTGATTGTCCTGCAGTTTGTCTGAGGTATTACAGGAAATTACAGCTCTTTTTCCTCTTAAGCCATCATAATCACAAACAAGCATAATATATATGCCTTTTTACTGGTTAATGTTATTTAAGAAATATCATAGACATATTTTCTTAGTTCAATTAATCATAGAATAATCAAAAAATATAAGTATTCAATTATGTGATAATATTTGTTTAGTAACGTGTTTTTTGTATTTATGCATAAATATGTACGTATATATATATTTAAATACATTTATAGTCATTTATTATACAAGAAGTTTGCTTGCTTAGATGTCTCCACCATGCTTGAACACCACAGTTCATTCCATAGAGCTAATTCATCTTAATTCATCTAACTTAACACATGTCCAATAACATTTACAGAAAAAAAAAAAAAAATAGACCTTCAGGTTTCTGAGGCAGAACGTACTTTCCTTTTCTGCTTGTGAACAGTTTGACAGATACGAACTGTGTTGACACAATTTTCATTTTATGAATAATAAAATGACAGTTAAGACACCCTGGCAGATGTTTGTTTTTGAAATAAAATTGACCGAGAACATATTGATAGCATTAATTATCAGCATTAATGTTTATTATTCTTGGAGTGGACTGAATAATGGGAATGAGTGAGATTATTTTTCCTAAAATGATGCCTCCAAACATGGACTGATGAAGAGAGTTCTGATTACAGACATGCAAATGATAAAGACCCCTTTTCCTACTAATATTAGAGAGTTTTCCAAGCCTAGTCAATAATAATGGAACAAATGATAACACTAGTTGCAGTTATGACATCAGCATATTTAAAGGCTTATTCTTGACTTTTCCAGACACGTTATAGGCTTTTCGCCAGGAAAACTTGAAGAAAATCTTGGCAACCTAGAACTGTTTTCCCAAAGTGTTAATATTCTGAGATGTTTTACACTATATTATTTAAACAGTCATTACAGAAGTCATTATTCAGGCACAGCTCATGTGCTTTTGAGGTCATGTAACTTTTATTATTTTTTTATCTTGGTATAGTTAACTTATATCTACTTCCAAAAGAGACCATGTAGGTATCTTTCATAGGCACTTTCTACCCACAGAAAATCAAGAAAATTGCAAAACTATTTCTGATGCCACATTTCTATGCTCTTCATTAATAAGACTTTGTATAAAGTACAACTATGAGCTGGACTTAATACATATATTTCACACGTAACGTAAAACTCATAGATTCCATTACAGTTATAAAATTATGCAAAGATACAAGGCCAAGCATCTATGAGTTTATTATTAACATTGTTTTTTTCTTAATAATAGCTGAAGAATTACCATTTTGTAACACTATATTTTTTA
Source organism: Nothoprocta perdicaria (assembly GCF_003342845.1). Lineage (NCBI taxonomy): Eukaryota > Metazoa > Chordata > Aves > Tinamiformes > Tinamidae > Nothoprocta > Nothoprocta perdicaria. The sequence continues at coordinate 5,535,777 of NW_020455466.1, read as the reverse complement.
CAAGTGCTAAMAAAGTTATAATCTCCTTTTCCTCAAGCCATAAACAGCAGTGTTCCATGTGGGAATTCACAGATGGTATATTAATGATATAAGACAGATCAGTAAATATAAATATTTTTGGATTTTAAAAATATTGGATAACTATTAATTTGTATTATCAGCAATTACTAAGGCAAGTTCTTAAACTCTTTTAGCGGAAAAAAATAGAAATTTTGTAAAATAGGCTTGTTTTTCTGAGAATTTAACATAATTACAGAAAAGATGTTATAATGATCTCTATAGGTCAAAAATAGAGGATCATGTAGGAGTGGCTGATGTTACATGTGCAGTGGGAATGGCTGATGTTGCACACGGTTTTCGTTTTTAAGATCACGAAACTTTATCTAAGAAATGAAAATTGTCAGGGAAAGAAGAGATCCTTTGAAAAAGAGGGAGAAAGATTGGGTGAGGGGAGGTATCAGTTGCTCCTTTGCAGTCACTTTTTAATATGGAAAGGGTAATGAACTGGCCAAGAGCTTACAGTTTAAAATCAGAGGTGAGGCCAATGAGAGAAATGTAGGGGTGGGTGGCTACCTCAGACCTCCAGAGCAGGAGGAAGTAGCTAAAGCCTTCACTGAGCAATTGGTTCCTTGGGGGCTAATAATGGGGCTCATATAATATAAGGTGTTAATTAAAGACCTGGATCAAGAATCAAAGTACACTCTCAACTATTGTGTGGATGACAAAAAAATGGGGAGTACCAATGTGTTGCATTTTTTTCTGCTAAAAGATGAACCTGAGATCTAAGTAGTGCTGACACACAGCGGTGATAGGTACTGTGCAAAATGTATAGACAGAGAAAAAGAATAATAAAATATAAAGAAAAAATATTTAAAAGTATTTGCATATGTCTGACAAAGTGTTTAATATCTTTTTCCTATTAGAAGTACAGATAGTTTTTTACCTATCACCTTGTATACTCACTTGGCATTCTAATACATCCATTCAGTGTAATTGCTATTAAAAGTTCAGTAAGTCTTTGAACACAGTAAAGAAATTTCTTGCATGAGTGTAGAATATGTCTATCACAACTGAGTTTATCTGTTAATGTAAGCAGCTTAGGATGTTTATTGTGCTCTCTAAACTTATTGGGGCTAGCCATGTCTGAAGGGTACAAACACAAAAACAGAAGGAGGAATGAAAGTTAATTTAATGTGATAAAAGAAAATGTTTCAAAAAGTAACAATGAAGATGTAAGAAATTTTAATATCAGCAAAAATTTCTTAGCATAGAATATTCACCTAAGTAAGGTTTGAAAGATATATTGCYTAGCACACTTTAGAAACAAGTAAGAGAAGAAAATGCACCTTAGCAAATGTACTCTAGGAAGAGCTTGTTTGTAGAAAGAATTCATTGGTTCCTTTCGATCACTAAATTTCACTTTCCTGAACATGAATAGCTATCAGCACATTTTCTGCAAGTCATGGGAATAATAGGCTAAGAGAAATTCCTTCACACGGGTATTCCTTCAAATTCACAGATGGCACATCCTTTCCAAACTGGTAAAAGAAACTGTGTGAGATGGAATGAAACATTAACAGTTACAATTCAACTGTAAAGACCTGAGTAAAAATCCAGAATTAAATACTAAATGACTGTAAACCATATTTCCCAGCACAGCTTAACCCAGTTCTGCCTGTAACAGAGCAGATACCCCTCAGTGATGGCACTCTGCCTAATTTATTGAGCATCTACAACATGTAATAGGTTATCACTATCAGCTGCAATACTGAAATGAAAACATCTAGTTTGACATAGATGTATTTGTATCTCCCCTTTATAAATAGCGTCAAAAAGAGCTATAAGCAGCTGTCAGCATGAATCTTACTCATCTGTCCAAATGTTAGCACTTTTCATGTCACTGCATATCTAAATGGGCAGGTTCTATTCCTATGAAGTATTTAAGGGAATTTAAAGACTGCCACTCTGACACTTTAAATCAGAAAATAGCTGTTGTTTATACTGTATGCATTTGTGTTTGTGTATGTATGTGTATTTAACTCTGTATAATGGTACATACAGATGTACTTTTGCCTCTCTCAACTTTAYCTGGGTTTCTTTCAATTGAAAGGATTATTAACTGCTCCCAGGCTCACTTTGTGTGCCACCTTCACTTCAATGAAAAAAAAAATATGTCTCAGTTGCACCCAGTTGTCTCAGTTGCAATAAAGAAATGTTTATTAACCATTAAATAGTGCCTTCTATCAGGACATGCCTTACTAGTGAGGTTGGAGGACAGCAGGCGAAGTGTGTTGTTTTAATCATTCAGGTATTAAAGAACTAGTCATCAGGCAGTTGGAGGTGATTTTTTTTCAAGAGATCAGTTCTCTTTCCTTGGAAATCTATGTGAAATGTGGTAAAAACATAGAAAAGTGTTTGAGCACTCACTATGACAACTGTAAATTTACTTTTTGAAGGGATTTAATGTATTTTCTATCAAAAATATATTCAGGAACCCAAGAGGAATTCTTAATTTGTATAAGCAATTCATTACACATTCAATACTTGTTACTGAGTTCAGGACCATTCTATTTGAATGTCAAGATTTTATTTGACTATTAAGATTTCCATGAGTAGATTGCCACAATATTCTTCATGCCATGTGACTAGGTTCATGTGCAACTAACCCCTTTCTTCTCCCCTGACTAGTTATGGTAATAGTGAAGATGAATTCAGGATTGCACTTAAACAAGCTTGAACAAACCTTTACTTTTCCCCGATGAGTGTGAATCCCAAATATTAGACCACAGAGGTATTTAGATGTGGGAACTGCTCATACTGTTTCTATGTAGAGGCCTTGATGATAGCATTCTACTTTTTAGGTACATTCCCAAAATCTTATGTGTTCTGCTCCATAATCTATACTCTAATGGACCACAGAAGAAATTAAGATATATTTATTTGGGGTAAAAATACACAGTCTAGACATCAGTGGGTTTATAATGTAATACGGTTTTGAATTTTGTACGTATGTGTGTACAGATAGCTTCCTTAAACAGCTAAAGCAGTGTGTGATACTAAGATTTGGATTAACACATGCAGGTGCACTATCATGCATACAAGAAAGAACTTTGTACTTTTTTTTGCATTTTGTACAAAATGAAAGTTAGGGTGCAAGGGGAAATATTTTAATTTATCTTTTTTCAATTAGTAGTGGTTGAGAGATTTATTGATACAAAAAAAAAAAAAAAAAAAGCTGAAAATTGTATTTTACTTTTTCTCCACAGGAGTGGTACATCTTATCAAAACTACATGTAAATATACATTATGGAAAAAAAAAGGATTAGGTAGAATTTAAATGTTTCAATGGATTGAATGGATTAGGGAAAGACAGTACTGTCTTTCAAAGCATGAATGTAGCAACTATAAAATCAGTCCTTTGTCTGATGGCTCATGATCCTTTTAATGAGGATAAAGGAGTGTTCCCTTCTATACTGTAATGAGACAGTGCAGTTTTGTAACCTTGTCAACACACCAAGTCTTAAACAAATGTAACCCTGAAAAAAAGAGGATAGTAAAGAGCTGGGCCTACACAAGGTTAATTAAAGATTTTTAAAAAGAAAACATAATTCTTTATAAATATCAGAAAAGTATAATGCAAGGGATATTTGATTCACGAGGAACCATTGGCTGCTGCTCTGGAATTGCCGGGCAACTGAAACAGAAATTAAATCACAACATGATTGGTCACCATAGGTAGGAGTCAGAAAGCAACTTCCTTCCATGCACTATTGTCAATGTAGCTATATTTGTGTGCATGTACATGCAGCTAAATGATTTTGTTCTTTTCCTTGCTCTTAACAAATAATGCTGTTTCATACTGTACAAATACATAATTGTAGAACATGAGTCTGTAATACTTTTTTTCTAGTAAGGTTAACTGATTTCTTCTCCATAATGATGCTATCATTTCATTAAGAAGCCAACCCTGGTTCTAGCAGTTACAGAGCTCCACTGAAACTAGTTTGTCAGAGATAAATTTAATGCTAAATACTAAGCAGCTGCATGTCACAGGCACTCTGTTTAGATGAAACATGCAAAAACAATCTTGTTCTCTCTGAGAGAGAACATGTAAAGTTAAAATCTTAAGATGAAATGCCTCAAGCCTTTTCTTGCAGAATACTTTTTTCAGGCTGTTCTGAAGAGAACAGTAGTCACCATGGCTGTTGCTGCAGTGTAAACGCTAAGGACAGGTTCAGAAAAAGTATTTAGACCCTTTTAGAGGATGATTAAGCATCCCTTTGAATGCAATGCAGCTAACTAATTGCTTAAAGGCAGGCACATGATGTAAAAAGCCTTACTAAGATGGAACAATTAATATTAATTAAAAGGTTATTAGTAAAATAAACAGAACAGAATTACTTACAAAAGCATAGATGTTAGCAATAGGAGGATCTCTTAGTTTTATCCTGTTTCACCAAATGATACTCAAGCGGCACACTGTTTTCTGTGGGGTAATGTATAGGTGATTTCAGCATCATCCAAGAAAGAGAACCCACATCTTCCTCCTACAAAAGTTTTCCCTCTTTTCTGTACAGATCTCCATACCCTGGGCAAAGTCTTCAACCACAGTAAAGCTCCACAGACTCTACTCTATTGCTCTGCATAGGTTGATGGCAGGTGATAGATAAGCCAATTGCATCTGGTATATGAAATCCAGGAGCAGTGAAGGCACTGGGTTACTTCGTCATGTATGCATATTTGCATGTATGATACAGAAGTGAAACTAAAGCTCAGAGCACAACAGCTCTGAGCACAAGTCAACAGCTTTGAAGAACAGGGAAATTATCTGGAAGTGGATGTGAAATAGCAGCCCAATGATGGCATGCAAAGAAACAAGGTATAACTACCAGGAGTGAAAAATGTTGCTAGCTTGAAACAGGCATGATGGATTCAGGACTTGAGGAGGCAGTTTCACACAGAATAAAAATGTGTGTGTGGTGTAAATTAAAAAGGAATATCAGAAAAACCTAATAAATATTAAAATGCTATCATTATCGTCTCAGATGATTACAAATAGAAAGGTGTCACTTCGCTATACTTCCTTTAATTGCTCCCTACTGAAAATTATTTTCAGTCTAAAGGGAACACAAAGTAGTTTCAAATTATCACAGAAACCATGAAATCCATTTTCTGCTAACTTCACAGTTCTGCCATATGGATTTCTCACTGTTACTGCACACGTTGACAAGTGAGAATGTTGTCATTTTCAGAAATGCTGATGTGAACCTCCTACTCAGCCTGCAACCTATGTGTGAAGTTGCTTCTCCTGCATCTTTCAAATTGATTCCATGCTTACTAGGATTGTAAAGAAGACAGCACATATAATATACAGGAAAGACAGTGTTTAGCATTCCTAAGGGAATGTTCTCAGACTCCATATTTTTACCAGCCTCATCTCCCTCCCTCCCTCCTTCCTTCCCTCCCTTCCTCCCTTCCTCCCTTCCTTCCTTCCTTCCTTCCTTCCTTCCTTCCTTCCTTCCTTCCTTCCTTCCTTCCTTCCTTCCTTCCTTCCTTCCTTCCTTCCTTCCTTCCT
>NW_020455466.1:5491889-5530118 GCF_003342845.1 Nothoprocta perdicaria | reverse complement strand
CCTTCCTTCCTTCCTTCCTTCCTTCCTTCCTTCCTTCCTTCCTTCCTTCCTTCCTTCCTTCCTAAAGCTCTGTAAAATGATTATTAACCACCTCACAAGTGGGTTTTTGGAACATACAGCAAGGATTCATGTGACCTTGGTTCAAGACATTCTATAGCCTGCTTGCCAGTACTTAGTAGCACTCTTATCAAAGTGCTACTGAACTCTAGTTCTGTTTTTATCACAGTAATGCTTATCCCGTCTTCAGGCTAGCTCTGGAGGTAAGGAGCTACTGACCTCTCTTACRGGTGTTGCCATCTGTTAGAGGTATATAAGCACTTGCTTGTGGCTTTGCTGGATTTCCAGTTTTCATATCCATATGTTAAGATGGAAATAGCACTTTATTTGAAATTGGTGGGAGCTGGGTGTATTTTGAGAGTCCCACTAGGAACCCATCTGTTTTGTTAAGTTTCTAAAACTAGATTTGGAACTTTTGCCCTTCAAAGTGGCCTGCATTAATACAGATTGATGGAAATCAAGCATCCATGAACCTAAATTCCAACAAGTTTTCATCAAGCACTAGGAATTTCAGTCTATGAACTGGCTTTTAACACCTCAGGGCTTTTAAGTGTGGTTTGGGAGAAACAACAATCATACAGAAATAAGGATTACCAAAAGAGCACTGATGTATTGACATACCGATTTCCAACATGACTTGTTGATGGTATGTATTACTTAGGCATGGATACACTTCATCTTCTTTTAGGAGAGGAAAAAGTAACTTAAGCAGCAATGTCTTCAGATGAAAAATAATGTTCTTGAAAATAAGGACCAATGTGCACTTAACTGCTAACTTATATTGCTATATATTTTAAAAAGTTTATCTTAAACTTGTAATATACTGTTCACAAGTCAGTCCACAAAATATTGTATTTCTTTATGTGCCTGCAAATGAACAAGACCGGTACACTGGCAGAAATCCTATTTAGTTATTGCAAAAGCAATGTGGCTGGAATATCATATCTGCTTCTTGTAAGTTGTTAGTTTTCTGATTGTTAGTATTAGGGGCCAGAATCTCTGAAGGGTAAGTTTGATTTTAGGTGAAAGGTTTTCAGTAGCCACTGACACTTGGATGAGCAGCAGTGTAAAACTATAAACAAAAGAAATAGTAAGGACAGTCAAATCACTGCCCCATTTGTCTAGCAGCCTCTTCTCCTCTGAAGACATATTGAAAAATTCTTATCTGTGGGATAGAAACTTGAATGAAAAGAAGAGATTATTGCTTTCTTCAGCATTCAGTGAAAGTTTCTCTGACTTCAGAAAAATCATTGAGTTCTCAACTTTATAAAGACCCTACTCTTGATTCGTCTTAACAGTCTTCCATATCCATTATTCCATTTCGTATCTTCGCCATCAGTGACTTAAGCATACGCAGGAATTCTAGTTAAAAGAACTAGGAACAAAAGAATAAGGTTTTTCTTCCTTTGAAAAGAACTTGTCCTTTGATTGCCAAACTCATTTTTTTTCCTAGTGATTCTGTTTTTATTTGGTATCTAGGTAGCTCTGAAATTGTTTCGAATGAATACCTTCTCAGAAATTCTTTAACCAAAACTTAAATAATTCTTAGCCTCTATGAATTATTTTTCATTCTACACAAGAAAAACAATTTTTGTATAATTGTAGCACATTTGTAGGACTAATAACTTTCCAAAATGTCTTCTACCCCTGTGTGTTACATTTGCTGAAACCAAGAGAACAATAGGAAAAACATACTGTCTAGATATCATTCTTTTAAAATAAAAGTTTTTAAAATATCTAATATAATTTGCATGTTTTGTCAGTACAATTTTTTTTTAAAAAAATTGCAATCTTAAGCTACCCAGCTGGTCTCTTTTACTTGTAAAGTATCATTTTTACTTTCTACTTGTCAATTACTAAACATTTTGCTAGCAAACATTACCTGGCAAAGCATTTTTTTTTATTGAAGGACAATCCATTTCTACAAAAATATGATGCCTTCTCTCAAAGACAGATTTGCAATCACTAACACCCTCATCAAAATGAAATTAACCTTTGCTGTGAGGTTTTGACAAGGTGCCTAACTTTGTTAATTGTTTACTTGATAAGAATCACATAATATCATGATATTTCAAATTCAGTTAGATATTGATATTGGTTTCCAAAAAACGGTATCAGGTGAACAATCAGGTGAACTCAAGTGCTATGTAAACCACATAATGAAAACAATTGAAAACACTAAGGGAAGCTACTGTGTAGTTTGCTCTGTCCTTGCACCAGAGGTCCTACCAATTAAGCTGCTTTCACAATAAGCCACATACTTCCCTGGACTTCTCTGCTAATTCCTAATTAACTACTGAATAAATGAAAGGAGATTCAAGTTCCAAATTCTGCCAGTGCAAAGCAGCATAGATGGACAGGCAGCCACAATTTATACTGCAAGCAGAATTTGACCTTTAAATTAATCTATTACAAGAAAATAACAATGATTCATTTTCAAACAGTTATCTCAGCAAGGCTTACACCTAAAAAGCTCTTTTGCTATTAGTTTCAATTCACTTGTGTCCTTGGTCAGATCCTGAAAACTTCTATACAAAAAGGAAACTCCAAATGTCATTCATAATAACTCTTGAAACATCTATAATTATTTTTAATATCTTGGACAAAATATTCAGCAGAAAAGCTGGAAGAAGTGGAATAGGCTCAGAAACATATCTTTTCCTAACTTCATCCTTTTAGTAAAAATCACATATGGCTAATATAGTCAACTCTATTAAGAAAGCCAAAAGAAAAAAATATTTTTAACACCTACTGTTTCCAAGGTCATTCTTAATTTAGCTATTTTTGTGTAGTGACAATTGTACAAACATATACCTTAATGATGTGAAATACAGTCTTAATACAATCTAAAAAAGTTCTCTTTCTACAATACGAGTTCATCTTTATAGAACTTTTAAAACTTCTATTTAGAATTCATAAATATTTCTTGAAATTTTCTTTTTATATATTTATATTACTTAATAATTTCTCAGATGTAAAGCATGTCTGATATTGATTTAATATAGTCAATACATTTTCATATGTTTTTTGGATCATCTTTCTATAAAGTAGTTTTATAACAAAAAAAAGTGAAAGGAATATTTTGACTTTGAAACATTTTTCAGATAGTGCTGACTTGACAATTGCCCTAATGATTTCTTCTTTTATTCTATTACGCTTGATAGCTACAGATGGCATGGTATGAGCATAATGAATAGCTCAAAAATGTAGACATAATATAATTTCCAAAAGAAAGTGTTCCAAATTATAGAATCCAGAAATGGAAACATTCTTTTCCCCCTACATGTTATTTTATAGAAGTAGTATTTGCATTTGTTTTTATTTCTTAGTAGCGGGAAAATTAAAAGAATATGAATTTTCTTTCCTACCACTACCAAACTAAAGAATGACTGATAAGACTGAAAATGAATTACAAAATCTAAAACATGAAATATGAGTCCATAATACTGAGATTTAGCTGATATTACAAATAATGCTAGAAAATGTTAAAAATAATGGAAGAAAAAGGAAAAAAAAAAAAAAAAAGGGACACATTTCTCACTTGTTCACTTACCAACCTGTTTCATCTTTTGTAACTCCTGACTAAGACCTGAAGGGGAGCATAGGGTGATTTATCTTTTTTTTTTTTTTTTTTTTTGTATTTAGTGTCTAAGTATAGAGAGAAGAAAGCTTTTTTTCTATACTTTTGATTATGTTTTGTTATATGATTAAAAATGGATTTTCTGTCATTCTCTGTAACTGTGTTTTAATTTTTGGAAAAATGTGTGTGATAACATACCAAAAGTTTTTGAAAAAAAATATAGTATCATTCAAGAATAGAGGATAATTCACTGGAATATTTTCCAGCTAAACCTAGTAACTTTGTATGGTAAAGATGAGGCTTCCCCTGATATTAAAATTTCTTCAGAAACATCCTGTTTTTGATGTTTTTTATTGTCTCATTATGAGTTATGAGTAAAATTAAAGCAGTTCAAAGACTGATTTAAACTTGGATACATGCTTAACTACATGCTTCACCTTGGACAGTGAAATGCAGATGGTATTCTCCTGAGTAAAGGCTACTTTGTAAGACTATCATAATGTCTGTTTCCTGCGAAAAACAATCACATAGATTGGTCTTTCAGTTTTTGTGGAACTTTGAAGATGTGCTGAACACAACAGAGTGCTTCAAGAGTATTATTCAGATATGCTAAAAATGGAAAAAAAAATCAGTCTTAGTCTTTCATTTCTCTGTCTATCTATTTAACTATCTATCTATTTGTTTATTTCGTGGATCAATATCCCCGGGACAAGAGGAGTAGGGAGACAGAAGAGTAAAGCACGTTCTAAAATTTTGCCTCAACTTATGTTTGGATAATGTTCTATTAAACTTTTAGAAATAAGTACTATAATATGTACATGTAGGAAGGCACTTAAAAGAAACTCTGAGTGGGTACACTGAACCAGCCATACAAGAAGGTTAACAGAGCACATACCTCGTTTAACAACACCTTTAAAAGACACACGTTTAACATAGCACATTTAAAAGAAGCACGTTTAACAAAGCATGTTTAAAAGAAGCATGTTTAATAAAGCACACAGCTCTGTCTCTAAGGTGGCGTTGAGGAGAGAAAAGCAGGAAGTCCATTGAGGAAGCGAGCCAAGCAGAGAGGGATGCAAGGGGGGAGCACCGAGATATGAACCGACCAACCGCCAACCAAGCAGGAATGCGTGCTATCCTTTGAATCACAGAATTGTCTTATCAAGGAGTGCGTGCCCGCATTTAGGGATAGAATAATTGTATGTAAGGGTTAGTTATCTGCAATAAAGCAGCTTCTTCATATGATTCATATTGAACCGTCTGGAGTCCGTTTTGTCCCACATGTACACATACAGATTTTATCAGTTTTCAGGAATACAAAAGAGGTTATGTGGAACTTTGATTCAGATAACATTTACAAATATGGATGCAGTTAAACTTCATTTATGATCAATGTTAAAATATTCATTTAAAATGTGGAAAAAGCTTAAAAGTTCACTTCCACCAGTGATTACTCTACACTAGCTCCAGGATAGGAACTAGTAGGATTATTTGAGGCCCACAAAATGATATAAAAGAAATGAAACAAGACAAAACAAATCCCACAAATGTGTAATTCCATATATGCAAACAATGCAGCATATGTGCAAACATATGTAGCTAACTAGCTAAAATTCAAAGTTAAGCCAAGGTTTTCAGTAGTTCTGTATGAAAATTAGTCCCTTGTCTATCTTCTTTCATTTTCAGAATTTTGCTTTCTGGGATAATAAGGTCATAATATTTTCTGCTGCCTGTAATTTAGATTTTTAAAGAAAACTACTTCAGAAATTCTTGGATGAAAATTCAAAAAAATGAACAAAAAAGCTCATGAATCATAACATTATTTAAACCAGAATTTAATAGCTAAATTATTTCCATTCTATTTCAATAGCTTAGCTTCCTTTATATAGTTCTATAACAGAAATATTTGGATCAAGTTTGGAAATGTGCTTGAGACATTAAATTAAAATAACTTAAATAAAAAAAAATTCCTCAGGCTTAGGAACAAGAGCGCTAACTACAAAGACAGTTCATTGAAACTTTACTAGAGATATTTTTCCTATGAGACTGGGAAGTCTGACATGAAAGAACAATTAGAGCTACAAAAATCCAAAGCAACACTCATCTCTCTAGTTTGTTTCCTCGTATTTTGACATTCCAATTTACACTTCAAAAATCAAGTAAGATCTATGTTGTGAAAAGCATTTAGTCTTTGCATGTCCTCTACAATCCCACTGTGCACGTCTTGATAACAATTCTCCTTGGGAAAAGATACAAGTTCTTACTCTTAAAGCAAGAAACTGATTTGAGAAATTAATTTATTTTGACGTCTCTCTTTCCCAGTCATAGGCTGAGGTCAGATCTTAAGCTCTGACTAACTCAACTGTCCTTAGGTATTTGCTCTATTACAGTTAATTACACTTTTCAACTTCACATACTCCTACTGTTGTGGCAGCCAGACACCACCAAGAAGAGATGGGCTTCTCTCCTTGTTATGTCCCATTACCTCATTTCCAATAACCTCATTATTATCAAAATTTCAGTTATTGTTGTCTGTTGTCTGTATTTCCAGGCAAATTGAAATTCATCAAGTATTCATCAGTTCATTTTGTTAGAATACAATCAGTTTTCTATGACTTCTGACCTCTCTTTGCCTAATAAAGTGAAAAATTACTGACTTTTTTTTGTTTAAAAAAACCATAAGATTCAGATGTCATATTTTTAAGGACAAAAAAAAATCATATAGATTCTTAATTAACAACTTTATTTTTTTGTTAAACACAAGTGAATTGAATTCTGCTTACAAATGCTGCCAGTCTAATCCATAGCCAAGAAATATTCTAAATACACCTGTGCGACTATTACTTTACATTTTACTAACAGTAATAGCAATAAAATCTGTCTGACAAATGAACATGGTATTTATTCAGGTATCACATCTTTCCACCATTTACAACAGTTTTTGACATGACTCTATCACAGACTTATTTCTTTCTCTATATTTGTCAAAGGATATGCCTTCTGCCTAGTGTAAATAAGTAATAAGTAATTTAATTTAAAAGTTTCATAGTGCAAAACTCTAAGTGTCAAATATATTACATGTGTCACATTTAGACAAGCAAAGAGCATCATATATGGGAAGTGTAATGAGAATGCTATTGCCTCTTCCCTTTTGATCCTCTCTTCTCTCACAAGTCTGGTCTAATGGTATAGGAACTGCAGTCCCTGAATTGCAGTCCACTTCATGGTGGACTGATAAGGCAAGACAAGAAAACTTTAGGGTTTCTTCCCCTGCTCCTCTGGGATGCATGGCTCCTATTCCATTAGCAGCCATTCTTCATTCACTACCTATCTTGACTCAGTGACTCTACATAAAGCTTAGGGTCTGGCAGATTACAGTAGTCCTGGAACGCAATAATTTCAATACTGTTTAGTATGATGTGCATTTAGATTACTGGCATGACATGTAAATAATCTAAATAATACTCCAGTCAGCAGTAGCATGGCCAATCTGCTGGCAAATACAGGCAAATTAAATGATTGCATTTCCAGCACATTAATACTGCTTCACTGAAACTAAATAGTAAGTTTAAGTCGGTATTCCTTGCCAATATTTTGATTTTCTTTGTACTTTCTATTCATAAGTCTGCATTAAAAAACTGCACAGGGTGTTTAAAGTTTAAAACACACTATGCTCATCTTTCAAAAAGTTTTAATTAGCTTGGATACTGTAAATTAATAATTTCATACAGCTCAAATTATTGCACTGAAAGTGTCTTTCAGCACATAGTGCAGTGTCTTACTGAGCATCAGTAGTGGGAAATGTATTCTTAATGGTATATGTAGTAATTTATAAGCTCACAACATTTGCTTTGAATATATCAGTCTCCAAGTCCATCTGTCAGTCTTTCTTTAAGAACAATGTAAATAGTAAAGATTGTTCTTTCCCTTGAATTAAACAGATAAGAAAAATTCATATTGATATTTCCAGAAATATTTCAGTGAGATTGTACTTCTATTTCACCTAGGGGGTTTGAAGGACTGTAGCTTCATTCAGTAAGTATCTGTCTTGTGGGAAATTATAAAAACTACACTAGCCTCACAGTTTGCCATATATTTAATTGTCATTACACTTAACATAATTTCTCATGAAAAGTTCTATAAAATTTAAGAGATAATGACAATTTTCTGTAGTTTGAAATAACCAGAATATGGATTTGTATTTAACTGTCCTTAATTTATCTGTCCTTAAAATTGAGGAAAGACTGGCAAGACACGGGGAGGAATATTTTTGGTGGTATGATTTTTCTATTTCCCAATGGTAAGCTCAGATCTTTTCTCCTTTACAACTTTAACCAAGGCAGATTTCTGCAATCAGCTTGCCCCCACCGTCATCTATTTCAGTAGATGCTGGGTGTCTGATAAGCATCTGCTACTCTTACAACGTACAGCATAGAAAGCGCAAGGAACACGTGAGTATTCGCTGAGTACTCACCATTTCTCCAGTCTTTATCTTGATGCCATTCTCCAGCTCTGGGTAGCTGATACCTGACTTCTTGGGTATCTTTAACACACTTACTCACATGTCTGCTAACTGCACTTCCACTCTCTTTCAAGCGGGAAACAAGTTAACATTTCAGGTGACCAGCTTGGCAAAATTCATGAGTCCCAATGCAAAAAGAAGCAGATAGGAAGTAGAATCAGGGACTGGCTACAGAGAAGGAGTTTAGAAATATGAAAACCCAAAACTGAACTGGATTCAGACTTGTAAAGGATGTCAACAACAAAATGAAGAGCATTTACCATTGTGTTTGTTCAAAAAGGTTGAGCAAAGAAGGTCCAATGCTGAACGGGATGGGTGATTTAGTGACCATGGGCATAGACAAGGCTGAGATATTCAGTACCTCCTTCACTTAATGTTTTATTGGCAACAGCTCTTGGGTCTCTCCAACTACAGGAAATGTTCAAGGAAGAGGAGAATAATCAGCAGTGGATGAGGATCAAATCAGGGATTGCCAGAGATATTGCAACCCATATAAAACAATGACACCTCAGTAGGCTGCACCTAAGGGTCCTGAGAACCTGATCAATGTCCTTTCAAGAAAACTGTATATCGTCCTGAAAAGATCATGGAGATTGGCTCTTGAAAACTGGAGAAAAACAAATACTGCACCTGTCTTCAAAAAGGGGCAACAGAAAGATCCAGGAAATTACAGGCCAGTCAGCCTCACTTCAGTCTCTCTGAACGTCATGGTATGAGTATGTGTGCCTATGCACACAGAGGAGGACAAGGAGGAGAAAAATACATCTGTAAAAGTATGACTGCCATAGCCTTTAGAGGCTATTCTGATCCTTCAATCAGTAGAAATGATTGACTACGGGGTTTGTTTTTAATGAACAGTACTAATAACAGCAAAAATTGATCTAGTTCCTATTTAAATATATGAGATCTTTCCTGTAGCCATTATTGGCACAATAAGGAGACCCATGGTAGAATAACTAGTTTTTTTTATATACTTACTTACTGAGAAGATTCTTTGTTTTTCTGATGCTACAGGCATTTTACTAGTCACCTCCTCTTTTAAAGGCAACAATATGGATTCAAACCCTATGAGTACTTCTGCTCTAAAAATAATCGCTGGAAATTTCCATGGGGTGCTTCTCTTCCAATACTTCAGAAAAACTTGTATACAACAGTGCTGCTCAGTTACACAGGAGCAGGCAGACCACTTCTGTTCCTTTTTAACAAAGACTTCAGGTTTATGCAAGTAAGCACAATGATGAGCTTTAGTTTGCTTTCTTAAATTAATGAAAAAAAAAATAGCTTTCCTTTCAGCATACCCTGAATTTAGTGCACAAAAAATATGAAAGATAACATCTGAAACTCTGATTTACAACCAATTTTTTTTTCCAACCCAGGTTTTTTAGCTTTATGTTTGTGTTTATTCATACTGTGAGAAAAATGGAATTTCAACCAACAGTATTGATTTCTTTTTTTGAAAAAAAAGTTTGTTTTTTTTTGTCAGCACTTTTCTCCACAAAACTCTGAGCAATGTTTTGAAATCTCTCTCACATTGTAATTTTAATCCTGACAGTTCTGTTTATGAACTGTCTTCTGAAGGCCTCCTTTTTCAGCACGTGAAACAGAAAGAATGTCACAGCTTTAAGCAGATAAACCAAAATAAACTAAGAAATACTCTAAAAAAAGCCTGAAAAAAAGACAAAAAACAAAGAACAGAGAAATGTAACTTTTGTTCTGTTTTCCTAAAAATATTCATAAATCACACACAATAAAAAAGAATTTTGGGTTAGTTCTTGCTCCTCCATTCCCTTGAAAGCTTTAATGCCTTCCTTGGTTTCACACTTGAACATTGAATCAAAACTGTCATTAATCTACAACAACAGTTAGTTTGTAAGTTGCTACTTTCTCTGTAAAACTGCTTTCACATGAACTGAACAACAGAGCTATAACAGCCAATAAATAACTGCAGAGATTAAACTAAGCTGTAAGTAGGATAAGTCCATTAAAGTCCATAGTACCAATATAATAAGATTTTGTGTAATAGTTACAGGTCAGAGAAAGACAGTCAGGAGAATAATTTTAAAATTGTAAGAGCTGCTGTAATAAGATTTTTGGGAAGAAAAATCATTTGCTGTTTTATAAGATGGTAGCAGCATTTTAACATAGACTAACAAGTGCTTGACATGTCCCACAAATATTGCAAATTAGCTGAATTCATAATGTCAGATTATAGATTTGACTTAGTGTGAAAGTGCCTATAAGAGTGCACAGGGCTGCAATCTTATAAAACACATGAGCAATGAACAAACGGAACAGTTTTAAGCTATATCTCTCTTTTAACATTGGGCTTGCTAAATCCCCATGAGTTCAGGCATCTGTTCCTCATCAGTGACAACAGCAAATGGGACAGTAGGTACAAGCTGCCTTCTGGTCAGAGAGGAAATACTGCTTCATTAGGAAACTGGTGTGCTAAGTAGCTTTCCCTATGGGTCAGATAACCTGGGTAAAGAAAGGATTTTCAGTCTGGACAGCTCACTGTTGTTAGCACTTTGGGCCTAGGACAAAATGAAATTTGAGTCAGCAACTAAGAAAAATATCCAGCTGCTCCAATCAGGGCAGGCAATTCAACTGAATTGATTAATACAGAGATCAAGTTTTGAATGTTGTTGCATCAGGTTATTGCATATGTTGAAAAATGCGCTAAAACTAAGAAGTATGAACTAATCTCCAAAGAGCACATCTAAATTCTCATTTTCTTTTCAGCTTCTAGAAGGATTAAAGACAAGTGAAAAGCTATACAAAATGGAAATTTCTTTTTTTTTAATTTCTTTAATGAATGATACAGATATATAATAAAGTGCAATAGTAAAAGAAAGAGTAACAGTAATAATAACTTCAAAGTTTCAATGTTCTTGTCTAATTATTTTTCTGTGTTATTTTCAAACAAAATTAAGTTTAAATAAAGAGCAGTAAATTGTGGGAAATTTTCTTCCATATTGCTCCCCCCACAACTTCATAGTATGAAATACTTCACATATCTGTCAAAAATATATCTTTCCTCTATAAGAGGATCAGTCTTCATAGTTCCAAGGGATTAATCAAAAAAAAAAAAAAAAAAAAAGCTTTTCACAAAAAGAAACATTTCTATTTCATTTCTTGCAGAACGTAGAGGCTAGATATGAAAGGATGGTTTCACAGAAGAATGCAATTTCTGCTATGGAATTCCTCTGTGATATAAAACAAACTGTGTAAAATGTTCTCACAGGTGAGAACACTGTATAATTTGAGATTCACGGGACATCATTTTGCCGAATGCAGAAACACAATGTACTCTCGTCTTTGATGTCACTCACTGAAAACTGTGCTTTGAACAAAAAGTACTGCATAATGCAACTACAATTTTGTGTCCAAAATTATTAAATACTTTAAATAATTTCAGTTTTCAATTCTGTTTAATTCCTGTTATAGAAAATGGGGGTGATAATGCTTCACTGTAATAAGGTATTATGAAGACAAGTTTTGGAAAGAGCTAAGGCTACTGAAGTTTAAGCCTCAGACAACAAACCGTGAAAATATCAGTTATTTTGTATTTTGTGGAGTTCATATGAATAGAAAGAGGTAAGACATGAAGAGAATGAAGATAAATATTGATAACAGTTAGCAATACTGTGAATTTAAATTATTGTGAAAAATACTATGGAATTGGGTCATTAAAAACATATAAGTAATAGAAAAATCAGATTATGATAAATTCTTCCCAATTCTCAAGTTCTTGATTGTCAGAAATCTAACCATCTTAATTATTTCATTTGATGGTAATCTCTGTTAGAACATATGCAAGAATGTATATAGCAAATAGCTTGCATAAAAGTTTTGAGTTTTCTTTAAATATGTGAGAGATCATTTCAAACACTTTATAAGTACAAGCCAGTCATTACAAGTACTAAGCTTATTTTTACAGCTTTGGTTACCCGGAGGTCCAAAGGAAATGTTTAGGGGTTATTCAGAGCTAGTTTATCTAGTTAGTAGAGTTAAAATTGTTGTACAAATTATTAAGTCATTAGAGGGAGAGGAATAAAAGCAAAGCAGCAAACCAAAGTGATAACCTGTAACAAGTCAAGCCAACACAAGTTAAGAAAACAACAAAAGGACATATTTCTAATATGTCATGTGTATTCTCTACAAGAAGTAGTTCCTATAAAATGTTTAAACAAGCAGAATTTTATATACAAATATATAGGTGGTATTATGAGTTTGTAAAATTCATCAAAGTCCAAAGACAAAAGGAGTAGTTGAATGAACAACGAAAATACCAATTTATATAAATTTGAGTAAGTCCCAGAAAGAAAAAAGGCTCCACTTCCTGTACAATATGATGAGCCAAATTGTAAATGAAAACACTGGAGAGAGGGCAAGAACATCACGACGAAAAAGAAAAAACATCCTTTCTCTATTTTCCCTAGTTTCCAATTTAATCATTAAGATCTTGTCAAGACTTTCTTAAAATTAGTGTAGATTATTTTTTTCTGCCATTTAGGGAAATGTAAAATAAGCTGCTTTTATTTCTTTAGAATTATAAAGCTAAACAGAGATCTGTATGTGTGCATTAAAGTCAAACCTGCAACGTCAAGCATTAAATTTAAAGAATCACACTTGCCTATTGATTTTCAGGTGTTAAATTCTGGTTAACCTACTTGCTGAATGCTTTACTCGTTCTATTCTGAATCTTCTTTATTTAAACACTGCTGAAATATTAGTTCACAGAAGTTCAGATGAGATCTGATAGTTTTTATAGTCTCATTGATAATGTCATTCTCTATAGAAAGTGTTTCATATGGCACATCTTGGAATTATTTATTGCTTTTATATATTGTATCATATCTGTGCTTCAAAGCTATCCCACCACCAGGTAATACTCCCAGCAGCAGTTAAAACTCAGCACATTGCATGAGCAGAGGGGTTGTTTTCCCCATGGGTTCCTGTCCAACACCTATCATTTCATTTCATTTCATTTCATTTCATTTCATTTCATTTCATTTCATTTCATTTCATTTCATTTCATTTCATTTCATCTAACTTCTATTTTTCTAATCATCTTTAAAATTATATGCATATATATATAAAGAAATTATAAGCAAATCTGTGAGCACAACACTATAGCATGTGGCACCAACATGACCTTACCTAGCTTTCTACAGGAACACGAACATTATTGTTAGGACACTTAAGCAATGGAACAAGCTGCCATGGAAGGCAGTAGAATCCTCCTACGAGGAAATAAAGCAAGCTAAATGGAATTTACATCTCCTAGACATTGCCCTCACAAATACAACAAAATTTACCCACATATATGCAAGATAATGAGCCACTCAAAAATTTGTAATCCTAAATAATGTCAGGCGCTCTGTAGAATTCCATTCCTTCTCACCCTCAGAATAAACTATCAAGTAATTGAATCACTTCATTAAACTCTTTAGTTTCCAGCTTGACTCATGTTCTTTTCCAAAAGCTTTTATGCTTACATCTCCAAATTTTGGGGTGCATGTTTTATGATTCATATCAGAAAAGCAAACAAATTGAGACACAAAAAAAAAGCAAAACTGACCTTTTGTAAAGGCAAATTGACCACATTTTATGCTAAAGCACAAGAAGTAAAAATATATAACACAAATTGGAAGATGTATACATTGACCTTTTTTGTGGATAATTAGTTCTGCTGTAGGTATTTCAAAATATATTTAAGGTAAATCACATGATATTTTGAGAAGAACTATATTACAAAAAAAATCAGAACTTTTTTTCATTATTAATGCTTTCCTTTTCATATAGTATGTCATAACTTGCACTGAAAAATCAAATAGTTACAGTTCTTTGAATTTTATGGACATCTTTGCTTTTAATTCCACTGCTGCTGGTCTAGCAAACACTGTACAGAACATTTTTACAACTATTCCATTAGAGCTTTAATTCTGTTGTTTCATCCTTTCCTTCCCAGATGTACACTGTAACTTAAATTCAAAAAAAAAAAAAAAAAAAAAGCCTGATTTCAAGTACAAACTCTTGTCCCTAACTCTCCAGAAAGGTAGGTGGATAGTGCTTAGGAAGCTTTTTTTTTTTTTTTTTTTTTTTTTTACCAGTGTTTTTTCAATTGATCATCATTTCTGATATGTATTGCTCTCTACAAGTAGGGTTTTTTTCTTTTTTTTTTCCCTTCTCTTTTTTTCTTCAAGACAAACCACACTTGATATTCATTTCCTCTCATATGAGATAGGTGCCTAAACAATGCAATTTGTGCAATCTGATTCATTGTGCCTTGTTTTTGATGACTTTCCTCTACTTGCAAGGCCAAGGCTGCACAATAACCTTGTCAGCTTCTTCTACTAAAAATAAGAATATCAGCAAAGTGGTTAATCTTAAAAGTGTATTCATCCATTGTAAAAGTGATAACATTAGGCTTTACAACCACTATTTTAAATGGAATCTATTTCAGAATTTATGTTCAAACTTATCTTAATATGAAACATATTTCTGTCTTCTTTCTTTTCCTCTTAAAAGCTTATTGCTTACGACACTTTTTATGCTACAAAATGAACAAAAGATGTGTAGATTTTGGAAAAGGCATCTGTTTACACACTGTGATTTTCACTTGATGGCATTAGACTATATATTTTTTTTCCTCTTTTCTAAGATTTCCATTCTACCTTTATCCTCCTCCATTCACAAAGAAAATGCGTCTTTCCTGAGCAAAATGGTTTTTCTCATCTTGCTCTTCCTTATTCCTCAAATTATAACACACTTCTTTATTGACCAGACTTTTCTTTGATTTTTTAAACATTTTTTAAGCTTCTCTATTTCAATTGTGTTAATATAGAATTTCAAACTTCGTCTAATATTTAACTCATCTGTTATTTTTGTTGTTGCTATTTCAGATATGTGGAAAAAAGAGGAAGCAACAAAGGAACAGAAAGGAACAGAATGACAAGTAAGATGAAGGTGTACTGAGGAAGAGAGAACTTGGAAATATGGTGTCTGCATAACCTCACTGGAGTTACAGGCAATTTTAGCATCATTCTTGGTGAAAGGTGATGAACTAGCAACCTGAGAAAAATACCTGCTGATTTTCTCCCTCTAGGTAAGTACACAAAAGATATTTCATGTAATCATTGCGGAGCATGGAAATCTACCCAGTAGGGTGGAAGGGAGTAATAAAAAAAACTTCCTTAGAGTGACTTTTAAAGAGGGATAATATTTTTTTCCCTTCAGGTTATGCTCTTTGTTACTTCACAACCTTATTCCTTTAACAGTATTTCCCTGAAAAAGTTTTAGCTTTTGAGGAAGGATTTGAATCATTGCTTTATTGATACCGAAAGCAAAGAATAAATGAAATTTTACTATATACTGCACCATGAATTTAATGATAAAATCATTAATGATAAAATAATATTCTAAAGAATGAACAATAAGAACTGGTATAGTTTCAATTTTCATTTTTTTTCTATATTCTATGTATAAAATATTATGGTCGTTTGTAGTTAGCAGTCTTTCACCATAGCAGCATTTTACGAAAAATAATGCAGTTAACCAAATCATAATACCAAAATATAAACAAAATAATAAGAAATAAAGATTAGTTCTTCAAACTCAAATACTTCTGGTGTTTATTTACTTATTATAAATAAATATTATAAATAAATGTTATTATAAACACTAATTGTTTATATACTAATCAAGATTTATAAACCTCATCAGTTATCATTGGTCTATAGGGATTAGAAGACCCACAATGTCTTCTTGTTGGTTCATGTCAGCAGGCCTCCACCTTCACTTGACCGTGGTGTGCACACTCAGAATTGATAGCTCAGAGCTTGTACAGGGACCTTCAGCTGCTAGCAATGTTAGCATAGACGGTATAGCCTTTTGCAAAGCATGTAATAGATAATGAAAACACTTTCTCTACCTTTTTCTGTCTGCTTTAGCACCCAATAACATCTTTTGCTTGTGTATTCCATGCAATGATCTTCCACTCATTTTTCCTTTTGGCAAATTTGGATTCTAAGCGGCAGTATAACTAGTTTCTGGGCTAGTTAAATGTATCTTCACATTACAAGAAGCATTTTGTTCAGAAAACTTTGAAAAATTGAATTTTAGCAAAATCATTACATTTTTAAGCCCTTACAAAATGGCGTAAAAAATCTTAAACAATCTGAAATCTGATATATTACTCTGGCTGGGACAAGAGCATTCTGGCTGATGTGCAACACTTCTTAACATAATAAATTTATATATCAAGGGTTGCATTCTTATCCACCTTCCCAGATGAAAAGCTAATATCTTTATACTTTATTAAGTAATATGAAAGATAATAATATTAGGTAAGACTTTTAAGCCATCCCAAGAAGTTGACAGAAATGAGATCAGAGGACTTTAAATGTCTAAGCAGCTTAGGTGCACCCCTGAACAGCACTTTAGAGGACTATCTGTACTTTCAGGCACATAGGTCTAACTTAAGTTCAATGCCTAAGAACAGAACACAATACTCAGCAAAGTTTTCAGAAACAACTAACAGAAAGATAATGGAAAATACAAACAACTAGTGAAAAGATAATGTCATGAATTGAAATGCTCTAACAGTATTGTTTTGAGTTAAAGCATGGAAAAATAAAATGAGAATTTCCAGGGAGTTAATGAGAGGCCAAACAAGGAGATCTAAGCTTCTTAGACAAAAAGCTTGAGTAATAGCGTGTGGGATACTTTTCAGTTGAGAAGCATGACAGTAAAACACTCTGTTTCTCTGATTTCTTTTAGCACATTGAAAACATTAATACATAAACAGAAAATAAGCTTTAAGATCTCTCTGCCTGTTCTAAGTTCTCCCCTCATTAAAAGCCCAACAGGAGTTTTGATTTGTTGACACAGTGTGAATAGAAACAATAAAGAACAAAGCTATTTCTGTCATTTATTTTTATGGGTAACAAAAGGAGTTGGTTATAAAGACAACAGATATGAAGAATGTATAGATTACTCTGAGATTGTAAATTAACAGGCATACTATCCAAACTGGTAATATAAGGCTTACATTGGTACTTTTTACCTTTAATCTGTTTTCTTTTCAGTAATTCAACCCAGAAGATACATGTGCTCCCAACTCTAACTTGTTGTGAAAGGCCAAAACAATTTAAATTTACCATTTGTGTTTCTATTTCATAAAAAAAAGGTACACAGATTTGTAGTGCCAAGAGTAGTTTTGTGAATAAAATTCAGGATCGTTAAATAAATAATTATTTCTTTTTAATTTTCAGAGGAAATAAAGGAAAGCCCAACCTTTTTGAAAGTACTCTTTACTTTGAACACTGATGTTAAAGTACATATAACTAATGAAAATTATATGAGTTATTTAGTTATTCAGGGTGTGCAAATTGTTCTTGGTTAACTCTGAAGCAATGCAGAACTTCTCTGTGGGCCCAGATGGGATGCACCCAAGAGTGCTGAGGGAACTGGCCGAGGTTATTGATCAGCCTCTCTCCATCATCTTTGAGAGGTCCTGGAGAACAGGGGAGGTGCCCGAGGACTGAAGAGAGCCAATGTCACTCCAGTCTTCAAAAAGGGCAAGAGGGAGGAGCCGGGCAATTACAGGCTGGTCAGCCAAACCTCCATCCCTGGAAAGGTGATGGAGTAGTTCATCCTAGAGAGAATCTCCAGGCATATGAAGGAGAAGAAGGTGTTGAGGAGCAGTCAGCATGGATTCACCAAGGGGAAGTCATGTCTGACGAACCTCATAGCCTTCTATGATGGGATGACAGGCTCGCTGGACGAGGGGAGAGCAGTGGATGTTGTCTACCTTGACTTCAGCAAGGCTTTTGACACCGTCTCCCATAATATCCTCATACGGAAGCTCCGGGAGAGTGGACTAGATGAGTGCACGGTGCGGTGGATTGAGGTCTGGCTGGATGGCAGAGCTCAGAGGGTGGTGATAAATGGGGCCGAGTCCAGTTGGAGGCCTGTGGCCAGTGGTGTCCCCCAGGGGTCAGTACTGGGCCCGGTGCTGTTCAATTTGTTCATCAATGACCTGGACGAGACCACGGAGTGCACCCTGAGCAAGTTTGCAGATGACACCAAGCTGGGTGGAGTGGCTGATACTCCAGAGGGCTGTGCTGCCATTCAGAGGGACCTGGACAGGCTGGTGAGTTGGGCAGAGAGGAACCTCATGAGGTTCAATAAGGAAAAGTGTAGGGTCCTGCAGCTGGGGAGGAATAACCCCAGGCACCAGTACAGATTAGGGGTAGACCTGCTGGAAAGCAGCTGTGCAGAGAGGGACCTGGGAGTCCTGGTTGAAACTAAGTTAACCATGAGTCAGCAATGTGCCTTCGTGGCCAAGAAGGCCAATGGGATCCTGGTCTGCGTCAGGAGGAGTGTGGCCAGCAGGTGAAGAGAGGTGATTCTGCCCCTCTACTCAGCTCTGGTGAGGCCGCACCTGGAGTATTGTGTGCAGTTCTGGGCTCCCCAGTATAAGAGGGACGTGGAGCTTCTCGAGAGGGTCCAGAGAAGAGCAACTAAGATGATTAAGTGAATGGAACATCTCTCATATGAGGAGAGACTGAGTGAGCTGGGCCTGTTTTCTCTGGAGAAGAGAAGGCTGAGAGGGGATATGATTAACATGTATAAACCCACCTGGATGCCACCCTGGGCCACCTGCTCTAGGTGTGCCTGCTTGAGTGGGAAGGTTGGACTAGATGATCTCTAGAGGTCCCTTCCAACCTTGAAGATTCTGTGATTCTATGAGCTTCTTCGACTTTGAGCTTGCTGAGATTTACCATAGAGCCATAATTCAGTAAAGCAAGGCTGAAAGTTCAAAACGTATAAGCTCATTTATAATGCCATATTAGAACTATTTTATTCATTGAAATACCAATGATTTTAATCAAATTCTCTGTCAAGGCCAGATTTAATTCAAAACACCACTATTTCCACTAACACTGCAAAGAAACTATTAACAAATTTGGAAGCCTGAGGTCTGATATTTCTGGAGATATGTAATGGTAATTTCACTTAGAGCCCTGATTCTAGTGTGTCCCAGCAGACTTCATCTGAGACACATTTGTTTCAGATTCATAACAGAAAAGCAAGGTGTTTACACAATGAAGTTCTATTTTGCTCAGACCATAAAAGATAAGCAGAGAAGGGCCCTAAAATACATGTGTGATGTTCTACTGAGATTTTATCAGTAAATTTTGATTTTGTGAAAACCAAGGATGCTCCTTTGTCTTCCATAACTAGCTCCTGAAAGCCATCACCCTTCAGATGAAGGGCTTAAATAAGTGACCAGAGCTATCTCCAGCAGAAGATTTTTTTCTCTCCAGTACAGTGCACCTATTAACATTTCTGGATAATTTCTGTTAATTCCTTATAACAGTAGGACCGCATTTAATCCTATCACATTTATTTATTTTCAAAAACTATAGGAAGTAATCATCTTAAGTAATCCTTTAGTGAAGGTATTAAGAAATAGACTTTCAACATATTGCTCTACTGAGGATATTTTAATCATCTTTACATAGCTTCGTCTGTGTCTCTGATGAGAAATATATCTACTGTGTAGAAAAAACATCTCTAACATCTTCTGATCTTGTCTTAAAGCTAAATTAATAATTCCAAAATGTGAACCTAAGTCTAAATACTGGCCACCCTAATAAAAGCTTTCTCTGAGAATATGTAAAATTCTGAGGGTGTAAAGATTAGTGGGGACTTTTTTTATAAAATAAGGATATGACTTTCTTGAACATATTTTGAATGTTTGAATTGAGATTTTCAATCATATTCATGATAAATTGCAAGATGCTAGAAAATATTCCAGACCATTTATTGGTAAATGGGGCAAGTTTTGGTGTAGAATATAAGTGAATTCTACCTTGTATTCTACAAAATCAATGCTACACAGGAATAAAAGTCATAATGCTGCAGTAAGCAAGGATTCTTTGCTTATACCCTCTTCAATAACATGGTTTATCCAATTTGTAATAAGGAATTGCTCGAATCTACAAGGAAGTTGATTCTTACGACACCTGTGCTGCTTAGTTTTTCGGGTAAATTAAGTGGAAATAGCACTAGTACAGGACTATTATAAATTACCTAACCAGAGATATTTTAACATGGAAATTAATTGAAAGTTGAAAAAATCAAACCAAAATAAAAGAGATATATAATTTAAAAAAATCAAAGTTAAGAAAGATGTGACAAGAGAATTAAAATATCTTTATTCTTATTTTTATTTTAAACCTGTTTACTTTTACAAGTCCTCACACTGCTCTGGTCACTGAGCTATGTATTAGATCAGCGAGAGTCTACCTCTGCATAATATAAAATTATGACAAATGAGACAATTTTCTACTTAGTATGCAGCCGTGCATAACTGTGCACATTTCAAGAACCAGAAATGTGTTAAAAGCATAAACTAAAAACTTGATTTCTGCATGTACACCAGAGAGCAAGAATTGATATATTAAAATATATTTTTAATGGATTCACCTTCAGAGGACCCAACAAACCATCTCAAAAGGAGCAGCAAGAAATCAGCATCATATCCTTCAATAAGGAGAAAGAACACACTCTTAACTTCTGACACATTTGAAAATGCTTGAAAACAAAGTATGTGATTGTTCAATCATCCTTGTACACAGAACTTCTGTTTCAGAAGAAAGCTTTGTGGTACCCACATATGTATAACCTATATTGTATAACCTATGTAACCTAAATTGATATTTTCTTCACAAACACCTGAGTGCTGAAATATCATTTTTAGATTTGTATGAAAACAATGTCAGAACAGTAGACCTCAGTCTTTAAGAAATAAAACTAGTCTACCACTAAACAGTGGCAGAGAGTCACATAGCATCAGAGATGAAGTTTCTGTGCAAGAGCACACTATCTACTTTATTCTTGACATGCCAAAATCTGAGGCGGCATGCAAAACATCACCTCTTCTCTTAGAATTATCAAAGGTACACATGAGGACATGCTATGAGGTTGCAAGTAATTTAATAGCATATCTTTACATTATTAACTTAATTCTTAAAAAATAAGTTATAGTCCCTGTAAGAAGATGAAGACAAACAGAACATTTTTACTATCTCCTACTGGGAGATTTTAAAATGGGTTTATTCTGAGATCTTTTTTTTTATATATATTTTTATATATATATGAGCACAAAGGAAACAAGTCATTGATATTTTAGAGGATGCATAATTTGATATCTTCTGAGAGAAAGTGTTTGGCTCCCCAGGGAAATATTGGCAACAACAAAGCTAAAAGGCACAAAGCTTTAGAGGTGAGACCATATCCTCTAAACAGATGTAAACTAAAAATTCCTGTTAGCTCCAGGGGTTGTGTGCATTTGTGTGTCTGTATAGGTGTTTTAGCTATTTCACAGAAAAGGATGGACCTTGTAGCTGTCACAATAGACTTCAGGGAAATGTTGTTCCCCATTCGTCCAACACTTTTATTGTGTGATACTCTTAGGTGTATGCTGTCTTATGAGGCCTTGGCAACCAAGGAAATTATAGTAGTGCTCTACAGACAACAGGTCTTATCCTCCAGAGCCTTATGTTCAAAAAAATTTTAGATGCACTGAAATTAAAAATACTTTGTCTTATTTATTGCTGTTTTTTTTTTTTTCTCAAAACAATGATGCTCCAACCATGTGACTACAGTTATATTTTCCTCCCTCCAAACTAGCATCAGGCATGGTAAGAATGCAGCATACCAGAAGTAAGATATATTATCAGAGCTGTGTGCAACATGCACAGCTCTAGAATGCATAATGCATATATTTTCACTGTGCCATTAATCTTTTTCTTTCAGAAATAGAAAGTTCAAAAATAATTAAACACACACACACAAAAAGAAAAAAATCAAAGTTGTAGAATCAACTTTGTCTTTACATGCAAAAAACGCATTTCATAAAGCCAAGGCCCAACATTGTACTGCTGAATAATTTTATTCAATAGTAACACTGCAATTACTGTGTAAATAATTCATGAAACATCCAACTACAGCCATGGATATTAAAATACATTTTCTTTAGAGAGGAAAGATTTGGACAGAAAAGAAATCAACTCTCATCCTTTTGCTATTGCAGAATATAGTTCTTCCAAACAAATTATTCATATAATCTATTATCTTTTACATCATGTTTTTTGCCGCCTTTGTTTCATTTTGTTTTCACTGAAAGCAAGTGAAACTTCTTTCACTTTGTTTTCCCTTTTGTCTACACAATGTCTAACATTCTTTGGGCTTCTTTCTCTCTTGATATTGTCTTCTAACTTGTGCTACTTCTTCCCTTCCTAGAAATTTTCTTCCTTGTGTTGCAACACCTCATCTCTTCTCTGTCAGACCTTTCTAGGAGAGAGACTGTAATTGAGTTTATTCTTTACACAAGGTAACTGTAATTAATAAGTGTAAAAGTCTTTGAACTAAGTTGCCACGGAGAGCCTGGACTCCTGGGAGTGACTTCACGCCTTTCAAACACCAACAAAATAAAGCCTTAAATTGTGTTTGCAAAGAACCAGTGACAGGACTAATTATGTGTGCTATCCTAATTCCTCAAATCCCTATGTAAGCCCCACTAGATGAAAACATTTTTGCAGTCAAATTGTAGACAGCCTAACTATAATCAGATAAACAATGTATATGTATGGTTAATTACAATCATATTAGAGACATATTTACGTTTTCAAAAGCAAGATAGCCATAAAGGTTTATTTCTAGCTTTCTTAAATGATGTGCAGTCTCATTAATACATGCACTAAATAAAATTTAAATGTCAGCACCACATTTCCCTGCTAAACAGAACAGAAGGGAGAAGTCCTAATATGATTTGAACATGCACACATGTATGTGGCAGTTATTTTTGCTTACCAGGGACAATGAGATTTAATTAATTGTAGAATTTTATCTTTTATGTGACTGAGATTATTTTCAAATATGGAGAGTCAGAAACTGCAGTAAATATTTCTATATATTCAAAGAAGGAATGGAAAAGTCAAGAGGTAGACCTTTATTTTAAGTATGTAAGCTATGAAGCCAGAAAGAGAATATGCTTACATTGGGGACCAGACCTGGAGATGCAACTTCTCCATACTTTCCTTGTTCTTCCAAACAAAAGCAAAAAAAACAACCAACCAAACAACCAACCAAACAAAAAAACCCCAGGAATTCATAGCAAATAAAAAATATTCACTTTTTTTAAAAAATCATTTAAAGGGAAATTCTGGTAGTTATTCTGGTCTTGTTCCATATTTAATAAAGCTGTAAATTCCCTCATAGTTCATACAGTTTAGATAATATAGAAAATAGAACTACATAAAATGTATGTGTGTGAAGAAATAATTTATTTTTTAATTTCTACATATCTGTAAAAATCAATACGGTTTTTAAACTGTTTTTAGTAAGTGAAGACATGTTTCTTTGTAGTACTCTAAATCCTCCTCTAGTATTCAAGAAATAATTGAGGGATATGTTCTATTTTACTGAAGTCTGAAATGTTGTTTTATTTGATTTTTCCGCTTCAAGATAGTAAAATCATGGGGACTATGTCACTGATGGCTCCTGAGGCTTGGCCCACACCATCAGTTCGGGAACTTTTTCCTTATAGTGTAAGTACATAAGCATTAGCTGCTATATTCAAACTGTGAGCATCTCTTAAACCTCGGCTCTTCTAACGGCTCTTCTTAAGAACGGCTCTTCTAGAAAATTCCTTAAAGAAATATCAGGGCAACAAGTCCACTGGATATTTTGCATTTGCATTCTACAAAGCACTATAAGCCTTAATACCAATATGCTATCAGATTTATTCCTGTTGAGCTTTGAATCTCATTGCTCAACCATAAGCAAAGCTATGTGATTAGTATTTTAGTGTCAAGAAGAATAGTTCATTTTTTTTGAGAATGCACATTGCACATATGACTGACTCCTTGTTAAAATCCAAAAAAAGATATAAAAAATACTTAGATTTCTCCATGCATACACATTTGCTCTTCTGTGGTTTCATATGACTTGTCATTTACACATTTACTTTCCTGATATTCCAAAGAGGATTAGGAGGAAGTACGTAAGAGACTAAGCAAAGTTCTATTGATCTCTCCTTGCAGGAGACAGGCCAAAAGACAGCACCTTAAAATTCATGTTTTCTGATGGACTTACTAACAAAGAATTGTGTTCAATGATAACAGACCATCCTCGAAGAAAGGTTCATCTCCTATGGTATGACTTTTAGCCTTGTCATCAGAAGGTCCCTACCACCTGTCTATCACTTTGCCCAAAGAAGGGCAGTTACAGTGTTAGGTAACTTAGGCTTGAAACTGTTCAGCCCCTTGAATTTTGTAAACTGAGAACTGAGAGAATTGCTGAATTAATTGTACCTAAAAGAATTACTATAGTTCATATGCATATTTTACTACTGAATATAGAGAAAGTGATTCAAATTTTCTCACAAATGTCTTGCCTCACCATTTTTCTGCAGTATCTATGTTAAATTGGTACATATGTACCTTTAAGATAGCTGAGTATTTAACTTCCTTTAATACAAATATTTCTTTAAGAGATATTACAGTCAAAGTCAAGAATATGTTGAGTTTTTCTGCTGTTTATCTGGTCTTTTTTTTTCCATGTTGTTGTGGTGGAATGCATATTTTACTGTGTATATAAAATACTTTTAGGTTTCCAGTCTATTGTTTGGATTGTATTGACTAGCTATTCAAAGAAAATATGGTTGAAGCTGGGAGATGTTAAATAAATGATGAAAAATGCTTAAGCAAGGCAGCAAAATCAAGTTTTGGTTGAGAAATTATTGTGAACAACAAACACTATTCTTCCTGGAATAGGGCTCTGAGGAATACCAACAGCTAGGTTTCAGTCTCATTGGTGAGTAAGTCATTTATTTCTTTAGAAAGATTATCATTCTTCCTGCTGTTGTTTGTTCTTTCTATGGTTCATTGTGCCTAGTGATCTAATATCTCACACATTTCCCTGATGTAGCCAAATCTCAGTAGAATACTTTGCTTTGCTTCTCCATCAAATAGGATTCTTCTACTAGACGTATTTCCTTCACCTCATGACTTCACTGTTCAGACCAGCATTTTTCTCTTGCTTATTCTTTGGTATTGCTTTCTTTGATATACTGCATTTACAGAATAACTTTATATATAACTTCTGCCGTCCACATCCACTTTTGCTATTTTTACCCTATACTACTGTGTATCACAGCACTTAATTAGCTTTGTGGGAGAGAGAAAGCTCTAAACAGGAAGTGATCATTTCTGGAGAAAATACAAATACAGTGAGTGTGCTTTATTTTTATTCAACTTTAATGTTATTTATTTTCTATTCATCACCCACCCAGTTACCTAAATCCCCAAGATAGCACACCAAATGGTTCCTAATAGAGTCACAGACAGAAATATTGATGTTATACTTGGTCTAGCTCCTTGACTGAGAATCATAATGATGGGTTTGCTCTAGCAATAACTTTCCATCTCTTCCAGTAATGTTTTCACATAATGGAAGGATATGTCTACGTTCAGGCTAATGTTCAGGCAGAACTGAAGAAGCAACCAACCTCTTCCTAGGGTGGGCTATTTTATTCTACTTCTGGGGAGAATTCATGAAAAAGCTGTGATTTCTACCTCTTCCCTACCTCTACCCTACTCTACTCTATATAGGTAGAGGTAGAAATCTTAGATGCTTACAGTGTTCAGTGTAGAGCATATTAGGGATCTAAGGGGTTAACTGTTATGAGAAGCTTTAAGTAATTAGAGCAAGGCAATTATTGAGTTCAGTATTTTACAAGCACTGAAATCTCCCATTATCTTACAATAATGAAGGATAACTCAAAAAAATGTTAATAAAAATCAGCTTTATCAACATTTTGATTGCAAAAACAAAAACATAAGGTAATTTCTCTGCTCTCTTTTCCATATTCTTCTGATATAATCCTTTGCCAGATCTCTAATCTTTTGAATGATATTTGTCCTCATAGGCTACCAGGAAAAATAGTCTTAGGATGGAAAAGCAGTAGCTAACTTTATTCTTTCTGTTTGAGAAATTACAGCTAATAATTGGCAGAGGCCAATTCCATCACTCCTGGAAAAGAGTTCTGATCAGTTTAATTTAAAAATACACATTCAGAAGTATCAAATTGTACTGCTCCTGGAGATGAGCTTCAACCTCTTATTCTCTGAGTTCAAATACAAAGAATTTGAACACTGTGAATATTCATTTGGCAGCTGATTACTGTTCTAGTTGAAATGCCAGATCTCAGAGAAGTGAGACATTCTACCTACTTTGACTGTGTCATGTTTAACTTTGCTAGTTGCTGATGATTATGAAGTATTTTGAATATTTCTCTGTTGTGACACTACTTAAGAATACCTCATCTCAGACTGCAAAAATCACATTACAGAATCACAGAACGGTTGGTATTATAAGGGACCTCTAAAGATTAACTAGTCCAACCGACCCTGTTGAAACAGGGTCACCTAGAACATGTTGCACAAGATCAGGTCAAGGAGAGTGTTGAATATCTCCAGAAAATGAGACTTCACAACTTCTCTGGGGAACCTGTGCCAGTGGTCTGTCACCCTCATAGTAAAGAGGTTTTTTTTTTCTCATATTCACGTAGACCTTTAGTGTTTCAGCGCCCATTGTCTCTTGTCTTGTCTTTGGCCACCACTGAAAATAGTCCAGTGGCTTCCTCTTGGTGCCCTCCTGTCAGATATATGTTCACATTGATAAGATCCTCTCTCAACTTTCCCTTCTCCAGTTTAAACAGGCCTCACCCTTTTCTCATTGGACAGATTCCCTACTCAGGTTTGTAGCTGGACTCTCTCCAGGGTCCTCCGACTCTACACAACCCTGGTGAGGTTGTGTAGAGTCGGAGGATCACCTTCCTTCACCTGCTGGCAAGACGAGTCTTCATAATGGCCAGCATATCATCCTAGCCATTGCCCCAATGGCACACTGCTGGGTCATGTTTGGCTTGTCCACATCCTTCTCTGTAGAACTGCTTTCCTGGGGGCAGGTGAGCCCCCTAGCCTGTTCTGCTGCCCGAATTTAATCCTCCCTATGTGCAGGACCCCACAATTGCCTTGGTGATGTAACCTTCATGAGGTTCCTCTCTGACCAGCTCTCTATCCTGTCAAGGTCTCTTTGAATGGTTGCCCAGCCTCCTGGCATTTTCTGTTGACAAGAAAATTTCAGAACATTACCAATTAGAAAAATATTTCTTAAAAAATCTTGTCTTCATTACTTTGTATTTGTTACTGTCTTTTATTTTTAGTGTTTTTAGTGTCTTTCTAGTTTTTAGTGTTTTTAGTGTCTCTTCCTTTATTAAACCTTGAAATAATTTTAACCTTGCAGCATGTAATGTGTACAGTGTTAACTTAAACCAGAAGTAAATCAAAAACTAATTTTTTTCTAAATTACAAATCTCTGTTTTACTAATTGACCATATTGGCAGTAATATATGCCAGAACATTTAAGCTATTTCAGCTTTTTCAGTCTCTCCTTTTTCAGTCTCAGTGCTTATACAGCAGGAATATAGTAAATTGGGAAGCAAGTATAGAAATGCAGTAGTATTGGCACAAACTCTCCCTACTTCCAGCCAATTATTTGATCATTTATAGTTACAGAAAATCAGAATGAGTATGTCCTGTTTTATATTCAATCATATTGATCAAAGGAGCTCAGAAGAAAAGTACAATGTTTTTCAATAACTGTTCTTCATCTCATCTATTTCATTGGACATAGGTGGTCTGATGAAATTAATAGTTTGAATTAAAAAAGAAAAGACTCATATTTTCAGAGCTTTGAAAATATTACCAAGTATCAGATTCTGAAAGAGTTAAATGGGACACCAGAGTGAAATCAAGTATAGCATCATCTTTGTCACAGAAATTCTTCTTGCTGCTCATGACATCATGACATTGACATTATGACAGTCATCATTTCCATCTTTTCCAGAATCAGTGTTTGGTCAAAACTCTACACAGATAACATTCCTAAGCTAGCAGAGCACTTACATATTTAGTTATATTTAAACATGTTAGGGGCTATTTCAAAGCCAACTAGTATATTTGCACATTCAAAGACTTGGATGATTTGATTGCTAAGGCCTGAAATCTAAACCCTTTGAACTCAGTGACAGGTCTGTATTACTGTTTTTCAATAGTTTTTACATGTTTTCGACCATCAGTTAGAAATATCTGCTTCACACAGACATCACATAAATTGCCTATAAGGTCTAAATACGCTTGGAAATGAAGCTAAAGGCCAGATACTGTCCCATGACTGTAAAAAAAATAGACAAAAATGCTAGTAAGGAGCAGGAATTCAATTTTTCATGATCACACTTTTTGATCAGACTGAACAATTATTTAAAACACAAGTTCGGCTACTTTCAAAAACTTACAACCTCAGTGAAATTTTACAGAAAAAAAAAGTCACTTCGTAGGCCAGATATAGTGTAACAGAAACAGAAATTTTACAATATTGATATTGTAAAGATTACAAAAGCTTATTGTTCATGGGTGTTTACACTGGAAAAAGTCTTTCAAGCAAGTAATTAGAATCTGGAAAAAAAAGTAATCATAATTTTGTAAATATTTGCAGACTCAGAGTTATAAAGAAAAATCAATGATGATTGTGTTTTTGCCCTCTCCAAATCATACTTTAAGACTTATTAAAAAATAGGAAACAACATTTTTAGTGCATGAATTCTAAAGCTACAGACAATCAATGCTGATTAGATTTACAGTTTAACTGTGTTTTTTATAGTTTCATCAGAACATTTTCTCCTAGGTTATAGGGCTGGACAGATCTATACAACAGGAATTGCTTTAATCTCATTTACTGACAGGATGACTACCACCATGCAATGCAATTTTTCTCTCACAAAGCCCAATATTTCTCCTCTCCTTCATTTATGGCAAAGCTCACTTGGTTTGAGTTGAATGACATTGTACAGTAATTTGCCACTAGCAGGACTCAAATTGTGAATTTTCTGATAGATTTCTACCTAAGGAAAAATCATTTGCATTCTGCTATGTTTTGATGCCTCAGTGAACAACAAAATTATATAATGTAAGCTAACATTTGACATCTGTATGCATCTTTGCCTGGCCTTCCATGAACTGTTTGTGAAGAATACCACCCAAACTAGAAAAAAAGACACTGCTAAATGCAATAGGGAAGCATTTTCTACTCCAGTGCAGTATACGTTACTCTTGTGGTGTTATCTGTCAAAAGGGCAAGTGATACATATAGTTTAATGACATTACATATCACTTATACCTGAGGGTCAGGAAATGCTGAAAGACTCCAATTAGCTACAATTTATACCCTGATGGATTTTGCTGAAATGATTAAGTGTTTCTTGCTGAACCTCAAAGGGTATCAAAACTACAAAAGTTTTAAGAAATCAGTTCTTACTGTCCCTGCAGGTAAGACTAAGACTTCTTTGCTCTCTTACATTTTTTTTCCTTTTTTTTTTTTTTTTCCTAGTAGGATTGCATTAAAAATAAATAGATAGACAAATAAATCTTGTCTGACTATAGCTGAAGCAGAATTCAGAGTAATGTTGTTGTAGTGCTCTGAAAATGGGGAAGCACTCTGTTAAACCACTATTAAATTGTCTCTGAGAATTTTGTAAACAAAGATAGGAGTTGAGTTCTCTATAAAGATATGTCAAATCATACTCTAGCAAATAAAGAAATAATGAAATAAAAACCCCACCTACTGAAAGAATAGTCTGAAAAGAAATATGTTCAGGAATTGAATTATTTCATATTGACTAAGTTTATGTGTATGCAGTTAATACATTGATAGTTGAGATTAGTAAATTGCCTGGCAGTAATCAAGGTTTAATCTACTTCTGAGCTTATTCTAATCCACTCTCTGCCGAAACAGAACCACTGAACTAAGTGGAAACACAGTTTTAAAATGTATTTTATTACTACTTGCTTTCATAGTTAGCTTACCTCTTCTGCCTAGTTTTAATTTAGAATCACTAACAGAGGAGTCACTTAACGGTGCAGAGGCCAAGGACGTAAATGCACCTCTCTTGCTGCTCTTGCATGGCCCTGTTAGCATCTCAGCTTCTGCTTCTGGTGTCTGACACATCAGCCATGTAGATACCACCTGGCCTCCCACATGGGCTCTCTAATATTTTTTGTCACCACCAGCCTACCCAGGCAGGCAGCAGTGCTCAGGGCAGCTCTGAAGTCATGTGCCTGTATGAATACGGGGCTTTGCCCACAGCAGTAAATGTTGGTCCTGACCTCTTATAGATGATTTCAAACACACAGAAGTAAATATGATATAGTGACATACAAGACACAAAATTACCAAGTTTTAATCAAAATCCAGTGGCATCTATATCCCAATCTACATACTATAGAGCTCCCCCATCCAGAAGAATAATCTTAATCAAGCTGATCAGAACATATTTATTATTCAAAAGAACAGTTTAGGGATCTAATATAATATCAGTATCACATATAAACCAGAAAGACACTTCAGGATATTTTTTTCTCTATATACTATTTTGAAAGTATGCATAAAATATTTTTTTCAAACAAAATACGATTACTGATGATTCTGCAGCCCACTATCTTAAGATTTAAATTACATGATTTCTTCCTGCTAGAAGATTTTTTTCCCACTGTTTTATTAATTCACATGTGTTTTTCCCATCTCCAATGAAATGTGAGAAGACAGAGAT
Organism: Nothoprocta perdicaria; assembly: GCF_003342845.1. Taxonomy (NCBI): domain Eukaryota; kingdom Metazoa; phylum Chordata; class Aves; order Tinamiformes; family Tinamidae; genus Nothoprocta; species Nothoprocta perdicaria. The sequence continues at coordinate 5,499,212 of NW_020455466.1, read as the reverse complement.
AATAGCAAAGATAAATTTGGTTATAAAAATGAACAAATAAAGAGAAAAAAACACATGAACAGCAAGTGATAATCTGAGATATACGTTTTTCCTCTTTTTACAGTTGATCTGCCTACCTACCTTAAATTCTTTCTGGAAACATGAGACTAAATCAAATTCCAATTTCTTTATGTGCTCATTTTTGCTTTAGTTTTCATGCCTGGAAAAAATATGTAGAGCTATCAAGCAACTATCTCTCTACCACACTATCTTCTGTAAAAGTCAGAAGCCAAATTCATATAAATAAGCTACCGCTTAAATTATTCTTTTTTTTTTTTCTCCTGATAAGCAAGTCTGATCTTTCAGATGATTTCAGGCAAGATATGAAATTTTCCTTCAGCTTTTTCTAGACTTTTATCTTGAACATTTTGTGGTTATGAGAGCTGCCTCTCTCTGCCTTTCTCTGTGATCAACAGAGCAGAGAAATGAAGGAAGGAAGGAAGGAAGGAAGGAAGGAAGGAAGGAAGGAAGGAAGGAAGGAAGGAAGGAAGGAAGGAAGGAAGGAAGGAAGGAAGGAAGGAAATAAGAAAATTATTTTGCCACCAACAAGAAGTAAAGCTAAGAAACCTAGCTCCATACATGTAAAAAAAAAAAAAAATCCTATAAGAAAAGCATGTTTGAAATCTAATCCAAAACCAATATCACCACTAGGGACTTCAGTACTTATTTGATATATCTGTTGGTCAATGCAGAAGGGAGATACTGCTCTGAATCACTCTGCAGAAACTGTGCTTAACGTCCTCATTCCCTCATGGTGATTTTTGGAGACTTGGACAGAGGATGTCTGTCCACTTCTGGCTTCAGCACTTCAGCGTCCTTCCCATAGTAACTACAGTAGCAGTGGGGTAACTGCTACTGTACTTAACTGCAGTAACAACTTAATACTAGCATAACAGAATGGTGATCTTGTTCTAAAACTCTACTCACACAATGTTGGTTGAGAAAAACTTAGAATTTTCAGGGATAAATAAAATAAAATAAAACAAAAAACAGGACTTCAGTGGGAAAAAAATCCCTAACTATAGTATTTTGTTTTGAAATGTTAATGTTTCTAACAGTGACGGCATCATTTCACATACAAATACTTCCTCCCTGTCTAAGAAACCTTCCATCTCTTCCTGTTTCATAATCTAATATGAGGCTTTCATAATCTAATATGAGGCTTCTATATCTTTTATTAAAAACAAACTGAATTATGCTGCCCAAATTATATAATAGCCCTGATCCAAAACCTATGAGTTCAACAGCAGTCACATCTACGTCATAAGTAACATACCTTAGTGAAAATAAAATCAGTGATAAAACTGGTTTAATTAGTTTTATTGCAACAGTCAATATAACATTTATTATTTAAATAGATTCCAGATCCATTTTTGGAAAAAATATGTGGAGGGTGTATTAATCATTTTTTGAGAATCGTTAGGGAGCTCAGACATGTTACATTTAGCAAATAAGTCTCTTCAAGAATTTGAATCTCTTTTATAGCAATATCGGTCATATACTATAAATTATTATTCTTTTTAATAGTAATATCTTTCAATTTGGACTATGCTAGGTAAGTTTATCCTTTTAGATTATCTACTAATTATTTTACTGTAGTATTTCCATTTAACTGTCTATGGATACACCACAGAAATTAAACTACTCATTACTTTAAAAAAAAAAAAGTTATTTATGTGTTCATTTCTGAATCATTGTTTATTTCCCTTCATTATAAATGATTTATGTGATTCATTAGATTGCAGTAATTATCATTTTAGACTCATAACTCTGTTATTCATGCAAGCTTTGCTGGTGTTGATGAAATACACTACTCTGTATAACACAGATTTGATAAGTTGTAAGTACAGGATAATGAAACCGGGCAAATTTTCTTGAAAGGACAGAAGAATGCATTGCATTTTATTCCTAAATACATCATAGCTTGATAATACATAGTATGATAATAAAAACAATTACTTAGTCTCTTCAGTTTCTAGAATATAACCATTAAAGGAAAAGAGCTTTATCCTATTACTGTATGATTTTTAAAATAGGCAATATGATTCTAAAAATAATGTGACTAAATTTGCAAACACCATATTGTCATTTATATAAAGATAGACCAATTTAGCACATAACTGTCACATTTATCACATATAGATATTGAATGGTACATCAGTGAACTGACATGACTTGACTTTGTCCTTGCATCCTCTTCTTTCTCCACCCCATCCCTTCCCTTCCTACTCCTGAACTGACACATTACCTGCTTAAATTTGCTAATGATAATTTCAAGTAGAAGAAAAAAACTGACCAGCAAACTAAAAACTGTGTAGTCCTTTGTATTTTCAAAAAATAATATGTTCTTTTAGAGCGAAGCAGTTCAATTTCAAATTTTCAACTTTTTCCTCCCTTTTTGGAAGATTAACTTTATTAGCTAAATAGATTTTTTGGGAAAAAAAATTCTTAAAAATTACCCTAGGACGCCAGAGGGAGATTTTGATGAGAAGATTGTCAAGAAGAAACATTATTTCTAATCAGTTATCTTTATTTCTTCCCTTTCCTATTCTTTAACCTCAAACTAAAATAAATAAATAAATAAATAAACAGAACGGCCTCATGCTAGGAAAAGGGCATTTTTATAGCCAAGTAAATTACAGTGGAGATATTTTTTAAATTAATGTGAGTCAAACTAATCAGTAGGGAAGCTAAATTCTTACAAAGGCAGTTTGGCAAGAACTTTACAGCTCTGGCAGCAAGGGAAAGAAAATACATTTTTTTCTGTTTTTCAGTTAATTGTTCTGAGTTACAGTCTGACTGCAGCTGACATTTATTGTTTTGCAGACTGGAAATGTGCAACATTTATCATTATTGTTTAGATTTAGACTTACAGCTGAAACCAAGTACACCATTTGAAAGACCGAGCAAAGATAATATTATAATATATTCAAAGAAGGTATCCTTGGAGTGTGTTAGAAGCAATTATGAAAACATTTTTATGGTACTGTTTTAAGGCAATTTCAGGTTTAGTGGATTTAGCACGTTGTAGCATATAGATATGCCACTGTGTCTTACCAAATTTCTCTCTATTTTTGCCTTGTCTGCACAATATGGCTGAGATGTCAGAACTGAGGCCGGCGCTGCAGTCAACTACAGCTTGAAAAGTTGCCCTGAACCAGGCAAACAGCAGCAATGGCCCTTGTGTTCCCATTCATGCATCCTGTGGGATGTACTCATCTTCCTTAGCAGCAAATGAAGATTAAGCAAAATCAAACTACCTCATATCCATGATGGATTAGTGAAGTCATTAGCAATTTACTTATGGATACAAGTCTTAAAATATGTCAAAATGAATTTGGTCATGTGATGCATGTATTATTATTTAAAACACAACTTTTAGTAATAATTAATAAATGGTCTAGAAAACTGATGAGAACAAATGGCTGTGGGAAGGTTAATTGTTTTTATATAGAGCAAGAAGGCTTAGCTGCAGCAAGAGAGTAATAACATTCTGTGATATTTGCACTGATATAGTCTGGAAATTAACTTGTTAATTTGTATTCTTGGTTTCAGTACTTTTTGAAAAGTAGAGAGGCAGATACAGTAACAGAAGGCTAGTGCATATTTGGGAAAAGACTGCATTGTTCAAGGTGTCAAATAGTGGAAATAGTTGTGCTCACTTAACAAGATACCATCTGCATTACTTGCAGTTTTAGCTCTAATCATCCAGTCCTTTTTTGTACCACCACAGTGGATTATGCAAGATCTGGTTTATTTTCTCAGAAGTTAGTATATTCCCCCCAAAGCTCTCTATACACTAACAACATTAATTAATGCTAGAAATCACAGTTGCAATTTCATATTCCACAACTACGTAAACACTATCTCCAGGTTCTCCAGTAAATAATATCCCTTCCAATTAACATTATTACATATATACATAGACAATTATTTACATGCATATTTGGATGAACTGGGTATTCTTTTCTTTGATAGTGGACTTTCTTGACTTTGCAGGGAGTGGAAAAACAGCAGTTGTAGCAAGATTTGTGAAGCTATGATTTTCATAAAAGATATCTGCTCTCTAAGTTTGGAAACAATCTTTCTGTTCTGAACAAGAAACAACTTATATTTATAATGGCTTGAAGGAGCAAAAGGTGAGAGGTCAAAATTTCTGTTCATGATTTATCAGTAATTTAAAAGGCAAAGTTACAAAGTGAGGCTATTTCATGTGATTAACTGGATTATATTTGAATATTATGAACTTAACTTTTAATTAAACATATTATAATCCTACTGGGAAAGCTGGTCAGTAATCATATTGATAGTCACCAAAATGAAGTTCAGGCTTTCATTCTCGACAAGATGATATCAAAGTTTTCTAGCATTTGTGTATTTTTGTCATTCATCTCCTATTTGAAAATTGCAGCTGAAACAAAAGGAATCTACTCTTCTTAAAATGATGCAAGTAGAATTTAACCTATCTCCCCTTAAAAAAGGATGTATTTTACAAAGCTCAGCATGAGCTGTGTCAAAAAACTTTATTATTTTGACATGCTCTGCTGCTCTCATTCAGAGTTGCTTTTATTCGTTGATCAGGAACCGTATTAGAAAAGAATAAGTTTTGAAAATGAGATAACTGAACATATTTTTTTGGTGATTGGAATGGAGCAGAAGCTAATATATCTGCAATGTACTTTCATTTGCTCGAGAAATGAAATTTTAGCTTTAATTACAAGGTTAGTTCAAAGTTCAGGGTGATACATCTTAGAAAAGTTGTGAAGTCTTAATAATATGAGATCTCAATAAGCCTCTCTGCTCCATCAGTGCATTATCTTGTTTTCTCTCTGTAAGTGGTAATGTTTGTGTACATGAATATGTACAAAATGTGAATTTCTCCTTTTACTATAAAATTATTAGTATTTTGCTTAAACTAAGGAGACTAATTATTCAAATAAAATGATCAAATATAGTGTATGTTACAGGCAGATGGAATATCTATTATTAGGTATTCCTAATTTTCTCTACTAGAAGTCTCTATTCAGTTGTTCATAGTTTGTAGAACAGTAATGATTTGGCTTGAAATGTTCTAAGAAACTTCAAGATACCTCAAGAAAATTCGTTCTATAAATAATTTCAGCAAGAATAGTTCAGTCATCTTACAGACAATCCATGACAATATTGTAATTTGATGTTTATATGTCATGTTAAAAAAATTGTAAGTTTTAAAATAATATATTCTGACCTTGAAACAGACACCAAAAGAAAAAAGCCTTGATAATTTAAAAGCAAAACAAACAAACAAACCAAACAAAACCACCTCAAATTAACGAACCTTCCAAAAATACCAGTTTTTACATTCCAGGGCCTCCACAAAACTGATTGACATACCATTCACATCTCCCAAAAAGTAAGAAGGACTTTTTTGGAAGGGCTATTGAGAGTGTTAGCGTCCTCCCATGACTGAACCATACAAATATCTTCTGGCACAAGTAGCTTGAAAGTAAATAAAGGTTTTTCTGATTGACTTTGCATTGACATGAATTCATGTCATGTCACGCAATTGATAGATCCAACTCCACTGCAGAGACATAAAGTCTTATTGGTAGAAAGAAGATAATTGCTTCAGACATTAGCTTCTTCAACCTATACAGTTAAATTTATGAAAATCCAGTTATATATATTACTGTGTCAAGGTCCTAAATGTAAATGTAGTGTCTGTAAATGTAATGTCTTTAAATGTATCAACACTACTGAAATAAAACACAAGACCTTTTTTATTTCAAAATCTACAAAATTACACACATGAAAGAATGATTTCTTCAGAATCAATTGTAATCAAATATAAAAGGAAAAATATCTCTATAACTTTAATTAACCCTGCATAATCTTGAGAAGTAGCACCTATAAAATAAGTCTAAAGACTGTACCTACAATTATGAGAAGAGATTCTTTCCCAGAAGAACCTTGCCTCATTAATTGCGCAAAGCAGGAGGATTATTGTATAGTAAAGGATATTGCTATCTGTGCAACCTCCAGCTAATTTGTTTCAAAGGTTGGAAGATGTGAAGTAAATGTGGTGTAAAAAGAGATGGAAGATGTTCAGGTTAAAAGCAGTGAACTCTATTCTGGGAAGTTAGCCTCTATATGTGTTGCAGAGTATTTTGATGGTGTCATGGATTTTTTTTTTTTTTTTTNTTTTTTTTTTTTTTTTTTTTTTTTTTGCCATTTCTTCTTTATTTGAATGACTTACTAAATATGGGAAAATAATCTATATTCCTCATTTCCTAATAGCAAATCTGTGCAAAAATGAATACCTGTTCCTCTCGGTCCCTGAAGTTTCATGTATCTGTGAAATGGGGAAAATTCTGCTCAATATACAGATATGCTGTGAATAAAAATTAGTAATTATGACACTCTATTTCAGTAAAAAACTGTAGAAAAAAAAGAGAAAAAATAACAACAAAAACATTTCTGATTAATGAAAAGCAGAAAGACAAACACCAGAATTACGTCTTTAACAGACAAAAAGTTGAAAATGAATATTCTAATATTCTATAATTATCTAAATACATTTATGGAAGAATTGCTTGAAAAGGGGGAACTCCGAGGTATGATCACTCCTCACTGAACACGCATTCTACATTTTCGATTGCGTATAACTCTAATTAAAATGAGAGACTTTTTCATCAATAACAAAAGTAAGTATGGCTACAAGTCACTCAATCTTCATCTAAATGTAAAAAAAAGGGAGAAGTCGGAGAGAAGACTCCATCATAACTTCTAGATCGACCAACAGGCCGAACCCCTTTCCTCCCCTCAGGTTGGGATGCCACCTAAGGGAACCCCTTGAGGCTGAGAGTCCCCTCTCATCTTCTGGGGTGAGTTATGATTGCTCATTTGTACATCAGAGACAGCTAAAAACCTCCTGCTGTAGTAGGAAATTTCCTGTTCTGACATCAGAAACATTTGTAAATGTTGCATTTGAATAAATCGTACTGTTCATGAACTCGATTTGCTCCTTGGAATGCAATCAGACCTACCGTTGACTGTTCATGAATCCGATACTGCCAGAGTCAGACCTATAGTTACCTAAGTATTTGATATCTCTTCCTCTCCCTGCCTTGCTTCAAACTACAACAACGTTCTCCATCAACTGACATAGTAAATGAGGAAAGGTCAGATATAAATTAAATATGACATGTAACTAGAAGCTATACAATAATATTTCTCTGTTTTTCTTTTTATAAAAACTCCTACAAAAAGGGAAGGGAAGGGAAGGGAAGGGAAGGGAAGGGAAGG
>NW_020455466.1:5433148-5491689 GCF_003342845.1 Nothoprocta perdicaria | reverse complement strand
GAAGAGAAGAGAAGAGAAGAGAAGAGAAGAGAAGAGAAGAGAAGAGAAGAGAAGAGAAGAGAAGAGAAGAGAAGAGAAGAGAAGAGAAGAGAAGAAGAGAAGAGCTACTCTTAAATGCTCCTGGGCACTGGCAGGAGGGAAGATAAAATGTGAAGATAATTTCTGTTTTGTCTATGACCATACAATAGTACAGAAATTTCAGACTTTCACAACTGTTAAAAATAGTGCTAATCAAAAAAATAATGTATGGAATATTACAGTCCTACTAAGAAGTGCTGTTAAGTCATCTGCATATCAAAGAATGGCCAGGTAAGAGGCTCTGCTATCTGAAGCATGGAGAACTTAACTGTAGCCTTAAACACAATAGACTGTTTATCTACACCTACTTGAAAATGCCTATATCTCACCAAAACTAAGATTCTGGTGGTTAATTTTTGACCCTTTCTAGCATGAAAGATTTCTTATGGACTCCTCTTCAGAAGACAGTACTGGAAGCAATGCTGATTTTCCAATCTGATATTTTAGACCATCTTTTTAATACACATCTTTTATGACCTGCAAACTAAAGTTTGTTACCCTGATGGTAAAATTGTTAGGATAAGCAATTTATCTTAAACGAGGAGGGTTGTGGCCTGCTTTCACCCTTTTTATTTAAATAAATCCATTCTGCGGAATTTCCATTGCTTTACTGGAAAGAATTCTATCCATTCTGAAAGTTCTAAAAGAGTATGAATATGAGCCATAAAAATTATTTTGAGTGAAATGGCTCCCAGACACCTATGCAGCAAACACACTTGTATGTATTTTCTTGCTTTTATCTTTTTATTCTGTTTAGCTTTAGTAGGTTCCTGATTGATTTCATGACCTGCAGTCATAGAATATGAATTGCTGAGCTGAATATAGTCTTATACCTTGTACTCTATCTTTCTGTACATCATGGAAATGCTAACTGCATGAAAACCAAGATGGTTTTGTTTATTTTTTTATAAATTTAATTATTAAAGCACAGAATAAATATTTTCCAGGTTACTTCTTAAAGGTAAAAACCTTGCTTGGTATTACTCAAGATCCACAAGAAGAAAAACTGGAAGAATCAAGTTAGATATCATAGTTTGAAAATTAGCCTTGTATGCTCTGTGGCTCATTAATCCTCTTTGCAGGAAGTTGAGGCAAGCAGGCAATTGAATGAGATCTTCCAAGAACACAAACACAGACACAAGTGCATGCTTCAGAGGACTGATTCCTTATGCTCTTTTCTGGCAGCCACATGAAACTATAGTATGTCTTTGCCTGAGCCTTGCTTCATACATTAGGTAACTTTATTTCCTTCTATCTTGTAAAAACAAAAAAAGCACCAGGTAAAAACATATGAGAAGCTGTAGCATCTTTTTGGAAACCCAGTATGAATTTTATGAACTTGGGGTACAAGCCAGACTGACAACATAAAGTGTTGTTCCTTATTTGGATAATCAAAACCTAGAAATGAATGCTTCTAAAGCTCAGTCTGAAAACAAGTCAAGGAAACACTTTGAGTGTATCCACTACAGAGATGGACAGTTGTGCCTTCCAAAAACAATCTTGTTGCTGGAGCATTTGTTCAAAAAGGAGGAAACCTGAGAATGAGCACAACAAGGAGCAGAGCTTTAATCTCATGAGCTTCTGCATTTTGGAATCATAAAGCCACATCTGTCCTTCAGAGGTGCAATCTTGCAACCTGCTGCAGGATCTGGACTGCTTCATCAACAGAATGCAAGATTGTAATGATGAAACATAACTCTAGTTTGATGAATTAATATTCCCTGGGACATGTCAGGCATGAGTAATTTTGAAGTATTGACTCCCCAAACTATTTAATTTCTCCACAGACCAGTTTCTAAATATTAAATCTTACACATTTATCCTCAAGCTGTTCTCAGCAGAAATACAGTGGGAAATCAGACAGAATTTGAAAAGGAAGATCTGTATTTTCATAGCAACTTTTTAAGAAGTACTCTTTTTCAAATACCAATATTGGCCCCAACCTCAAATAGTTCTAGCTATTAGTCATGTTATAAATTCTTGTAATCTAAATTTACAGTGCTGTAATCCATGAAATTTTTCAAAGAAAATTTCACCTTACACCTTTTCCAAACCTAGTAACTGACAAGGATGCCATGGTGAAAGTACATGGTGAAAGCTACATCCACTTTATTCTTGTGTGAAAAAAAAAAAAAATATATATATATATATATATAAAAAACAATATTGAGAGCTTGTCATATTTCCTGTGGACATAAATGCTGAACCTAAAACAACCAGGCCTCTGCAGAATTGGTGAACTCTCTACATGAACGAATATTCCAGTTAGCAGTCAGTTCAGCTATTGCTATCATTACAGGTTAAACTAGAGTTTAGAAAGGTATGAATTTCGCCTTAACTGACAACACAAAAATATTAGGTATCTTGGGAGACAGCTAAATTTTAAAACATCTATCTTCTATTAAACAACTATCATACTTATGTTGTATAAGAAACCTTCAAAGTTTATGATTTTTATAAAATAATGCTAACAGACCAAATGTCTTGATGAGAAAATATAAATAACTTTTCCACTATTACAGTCCTCAGGAAAAAAGTTATCTGTATAAGTAAATATCCCAACTCCCATGGCTCAGGGAATGATTTTTAAACTAATTCCTAAAGTCTGAAGAAAGCAATTAAAGATAATGGCAGGATTCTACATGATAAATGACTATATAATGTGTGTTATCTGATTAAATCTCAAATGGATTGGAATTTCAGTAGTCTTCTTTATTAAAGTATATTTCTGGATAAACCATGTTCATTCTAAACTTTTTTTTATCCATGGCATTAAAGAAATCAAAGTCCTATCTCCTTGGAAGCTTCCTGTAGTTTGATTCAAAAAAAAAAAAAAAAAAAAAAAAAGCAGAGATTTAGAACATCCCTTCCCAAAAAGGTAAATTAAAAACTCACTTGATCTATATGAATATATATACTGGTAACTATATTATATACTGGTAATATATAATCTGGTAACTATGCTACTGAATTACTCAATTACAGCTATCTGTGTATCTCTGAGACTAAGATTATGTGAAGAACGTAATCTTAGGAGATCAGGAGGAGTGTTGCCAGCAGGTCAAGGGAGGTGATCCTGTCCCTCTACTCAACTCTGGTGAGGCCGCACCTGGAGTACTGTGTGCAGTCCTGGGCTCCCCAGTATGAGGGATGTGGAGCTCCTAGAGAGGGTCCAGAGAAGAGCAACTAAGATGATTAAGGGAATGGAACATCTCTCGTATGAGGAGAGATTGAGTGAATTGGGCCTGTTTTCTCTGGAGAAGAGAAGGCTGAGAGGGGATATGATTAACATATAATCATATGTTTTATGATTATATGATTATAGGATTATATGATTTATATGATCATATAATCATATGTTCATGAAGGGTGAATGTAGGGAGGAAGGGGCCAAGCTCAGCTTCTCAGGGGTGGCCAGTCACAGGACAAGGGGAAATGGGTATAAGTTGAAACACAGAAGTTCCATCGTCATGTGAGGAAGATCTTCTTTCCTGTGAGGGTGACAGAGCCCTGGCACAGGCTGCCCAGGGAGGCTGTGGAGTCTCCTTCTCTGGAGATCTTCAAAACCCATCCAGATGCCACCTTGTGCCACATGTTCTAGGTGTCCCTGCTTGAGCAGGAAGGTTGGACTAGATTATCTCTAGAGGTCCCTTCCAACCTTAACCATTCTGTGATTCTGTACTCAGATTTGTATATAAGATGTGACACATTTTACAGCAGCATCATTGTGTGTGTTATGAATCGAACAAAACTTAGTATTGTGTTCGGCAGATGAAAGGGAGACACAGAAAAAAAAAAAAAAAAAAAAAAAAAGCAGATATGGCAAAACTGCTAGCATGCATTCATGAAACAGTGTAAATAAGGGCTCTTCTGGCTATAAAGGCACTCATCCTGGAGAGAAGCAGGGAAATGCAGCAAGATGACCAGAGCATTCTTCTGAAATGTGTTTTAAATTGGAGCACAGCTGGTAGCATAGCAGCTAATAGTTTTGTGCATCCTTAATAAAAAGTACAGGCACATATCTTAAGCAAGGTTGAGCAAACTCTCCGCATGTCTTCTGCAGCTCTCACTTGTTACTGTGAATACAGAGAATGCAAGCAGCCAGGTACCTTTACTGCAGTAATGAAATGCCTGAATTACATATCAATGTTAGGCAATTAGTACTCCATCCGTTATTTATTACAGAATGAAATTTAAATAGATGTATTTTTATGATCAGCTTGTTTATTCTTGCTTTTCTTGACATCCTGTTTCCACTCCACTGACTTTACAACAGCAATGCATAGGGAAGGTAAGATATATTCATGTAATACAAAGTACTCAAAAAATCTCAAAGGACCATAGTTGTTCAGCCTGTTTAGTGTGAGTCTTAGAATCTCTCAAGATGTCATTCTAAAGGAGACTGGTCTTCTTAATTCCAGAAAACAAGCTCCAGTGCTGTAAACAGGCCATGCCTCAGGGTTTTGGAAATCAGTGAAAAATCTCCTCTAAAAGTTAACTGTTTATTCTTATCTATGATGCCTAGAGTAATAGATATAAGTTTTCATAGGGAGAAAACAAGTGAGCAGAAGTAGCGTTGGAGAAGGATTATCGATGAATTCCAGTAAATACTGATATTTTAGTGGGCAATAAAGACCACAAAAATATACTTTAATTGATAATGATTTAAAAATACAATTAGAAGAGCTCTGTAAATAAAAATGCTCCTAGAAGAAGAATGGAGTCAAAACAGAGGAAAGGAAAAGACTCAAACTCTATTCTCTGTAGTTTTTTGTTAGCTGTTAGGATATACCAAAGATATGTAAACAGTATCTTGGGATTTTTAGCTACACAAGTTATATTAGAACTAAGAACAATAATCTTTACGGTGAGTTGTATGAAATAATAACTTGCTGCATATTGAGTATTTTATGAACATGACTAAATAATTAATTGCAAATAATAATGCTTTAAATTTACACTAGATTTTCATCAGGTAGTTATTCATCAGAAAAAAATTCCTTTTTTTCACTCAGGTATTTGTTGAATTGGTGAACTCTTCTATTGTTTTTTTTCCAGAATCCTGGATATTGTTATTTCTTCTGTCTTGTATTTTCTATCTTCTGAATGTCAGGAAGACATATATATATGCAATCTTAAGTTCTTGTGATTTACCAAAGTGACCTGTGAATCAAATGAAGTAGTATCATTACAGGATTAATATTGCTATATTTTGCGATTGATTGGTATCTGCAAAATAAAGAATATTGTTTGGAGATGTGTGCAAATTATTTTTTTAAGCATTTCAATTTGTGGATTTAAAGGATATATCAGCATATTTTCTCCCTCCTTCGGCCTAATGTATGATGCTGCAGGGCACATTCTAGCAATTGACGTGCAGCAATTGAAACAACTCCCAAATATTGATACATCCAAGTTCCAGCAATACTGAATCAACACTTCTAAGTAGAGCAAATACAATGAAAAATCAACTTACATCACTTACACGTCACATGATACCTATGTTCATATTGACACAGGTTTTAGATGAATATCTCAAAATGTCTCTCTTGTGAGACATTTTGATGAAACCAATACAGTATGGTTACAAATGAATGTTATAACAACGGCTGTGGAAGGGTTGTATTTTAGAACACTGAAGATCCAATCTCCTCTTCCAACTTGCTTGCAAATATTTCAGGCTACTACCCACAGAAGTTTAAAGAAAATTTGGTATTGACTTAATAAGACCACCAGATTGGAAGAATCTCTGGAGTTACAAAGTCTAACAGAAGAAGGATTATTTCTACTATTTGTTTTGGGTTTTTGTTTTATTTTCTAAATTGTTGCTGTTGTGGAGAAAATTCAAAATGTGGCTTTATCATAGTTGAACTTTGTTCTGACTATCGGTGAAAGTTGTTACATTCCTAAGAGCATGTAGTGAATGGAAATGGAAAAAATGGAAATGGAAACTGAATGGAAAAAAATGTATTTTTACTGATCCATATACATCCACTAAATACTTGTATCTCTTTGTATCTATATGGTGATATATTTCTTTCTTTCTGGACCTTCGTCCTTTCTGGACGGGCTTCGTCATTTAAAGTGTCAGTAGGCACTAACCTACTTGGCTCACAGAACTGCATGATTATAGAGTACCATACTAGTACGTTTTTGGCAACAGCCTATGAGTCTTCATGGAGGTATATGATGTGATTTTATATCCAAGCCTAATATTTAACAGCACACTCCATGACAGACAGACCCATTATGCTGAGCTTATATTATCTTTTTATCACACTTGCCTGCTACTGAGGAACAGGTTGAGCTAGATGTTCTGTCAGATGTCTCTTAACGRTGCAGGAAAAAGAATTAGATCACATAAGAAACCACAACAGAAATCTGGTCAAATATAACTTGCCAGAATCAATTTATATAAAATTGAGGATAGAGCTTATCCTTTGCCATGTTTCTCTTACTGATAGCATGACATCCACTCAGGAGTCACAACCACAAATCCTTTCCTGAATTTTTTATGCCCTTTCTTTCAAAATAACAAAGGTTTCATCAACTTACTTGCTGGAGTTACTGATAATCTTTTTATATAGTAACATAATAGAATAGAATGGTAGGATTTGTGTGTTCAAATTCCGAGCCTTTGCCAAAGAAATCAGAGATTGCTCATTAACTTTTCAGAGTAAAATGTAAATAGTTTGAGCTTCTTGTCCTTTGTGGCTTAAAAGGACCACAGTTTTATAGAAAGGAGTGAAATTTCGACCAACATTGAATGTAAAATGTCTTTCATTGTGAAGTTGTCACCAGTGTGTTACACTGGAATAAGATAGTTGTTGCCACACTTTTTTGTCTTAGATTTTGCTTGAAAGAACATCTATTGCAGTGAGTCCTATAAGCAGTGTGTGGATACTGAAGATAAATGGAGGTAAGATATATTAAGATATTCTAGTTTGAGAGACTGGATTGACTCTGGGCATACCTAGAATCAGAATTTTAGGAGTTGAACAACTTTCATGTCACTTTCAGTGCTGCTGGGCTGATGCTCCCAACTACAACTTCTGAGTCACCCTTATTTTTATACTGGGGTTTTGATGGCTGGACTATATCACACAATGTGCTACACTCTACAGTCTTTCTGTCAAGAAGATCAAGACCATCACCTATCTTAATATTATTACTGGGATATCTGCAGAAAAACAATGATTATTTTTTTACAAGGACTAAGAAAGTTCCTTTAGTTTATCTTGTCTTTGTTTATTGGTGACTCTCATTCTTACCTGAGACTACATATAACAGATTTATTAGTGATACAGTAATTTTATATCATAAAAGGAGATAAGCATAACAATGAATTAAATTAGACTTTGAACAGCTAGATGATCCATTAAACAGACAAGCTTTTTTTATAGATTACAAGGGTAGGCCAAAAAAAGCTGATCAGCCTGTTTGTACACTTGCAATTGACTATTGCTGAATTGTGCCATCTGTTTTTTTTTTTTTTTTTTTTTAGGTGAATTAATTGAGTAATATATGAGTAGTGGCTTATCTTGCTTCTATATTGCACAGGTTGTTTCAGAAGATGCTCTTGACACCCACCATCTCTATATTGAACAAATCAAGCACAGTAACAATCTATGTGACCTCCTTATAACCCTTACCACTCCAATTAGGCAACTGCCCCCATTGGTCTACAGGTATGCACAAACAAATCTTTGCAAAAGACTTCTTTTCCTCTTTCTGATTTTTTTTTATTGTGTAAAATACAAAAACTAACAATATGTGTATTGTTCTTTTTTTTAAAAAAAAAGTCAAATCTGTATACCCCAAGCCAACTATGCATTAATGCAGCAAGTGTATTCTTAAGCAAGAAGTTAGTTCTCATGAGGGAAAATGGAATAATCTTGTGCTTAATGTTTTTCTTTATGAGTGCCACAATGAGAGAGAAAAAAACAAAAATGCTTACTACTACAAAAACAGATCACTAGTATATGATTTACTTCATCTGCTTATCTGGACCTTAGCAAGACTTAATAACCATGAAGCCAAAGGTGCGTTTCATGGATCTATCCTTCACTCCTAGAAGCCCAGTCTTCAGCTTCATATTCTATTATGTTCCAGTATGGAAAATGAATTTCCATTCTACTGTGGTATGTCCAGTTGACAACTGCTTTTCAATCACAGAAATACCATCAACTGTTTAGGTAAATCTGAAAAGGTGGTTGTTTTTCTCCTTTCCTTCTCTAGAGATTTTCTGAAGGAAAATCGGTATCACCAGTGTCCAGACAATTAAGTTATTTATTATGTGCAAGACAACATCTTTTTTTCCTTTAACCTTGTTCCCAAGAAGGTGAGACACATTTTACTGTTTTCTTTAATCATATAATCATATTAGTCAGAAGTATAAAGGCCACATGGGAAAAATCACTTGATACTTGAAGTCTGAAGAAAATTGAAATTATAATGGGACGTATTAGGAAATGTTGATAATAACATCTAGAGAACTCTATAACAAAGATAAAAAAAAAAAAAAAAACTAGAATGCTACTCATTAATATATTTCTTCTTTTTGAAAAAATCGGGCTCATGGACATGATCATAATATAAGGATACTAATGTTGGCTAAAGTATGATCAACTGCTTAGTTGTTCTTAGAAATAAAATGGAATTTGCAAGAAATTGAATTTGCTAGTGATTCACAAAATAGCTTCTCAATAATGCTCTCATATTTATTTATTTGGTATGTGAAAACCAACACCATCACCTTTTATTCTTGAGGCTTGCTATCACCAGCAATGAAAACTTCATGATTTTGTCAGTCAAGATTTTTCTCAAATGGTTAGAAAACTGATTATTCTTTTCAATCTCTATGGAAGAGATTTTTCCTCTTCTATAGCTATCTTTCCTTTTTAAAAAAATATGAGAAAAATTTGAATGTTTCGTATTCATTAGAATGGGAGCTTGCCTCCTTCTCTTTCTCTCTTATATTTTTTGCTGTATGAAAAAAAATTATTCTGTGGATAAAGTTTGAGGATTGAGAACCGCTGAAACAAGTCTGGTATTGGGAGAAGACTGGAGTATTTTAATTAGATCTACTTATATTGTAACAGAAGGGGAATTATATTACTGGGTCAGATAGTTCCTGAATGTTGTTTGATTACAGCTATATCATACTATATTTCATGCTGGCAATGGACCAATTAAAATATGGCCAGTAAAAAGCTGTGAGCTAGAAAAGAAACTCTAAAAATAACATCTTGTTAGTGCACATATCTGCTTCCTGCATAGGTACTGCTTCAGGGTTTTACTGCTGTCAATACCGCAATACTGCTGACAAAAAGCTGTAAAGCCACAAGCTGTGCTCTATTCTGCCTTGTGCATCGTCAACAAAATTGACGGTTTACACTGATTTCAAAATCTGTATTGCTGATGGGGAAAAATATGTATCAACAAATATTCAACTGCAAGGCAGCCTACAGTCCTGTGCTAAAAATTTATACATACACACACACACAAGTGGATGGAAACCACTGTTAGATAATGCCTTGAGAAACAAGATCAACTTGGTCTTAGTCAAATACAAGTCACCACAGAGTAGCAAAGCATCTAGTTTACATATTAATTCTCAAGAAAAGACAACTTAGTTCATATACTTTCTATTGAAACTGTTTCATAATGTCAGAAGTAGACAACTTACACACTTTCACCAACAATATTAGGGATAAAATGTCAGAAGGTGTGAACCAAACAGAGCTGATGTAGCTAAGTTTGAACTACAAATAACTGTTTATATCATTTATTCAGTATGCTTCAGCTGTTCAGCTTAATCAGACTGTTGTTTAGCTTTTTGATTTTCTTGACAGCCTGTGACTACACATTAACAGTTCTCATCTAAAAGGTGCTGAAGTACTCAAAACCTCTAACTTAGGTACAAACTACTGGACAAAAACAAATATGTGCAATGTTTCTACTAAAATTTCATGACAATACCCATATTTGCCAGTGTTTCCACCACTACAGCTTGCCAATTAAATTTTAATGAAATGAACTATGATTATGCAATAATGCAATTTGGCTTTCAGAAATTTCTAACTATCTTGAAAGTTCAAAACCCTGGATGGCAGATTATAGATAAATTATTTCACAGAAGCTCATCCACTAACAGTAAAATGACATTCTACATTTAAAATATTAAGTAATTAAATGATTGAATGAAAGATCCTCTTAAAGAAACATAGTATGACTAAACAAAAAATATTTGTAGCTTTAAAATATATTTTTAGTCTTGGTAAGAAAATAAATATCTGAATCCAAAGGGTCACATTCCATTCATTGTAAAAAATACTGAATCAAGTCCAGGATAAATGAAATTCAGCAGTATAATAAAAATGTATGAATCTATCACAACACAGTGACAATAAAGACTTTTCCTCCTGTTTTTGTTCATTTCATTAACACCATTTTGCTTGGCTCCACACCACATCATTCAGGGACTAATGGAATCTTTAATATTCCTTCTGGTCACTTTGAAATCTACCTCTAGTCAAGTGTGAACTACTCATCATGTCTGAAAAAGTGGAATAGAGATTTACAAATTTTTCTTAAGACAATAGTGTTGTATATTTTCTAAAACCACACGGTCATCTGAAGGACTTCAGTAGATTGTGGGTCAGTCAGGTACACCATTGCTGGCTGTACTATTCCATCCCCACATGATGCAGATGTTAAAAAGGTGTTTTCCTGTGTTTAGTTACTGTAACTAGACAGATAATTGAACACAAGTATTGAATAATCATCTGTAAGAATAGAAGAAATAATGATGGAGAATTAAAAAAAATAGAAAAAATAAAAACAGCAAAATACAATGAACTCTTTAAAGAGGGCAGCTAGAAAAGCATATAAAATGACAAGCAGCATAAATGAAAGTGCCTTGTAAAGCTTTAAAAACTTTCCACACACATGCTAAAAACAACTCTGCTAGCATATAATGTCACTAAACAAAAGGTGTCAAATATATGGAAACATTTCTGCTAACGCAGCTGTTACGATTTGTTCATTGTCCAAATTTGTGAGGGTAATCCACAAAAAGTCTTGAGATCAATCATCTAAAACATTTTTTGAAGACCTGAATAATAAAATAAAGGTAATTTTTAGATCATTCACAGATAGCAGTCAGATAAGTAGAGTCATACAGTCTGCAAGATATGATTAAAATTATTTTGAGAGAATGGAGAAAGGTCTGAGAACAAGATAATACTAAATAAAAGTAAGTGCAAAGCACTACACTTTAGAAATGAGCAAACAACATGTAGAATTGCTAGCACACAGCAACTTCATGCTTTTGCAAAGCAGAAAAATATTCCTCTGGGGTGCACCAATAAGAGTGTCAGATGTAAAACACTGTAAGGAAATTGCTCTACTCACCCTGGGTGTTAAAATTTAAGATAGATTTAATTAATTTGGGGTTCAGAAGAAATCTGAAACCTTCTACTCTTGGGAAAAAAGAGTAGAAGAGAAATCATCCAGAAAAGGAGAGTTTGGGGAAAGAGGAATTGCCTAAAACAGAAGTGAGGTAGAAGGGTATAAGGCTGTCCACTGAGGTCAAGATAAATAGTAATCAGCAATCTTCAATAAAGCAAAACTTACAGTCAAGATCAGCAAAAGCTTTCTAACTTAAAGGATGCTCAAGTACTACAGCAGCATGTATGAAAAGATTTAATCTCTGCTAGGGATTTCAAAAAGTAGATAGTCAAGATGTAGTTACCTGAGCCTTGTATGTTTTCACTTGTGTATTTTTCTTAGAATCAAAAGTATGCCTTTAAATGTATGCAAGTTTATATATACCCAAATACTATAATACTAATTATACTTTATTATCTACTGTATTATTATATACTGTATTGTTACACAAATAATACTGTATACCCAAATTAACTGAGCTATATGACCCACACACACATGCAGAGACATATGCTTAAGCAAAGGTTACAAATGACCTGTTGTGTGTCTTTACAGCACAGTGTTTTGTGCAGCTTGATATAGTACCCAACTGGAACAGGATTGTCATGACAAAGTGGAGATGGTAATGGTTTTCACGTAAATTTAAAATTTACAATTTGAATTACTGAATTTTGTTAGTCAACAAACGTTCTTAAGCTATTAATATTGAAAACATCATTAATACTTTGAAACTTAATGTTCACCGTCATTTACTTTCATGTGCAATAAGGCATAGAGATGAAAAATTCATCCTAACATCATAGTAGAAAATAGGCTTTCAAACTGAGACAAATGGCATTCAAATAAGTGATCAAAACTCAAGAAAAAAACAAAAAAACCCATGAATTTAACAAAATAAAAAGAGAAAGAGAAGAAAAAAATAAGAGAGTAAATAAAACACTTGTGCTTTGTTGGATTGCAAAAATGCATTAGTACTTAAAGTGCTAAACCTCTTTCAGAAACTATATTATTAGTTTAGCTTTTATATTAATAAATCAAGCTGGAATAATTACAACTATGGCTTTTTCAAACAAATAAATTTGTGATCAACATTGACCATGATCATAAGTGGTAACCGCTGTAACATGCTACAGGTATTATGCGGTATTAGGAATTTTAATCATTGTTATTATTATAAGGAGGGAATGGAGGAAATAAATAGATCAATAAACAGAAAATATAGATCAATAAACAGATCAATATAGAGAGTAAAACAAATTCTGTAAATTCCAAAGACAAGTTCTGTGCTTGTCTATCTTGGTTCATATTTCTCATCCATTGTAAAAAACACTAGAAAAGGATGAAGTAAGTGCTTTGAGAGTCACTAGCTAGTTTTTCCATTCATAATCTCAGAAAGCTGATGGTTGGTCTCTAGAATCAACACATGCCTAGAAGCCATAATAAAAGCATGTCCTGGGTCTACCAGAAATATAAATACAAAGCTTCTCCCATCTGTCTTCTTCTATATAAACTTAGCTGTTGGGTAGAAGTTGTACAAGGAAACTCTTCCCAGTAGAGGGAAAGGTCAGTACTAAAGCATTTTTCAGAATAATATTTTCACAAGATCCCAGGAGTGGCAATATGGAAAGAGGCATCAGGCCTCCAATTTATGCTTTATTTTTTTTTCTTTTTTTTTTTTTTTTTTTGAGTATTTATTTGAAACATAGTTGCTAATGAACAATCAAATTGGATATACTTTACTTCGGGACTTTGGGACAGTTAAAGTACACACATGACCACAGGGACTTTTTTAAACCTATGGACATAAAGGTATCTGGTTTATCTGTAAACTGTAACTGCAGTAAGAGATTCCTTTAGAGAAAAATAGAATCATTTAGTTATGCTGCCTGATACATAAGTAATTCACATGGTACATTGATATGTATTGTAAAAGAACCTCATTTTTTAAAAAGACAAATGGTCCTTTGATTTATTCAGAATAGTAAAATGAAATTTGTATTGATGAGGTAGATATCTTCTTTGATAAAATGCCTAAAATGCTAATTTATTTTAAAGACAGTGCTGTGGTATGTGTAATATTTTTTCTGAAGACTCCTCAAGTGCAAACTCACCCACATCAGCACATTTTTTCAGGAAAGCAAGCTTTGTCTTACATCTTAAATAGAATATGATTTGGTATCCTCAGTGAACCTAGAAGCAGATAGGAACTTTTGATATTTTCATAGGCAAGCATTACAGAAAAAAAAAATTCAATGAACAATCTAGTACTTAGTTTCAATCATTTTAAAACGTTACAGCTTTCATTGTGTTCAAATTATTGCATGAGATATGCCCATATCAACCAGAGAAAAACATTCTGAAAAAGGATAAAAATTTTAGAAGTAAAATATTTTGACTTTGAAAGATGTCAGCAAGAAAAAATAAGAAATATTCGCTCTGAATAAGGAGTTGTAAGTTGTGTAAAATGCTGCAGATGTTCATATAAAACTTCTGCTGTGTGTTTAGCTTATGCCTTATAAATAGAAAATGCTGCTCTGGAAACCAAAGGACTTTCCCAAACTTTCCATCTTAAAACTTTCGTTTCTTTTTCTTAAAACTGGCAAAGCTATTCCAGGTGTATAAGGTACTTCAACTGATTTTGTTAACTTCAGAGTTTATTTTATTCTCTGAACATTTCTGAAAATAACAGCTTTACACATTCTACATTTACATTCTACACAGCTGTGTAGCACCTCACATGTGATCATTTCTATGTATAAAGGTTTGATTTAATTGATAAAATAATGCTTTGTCGACACTTCAACTCAAGATACTCCTGTTTGATCCAGAATAGTACAAAGCAGTAAAGCTGACAGCTGCTCATCTACATCAGAAAGCCAATCATCAAAGAATACGAAAGGTTCAAAAAGAAGGAAAACAAAAAATATTGGCATAGATATTTGAAGGTTATTTTCATAGGTATAGACTTTTTTTTTCCTACTTAGTGTTTCTGCATCAAAAAATGTAATTTGCTGCTTTATGAAATTTCATTAAACAAGTAACATTGAATACTATTGAGAGCACCTTTCAAAAATATTTTGAAGTAAAATGTTGTTATGAAACAATAGATATATCTGATGAATTTACAGCTAAAAGGCAATGATACAGTATAGCAGCATAAAGATTAATAGACCATAAAGACAAATTAACCAGAATAGAATTGGTGCCATTCAAAAGAGTATTCTGTAATACTTTGCATGAAAATATCTAAGACTGAACAATTTGATTTGTGTATATTGTGTTAATACCCCATTTTTTTCCTCTCACAAATACTTCCACAGGAAAAAATAATGTGTAGGAAAGATTTGGGAGAGCAGAGATCCTGAAATTCAGTTGTTAATTCAGTTTCATTTCATCAAAAAGTTTTAGAAGCATAAATATTCAAAAGGATTGTTCTTCTCTGTGTGTTATGGCTCTATCAAATGCATAAAAACAATCTTAAATCTACAAATTCAGATTGCTAATATTTCTTGAGGGATATTTTGAGAATAAGCCTTAGCCACCCATTTGTTTCAAAACACCCTAAAGTCTCTTGTTCCTAGGGTGAGAGCTAGATTCATGCTTCTAGCAGAAGACAACGTCCAGAGAGAGAGTTAGATTTGCATACCTGCTCCCACTGGAGGGTATATTGTCACATAGGACAGAGAGCCTTTGAGATTGCTATGCTTAAGATTTCAGATGCTAATGATTCTGCATGGTACTTTTTGCGTCTCTTTGCTATTTCCATATCAGAACTGTGCTTGGATGTTGCTTGCAAAAAAAGTCTAAGTGCTCCATATATCATTAGAAAATAAACATATTACTATTAGTCTTGTCAGAAGTCCTTATGTTCTGACTCTAAAAGGTTCTATGCCTACTTAAGAATAGTGAAGGGCACGCATAATGCAAAGACAGTTTTTTTTTTTTCATTTTGCACTGCTGTAAGAGGTAACAATATGTAAGGCAGCATAAAATAAAGGTGTTCAAGTATTCATTAGATTAGTGAATTTTGTCTGTGATACTGTTTTTGAAGTTGTTTCTCTGCTCCTAATTTATCATTCCATACTTAAAAATTCAGTAGCATCAGAATGCTCTTTCACTTGCTTATTAACCTTCCTTAAGTTGTCAGAACTCTCCCCTCCATGTCTCCTGACAGAAATGAAAAGTACTGGATATGGCACAAGCAACAACATAAGGCTGAAAGGAGTAATTGTAATTGTATTTTGGAACTTTTTCATTCTGCTTCATCTGTCAAGATTTATGCTTCAGAGTTTCCATTATAAATTACATTAGTAATTGTATTAGAAATTGTAGTGTGTCAAGCTCCATGATTATTCATCTCTTTCATCATGATTAGAAAGAAACAGATAATTATAATTAAGTTATATTCAGTTAGACTTTAGGCCAGTGTCAGAACCATACCTCATTTCTCAATCATACCTAATACCTCATTAGAAATCTCACTGCAGTTCCAACATACCCCTAATCCCAGACAGTGAGCAGTACAATATTAACCCATAATATATGTATCTTGGGTAAATTACAATCGGCATGGGCACTAGAAGCACAGCAGGGCATAGATATGTGCATCAACGTCCCTTTGTAGGACTCCTTCTCCAGAAATAGTTAGATCTTGAAGACATGAAGTGTTTTTATTCACTAAGTGAAAGCTTCAGGTACTAATGAGGGACACTGGAGACCCATTCTCATATCTCCATTGCGGAGTCTCATATCTCCAAGTAAAACAAGGAACTGAAAGGAACTTCCTGATCAGATAAACTCTCAGAGCAAAGGTTTGGAAAAAAAAAATGGCCATAAAATAATAGGCCTTTTTTACAGCAATACAGAGCTCTTCATTATTTAAGTCTCTTCTGAGCATACTCCACTTCTCTGATTCCCAGATGAATGCAACAGTGAGAACATCAGATGAAAGTCATTTCTCTGACAGAGACAGCTTGTATCTAAAAATATTTTTCTTCTCAAGTATGATTAAGTGACAGAATGAACAAAAGGATGGATTTAAAATTGTTTATCAATATTTCTCTAACAGAGACAGCTTGTATTTATAAATATTTAACATCCTTGGTGAAATATAAGCATGAATGGAAAACAATTTGAGATTTTTACATGTAATTTCTGCAATATATTAATTACCTTTATTAATCACTTAATCACTAATAAGACTGAAATACTTGATGTTTGCAATAAAGCCATTCAATAAAGCCATGAGGTTTAGGAGTTGATTTACTGATTTTTTTAATTTATTTTATTACTTTTATGTGACACAAATTTAATAGCAACATTTTTCTAGGGTTATTCCAAGTCTTGAAACGTGTCTTTTCAAAATGCAGACATATATGTATCACCTACTTAGATGAATGAAATACTGAGAAAGGTAGCTAGGAATTAACAAGATTAATGGAAAATAAAATAGGGGAAGTGTTTATTGTTAACCATTTTTTTTTTTTCAGGTGCAAAAGTGTGTATAACACTTGCAGCCATTTTTTCTATATGAAATTTACCTAACATCTATATGTAGACAGCCTGAATATTGTCCATTTTTTATGAGTGGGACCAACTCCTGAGGAAGAGTTGCCAGCACTTCCAATCATGGCATTTCTAGTAAGAGGATGTTTACCGTATATTTATAGCAGATGAGTCAGCAACAAATTCTAATATAAAGGTCCTTTATTAGAAAGGAGAGTACTTTCTAGTTTTACATTAATCACCCAAAGATCAGATCAGCAGCACCATTCTATGAATACATTTAAGCTCAGTTGCGCTCTGCATGCTGCACGGATCAAGAACTGAACACAAGCTGCTTAGTAGGCTCATAGAGCGCAGCTAAGCGCAGGCTCATGAGCTAAAACCCAGATGTGCCATTAGGCTTTTTATCACTGGAAAAGCATCTTCAGACCCATGCTGACTTATATCTTGATTGTTTGGTTGGCCTTTAGGGGGTTCAAGAGAGATAACAAGCACAATGAGGATGTTACTTCAATGCCAAATCTTTTGGGATACAGGCTTTTATAGGCTATTGTTTAGATATAGACTAGGCATTGTCACTCCTGCATGGATTTCAAAGAGGTCTATAAAAGGTTCTGTGAAGTGTTATATGGACCCAATTATAAATTTCAAATCTAGATTAGGTGTTCAAATTCTCTCACAAAATGGATAAAAATAATAAAGTGTCTACTTTTCATATTTAGTTCCTTGACAGAAGAAATTATGGCAGAAGGACTCTTTCTGCCTTGTCCACATCTAAAGTATTTTCTGAAGCATTTGCTGAAAGCAAAGGCTTTCACAAGAGTAAAAAACAGGGTATAAAACCTCATCCTAAAATAAAAACCTACATCTCTTAATCCAAGTGTAGATGGATAGCTCTCTCTCAATGTAATTTGAAGAATCTGTTTGTCTGAAATCTCTCAACTCCAGCAGGAAGGAAATAAGATTCCATCATCCCTGCACAGCCCAGACCCTGATATGTAGAGTATTCTAAAAAATTGTTAGGCTGTTGGTAGTAGGGGGAGTAAATACAGATCAGAAATACTACAGGAGCTCTTGAATGAATGAAATGCTTCTCTCTTTTCTTCTGGGCATTTCAATGAAAGCTTCTCTCTTCAAAATGTCTTGCTTAAACATAAGCCTTGCTTAAAGCATTTGTCAAAATAGAGGAAAACAGGATTCAACTCATCTTTTTTTACATCAAAAAGCATATCAATCAATATGAATCAATAGCAAACAGCAAAAAAAGTATATATATTTTCAAGAAAGTGGTAAAACAGTCCGGCCCTATCCGCTCTGCACCCTCTCTTCAGACACTTCTACGCATTGATAAGATACACTCTCTGCCATCCCTTCTCCAAGCTGAACAGGCTTTGCTCTCTCAGCATTTCTTATAGGAGAGATGCTGCAGGCCTCTAATCACCTTTGTAGCTCTATACTGGACTCTCTCTTGTAGCTTCATATCCCTGTTATACCAGGGAGCTCATAACTGAACACAGTGCTCCAGATGTACAGAGGCAGGATCATCTTCCTCAGACTTCTGGTAATGCTCTTCCTAATGCATCCCAAGATACTACTGGCCTTCTTGGTCACAAGGCAACATTGATGGCTCCTGGTCATTCTGTAGACCAGTAGGGCCCCTAGATTCTTCTCAGCAGAACTTCTTTCCAGCAAGTCAACCTCCAAAATGCACTGCTGCATCGAATTATTATGGAGCTTATTATCATGAATCAAACATACTTATTTATATAATATTATACATTATATACAAATGTATATAATGTATACACAGATGTATGCAAAATTTTCCTGGAGAAAGGAAAAAGTGACATTTCTGCAACAGACTTTCTTCAAAAATATCTACAACTATCCTCCTTGAATCACTAATTTTTAATCCTTTTTGCAGTGTGCATGTCTCCTATGGTGAAGCTTAGTACTATCTGCTTTATTGGTCTATTTTGAAACTCTGAATTATAGAAGTTTTACATCTTTCTGAAAGAGAATAATTGTGACTTCAAATAGAATGAGGTTACTGCAAAGTCAACCACACTATGAAAATCTTTCTACTGGGGAAGAATATTTCCATTTATTAAATGCCTGAAAGCAATATTGCTCTCCTATTTATTTATTTTTTTCTTTCTTAAATACAAGAAAACTGAAAATAAGGTCAAGATTCAATCTATTCACTGCAGACTACAATGACTGGATGCTGCAGCCTTTTTCTACATGAGCGGAGGTCACAGAAGTTTTCTTCCTCCTTTTATTCTGTCCCAATTCTCTCCCACAATTCCAGGAGCTACCTGTCTGCCCAACAGCTTGTTATACAGCATCTGGCTTCCTGCCAGTCATTAGCAAGCCAAGAGAGTTGCCACAGATGGCTACTCTAGGGGCAGTGAGCAGAAATTCTTTACAGGTCTCTACTGTCTTTTACCTAAGGATCTCAAAATGCTTTGGAAGTATTAAATAAGCTCCTCAAAATTGAGAGATATAGGATGTGCTCGGCCACCTTCCAAAATGTGGCAAAATGCTGTTTAATAGTAATGAACAGTACAGACAGTGACATATATGAGTAGTCCTAGAGAAATGATTCAATTCAACAGCACTACTATTCTGCATAAAATTACCAATTGACAGGTCTGAGAAGTGTCACATACAGCATTGTGGTAGTCTTGTTTTAACCTCCGTATAATACAGAAACGTATAAAACAGAATCTCTATGTAAAATAAATAAAAAACACCGAACAGCACAGCTTTGTGACCTAGTACATTGCTTTCCAATGCTGTAGTTATAGCTATGAATAAGTAAAATGCACACCCGACTGGTATTATATTGCAGGAAAGATTTATTATTTAACACAATCTAATTAAAAGACTATTAGCCTTTCCTTGAAACTGATGATTTGGATAGCCTGAAATATTTCATCCATTATATTTGGAGAGCAATAAACTGCTGCCACGAGCCACGGCCAAGGCTAGACATAGACTTAGCAGAACATGAGAGAACTGAGTTACATCCTCTTGGGAAAACACCCAGACTATCACAGAATCACAGAATGGTTAAGGTTGGAAAGGACCTCTAGATATCATCTAGTCCAACCTTCCTGCTCAAGCAGGGACATCTGCATAGTCTCCAGAAGGAGACTGCACAACCTCCCTGCACAGCCTGTTCCAGGGTTCTGTCACCCTCACAGTAAAGAAATTCCTCCTCACATGGAGATGGAGCTTCCTGTGTTTCATCTTCTAGTCTAGACTAGTCACCTGGTTGTCTGCATTCATGTCCTTCTCTCCAGCAATCAGTCTGCCTATGCAAACTTTGGGAGTACTCAGGACTCTGACTCTGACAAACCTTGTTTGGGTTCAGAGTTGAACCACACTGGCCAAATTCTTCTAAGATGTGCGCCCCTAGAATTTGGGGCACAAAGTGCTGCTTTGTTTCACAGAAGGGAACACCAGAAATCAAAGGACTGTGGCTAGCACCCAGACTGAAAAAGTTTCTGAATCGGGGCAGCCAAAACTGAGACGATGTCTACCGCGCTTAATAGATCAGGCAGGCTTACTGTTCAGCTATCTTGTTTAACCACTAGTATGCTTCTTGGCATGAGTTTTTTCTCACCAAATAGCCCTGAAGCAGTGCCTCTTCATAAAGAACAGCATATGCCTGAAAATATATTCTTGTGAAGCTCTAAGTAGTGCTGAATTTGGCTCAATTCAAACACAAATCACATTTCAATCTGAAAACAAGAAGATCCTGACAAATCAGAAATCCCACTTTCCACAAGTCGAAGCTGTTGAAACAGAAACTGCAAAACAGTAATATACTAAAACAGTTTCTGAATAACACTGTATAGCTAACATGAATCTGAAACAGATTGCACTCATTCCCTATTTATGCTAATATGAACATTACCTCATTCCTTCAGTCAATAGTCCATAAGACTGACAAAAATACAGTCTTATCTCTATAATCACCATATGTCTCTACAACAAATTCCCTCACCATGTTTATGTCTATTCTGCAAATAACTGTTTCCCTAGTCACTGATAAATAAAAGTATAATTAAGTCTTGCTTAAAAGTTAATTTTCATCTAAGGAAAAGGGCAGGAGTATCTATTATCAATGCAAAAAGCTCATAAACACAATATTAAGCCCAAAATACAATAAAATTGAAAAGTCTTAGTTTTTGAATAGAAGGAACAAAAAACAAACACAAATACTAAGATATCTACAAGAGATGGGGGACTGCAATTAACTCTATTTGTTTCAATAAATGGAGATTATACAATGACCTTTATTTCAGCTACCTCAGTTTGTCCATTTTTAATCATTATGTAAGATTTGGTAGGAATCATTGCTGGAGTTTTATTCCTCAGGGGGCAATTAGCAGAGAAATGTATTCACTAAAAAGTCAGAAATATCTTCACTTCACTACCTATAAATGACAGGAAARAATTCAACTTTATTGGACTGTCATAACACCCATCTCTGACTGTAACAAAAAGAATTCCAGTATACCATGGAATTACATAAACTTGTTTCAATTAAATATCAAAGAACAGATATAATAAATAGTAAAATAAAATAAAATACTTCTGCTATGCTGCAATTAAAAGTTTAACTCCACAATAAATAGTAACTTTACAGTTTACATTATTTACAATGAAATATATCAATATATTAAATTATATTTATACATTCTCCAGTAGTTCTCTTCACCTTGCCCTAAAATGCTGCATCTTTTTTTAAACAAAGAATTTCAAATTTCATTTAGTTTACCATCACTGACCTTCAGGTCTCTTGCAAAGGCTGTTGGTGAACACGCACCTTTGTATATTTTATTACTTTTGCATATTTTTTTTGCACTCCACTAGAAGTGGAATTATACAGTCCTGTTGTATACATAGTTATTAGCACTCTTTCAATATCTTGCCATTATTCCCATTTCATTAATATTGTTCTACTTTTGTTATTGTCTAGCACTGAAAATATACCTAATGCCCTACTATGAATTACGATGTGATAGACTTCACAGGTAGCTTTGTATTGCCAAGAAAAATAAAAGCAGTATTAGCAATCAGCTAGGAAGTAAAAATATTGAAGGCATAAATTTGCCATAAATCTTGTCACTCTCAGTGCTTTAGACTTTTCTTATAGTTGGCATTCACAACCAAGAATTCTTTCAGAAAAAGAAAATTACATCTTGCTTCCACGGTCACCTTTTCTATCCCAAACCAACCATGTTTCTGGAATTCTATTATCATTATGGTACTAGAAGAATAGATGAGAAGAAAGGAGACACAAATTCCATAGGGTGGCCCAAAGAATAGTAAAAATCAGTTTTGTATTCAAAGATAAGAAAATGAATATATGCCTAATTTAGAGGAAGCTGCCATGAAAAAACTATATAAAGAAGGTGCCCCAAAAGACCTTCAGATTTCTTAATTGCTGCAGTGTTTCAGAGACTGTTGTCACTTACTGTTATCACTTGTATGAAAAAGGAAGAGAGAAAGAGAAATAAGCCTGCAACCTTTCCAGCCTCCTTTCAACAGGAAAAATAAGGATTGGAACTAGTTTCTTAAGTATTTTCAGGGGAACCATTTGCTGAAAACTTGACCTAACTATGAAGCTTCATACCTGAAAAAAAAGGAGAACATAACAGAAATTTTCAAACAGCATACATAAAAGCATTTAAAGGTAAAAAGAAACACTTTGTTCTGAAGTGCAACCAAGGGTACATAAGCACAGTATAGCTCAGAAATGCAGAAAGTGTTGCATATACCTATTTAAGAAAATATTTGCACTCTTTCTCTCCTTAAAATGAACAAGAATTTCAGCAAGAAAATTTGGTAAAAGATCTTCCTTTTATACTGATTTTTTTAAAGTAATTCTTTTTGTTTCTGCTGCAGAAAAAAAGGCAATTTTGGGTTTTGTTTGTTTGTTTGTTTGTTTCTGTCTGAATAACTGGAAGTTTTCTATAATGCTAAATAACAGGCACTCTAAAACTAAAATTGATATTTATTTTAACAAAAAGATTTGTTAAGAAACCATTTAAGAAATATTTATTTCCTTTCAGATAAAGTAATTATGTTCTGTGATGTTAATTTCACCATTTGACTTTTTTTAATAACAAAGCTTGAGGGAGGGAGGGTGAGTTGTTTTATTCTTTAAGTGATACAGTGCTATTATTAAACTTAATTCTGAACTAAGGGAAAAAGATAATGGGGAAAATGTGCCTCTAAGTTTGTATTTCTAATCAACTCTATGTCTGCATTTACTGCCAGAGATGTGAGAGATTTGTTTGTACTGACAATTGGATTTTTCACATGAAATATATATTAATTTTAGACATTTTCCACTTAATGAAAGTTAAAATGAAAATTTTCAAATGCTTGGCAGATGCTGATGTTGCAGAACAACCTCCAGTACTCATATTTACAGCATATATTAAGAAGTACTGCCTCATGATGAGGCACAATAGATGGAAAGATAATACCTGTTAGACCCTCAGTATATAAGAGAATCACATAATGGCTGAGGTTTGAAGCAAACTCTGCAGATCATCCATTCCTCTGCTTGAGCAGGGTCACCTAAACTACATGGCATAGTGTCATACCCAGGCAGGTTTTGAGTATCTCAGAGGTGCTCTAAAGAGAAGGACACAATCCCTCTAGGCAGGAAATGCCAGTGCTCTGTCACCTTCACAGTAAAGTTTTTCCTCAAATTCAGGCAGAACTTCCTGTGCTTCAGTTTATGCTTCTTGCCTCTTGCCTCTTGCCTCTGTTGCTGGCTGCCACTGCAAAAGGTCTGCTTTCAGATACTGCTACATAGTGATAAGAGCTCCTCTGAGCCTTTTATCCCGGGTGAACAGGACCTCCTCTCTTAGCCTTTCTTCATAGAAGAGATGCTCCAGTCCCCTAAGCTTTAATCCTATCCTGGACTCTCTCCAGTAGCTCCATGTCCCTCTTGCACTGAGGAGCCCAGAACACGGAGATCTCTATGTGGCCTCGGCAGATCTGAGTAAATGGGCAGGATCACCTCTTTCAACCTGCAGGTAACACTCCTTCTAATGCACCCCAGGTAACCATTTGCCTTCTCACCACAGATCACACTGCTGGTTCATGGTCACCTTTTTGTTCACCAGGACTCCCAGGTACCTTCTGCAGAACATATCTTTAGCAGGTTAGCCCCCATTCTGTACTAGCACATCAAGTTATTCACCCCTAGATTCAGGACCCTGCTCTTGCATTTGTTGAACTTCATGAGGTTCTTTTCCATAAACTCTCTAGCCTGTCAAGGTCTTTCTGAATGGCAGCACAGCCTTCCAGTGTATAAGCCACTATCTCAGTTTTGTATCATCAGCAAATTTCCTAACAGATGGATTCCTTTCTTTTAAGGCTATATCAATTTATTTATCAATCAGTTGAAGGCAAAGAAGAGGCCTAAAATCTCCCCTAAAAGGAAGGAGAGATTAAGTTTACCAATCACATTACCAAAATATACTTTGACATGCATTATACCTACACATATTACCTGAACGATATGTGGAATTGTTCAGGAATGTTAGTATGCATTCTAATTTAGCTAAATGGCAGTTTATATTCTGCAACATAAACAACTTTGATATTAATACAGCATATACTGTAATATTCACCAGCATAGTTCAGTATCTTTCCATCTAAAAATCAAATTAGAAAATAACATATGGACTGCAAAATATTGTGGGTTAACTTCTCTTTATATTTACACAGTAGCAAATCCAGAACAGCCACAGATAACTGTATTAAAATGCATACTATTGTTCAGCATTTGCTAGTCATATAATAGAAAATAGAATATAATAGAAAATTCTTACTCTGATCATTGCCACCTTAGCCTTAGATATACCATAGTGTGTAACACAGATTCACAGAATATTTAAGGTTGGAAGGGACCTCTACAGATCATCTAGTCCAACCTTCCTGCTCAAGCAGGCACACCTAGAGCAKGTGGCACAGGGTGSCATSCAGGCRGGTTTTGAAGACCTCCAGAGTAGGAGACTCCACAACCCCCCTGGGCAGCCTGTTCCACTGCTCTGTCACCCTAACAGCAAAGAAGTTGCTCCTCACCTGGAGACGGAACTTCTTATGCTTCAGTTTGTGGCCATTACCCCTCGTCCTATTGCTGGCCACCAGTGAAAACAGCTTGTCCCCTTCCTCCCTGCATTCTCCCTTCCTGAACTTATACATATTAATCATATCCCCTCTGAGCCGCCTCTTCTGCAGAGAAAACAGGCCCAGCTCACTCAGCCTCTCTTCATACGAGAGATGTTCCATTCCCTTAATCATCCTGGTTGCCCTTCTCTGGACCCTCTCCAGAAGCTCCACGTCCCTCCTATACTGGGGTGCCTCCTATACTGTGGTCCCTCCTATACTGGGGTAACAACATGAATAAGACAAATATACAACACAAATGCAACAGCGGTGATGTCAAGACTATCAGGCACTGATAAGAGGCTCTGTGGTGAATGAGTGGATAGCTAACGCTAACCCTTTCCAATACCATTGTTCTATTTGAATTCATAAATTGTAAATGCCAGTTTAAGAATGGTGCATATTCTTCCTGCAGCTGTTTTATTTCTGATAAAACAGAAATAAAATGATGGCATATACAGTTTGATATAGTTAAGAATAGAAGTGTAAGTACATTCGGGAGTCTTTCCTACAAACATTCAATAGCATCATAAAATTGTTGCTCCTCCATTCCTTAAATCTGTTAAGAGTAGTACCAAGGTGAAATGAGATAACTTAGTTAAAGGTTGTGCTGTCAAGAAATAAATTACTTTGGCAATCAAAATTATTACTTTGGCAATCAAAATTATATAAGAAATGAAAGTTTGGAGCCTTGATTCTCTCCCAATTGGTCCTGCTTGGCCCTTGTTGACGTGGGAGGGACTGGGGAAGAAGTGGGATTCAGTGCTACCACTAGATATTAGAGTAGTGTGGAAGGCAATTAAAGCCCTGAATAGCCTCTGAACACCAAAGTAATAAGGGAAGGTAAAGAACTGATTATAGCTATTAAATCCAAACAGGAAATTATTAGGATTGGCTCATAATTTGCCTCTCTGCACCATATAATTGAGATCCCAACACAGTTAAATCTCTCACTGTCTAAACAGCAATTAGTTACTGTTTTCCCTGCTGCACAGCCCCAAGATACATTCCTCTTATACTGCCCACTACTGCAAAAAAAAATCACATATCTAACTTATTTATTATTTTAATTATATACAAAAATAGTAATCAGACTTTCCAACAGCAGCATGGCTACATGTAGTTGTGTACAAAGCCTGTCACTATAGAAATGAGGCAAAAGGGATCACTCAAATACTAGTACTTTATTGCAAATAGCACCACTGAAAAAAATTCTTGAAAAGCAAAGACCAATTGTTTTCACAATGACAGAAAAATCTCTGACCGTGTAATTGCTCATTAAATTAATCTGGTGCACTGTCTAATATATAATGGTATATGCAAAGTGAATATAATATTAAAACAGAGAACGGAAGTCATCAAAATACAACTATTTAAATATCAAATTTCAAAGCTGTTCACTAAACTGCTGTCTTCAGGCTATCTACACTTACAATTAATTAGAAGTCTGTACTGATTGACATAAAAAAAACCTTTTTTTTTCTTTTCCGGCCAATTCATCTTTCTGGTGTTAAAAAATTTTTGTATTTCATTGTAAACTGTGGTAAGTTAAAACAATTTTTGCTAGAGTAAATTAAAAGACACTATTCCCTCACAAGGATATATAGACATCATTATAAAATTAGTTTTATGATAGAAAAGACATTTCAACTTGAAAAGAAGAACAAGTGCTGGAATATAAAATGTATATCATTTTCTAAATGACATAGTTCCTGTCCTACAATTTACATGGACAGACTTGACTRTTCAAATATAATTTGACGAAGCCCACAAACATTTTTCACATATATATTTTAGCAAATGTTTTGCTCTGAAGTTTGTTAATTAATGCAGGTAATTTATAATCCATTGAGAGAGTGTAAACTGATGACAAGTTTATACAGAAATATATTAAATGTGTTGCATAAAAAATTAGCAAGCAGGTATCCTAAGCATAGGTGTCCTATGTAATTATGCAATCACGTAATTTAAAACACATCAGCTTTAAATGAGGAATGGAATGATTTATTCTAATTTCTGTGAATAATCATTTGCTTGCAATGAAATATAACACATGAAAAACAAAGTGTTATAACAGCATGCAAGACTAAGGGAGGATTATTATTTATATAAATACAGCATTAGTCTCCAAAATCAAAGTGACCTAAATTTTCTTATATGTTGACGTAATATGTACGCTTTTGAGACAACTATAATTGTTCATTACACATAGTTAGAAGTTTTGATTTTCTTGGAAAAAAAAATAATGGATCAGCCAGATCAATCAGTCATTATCAAACAGATAGTAAGCTTTACTAAAACTCTGCATGAACCTACTAAATGTGATTGACCAGCAATTCAAATGCTAATTAATAAATGAAATACTAGTAAAATCACAGTATCTAAGCATTCAGAAAAAAAAAAAACAAAAACAAAACAAAAAAAAATGGTACATTTCAGAGGTTCTTCACTAGATAATAGTAACCAATTTAGCTTCTCCTCTGATTGGCATACTGGAGCTGAATCTACACAAGCATTTAATGTTCTCCTTTCTGTTACAATCATTTCTTCAAAAGGCTGTTTCTCCTCCAGGTGCTATGAGCATTACCTTCCACGAAAACTCTTCCATGGCTTTCCCTTCTTCCTCCATGAACTTCCATATACTTCCATATACTTCCATATACTCCCAGTAACTACTTCATATGTGCACCCAAGGGAGGAATCTCTGTTCACTAGAGACAGACCTTGACAGACCTCTCTAAAAACTCAGACCTGAATTAATTTTAAGTTTTCTGTCTGGGGAGTTCATTTACCTTTCTTCTTTTTTGTATTCAAAGTTAAACGTGCCCCACCTTATTTCCCATTCCTTCCCCTTACATTCATAACTTAAAATCTACCAGTGCTGCTTCTACCTCCTCTTAACTTTTCACTCATATAACTATGACTCCTTGTTCAGCTTACTCTCTTTTATGCCAAAAAATTTCAGTGTGCAGGTTCAAGTTACATATTGTGGTTAAATTAAGTCAGGATTGAAGCTGTTAATAATGAGACAAATCTTTTTGCATTGCATGTATCCTTCAGCTAAATGTGTTTACTCAAAATCAGCACAGTAGAAAAGACTTCAGCAAACTATAGCAAAGCATCTACAGCATGCAATTGATCTCAGTAATTGTCCTACACAGCTGTGAATTATACTCCAAATTATTTTTCTTGAGCAGAAAAGCATCGTAACTTATTTTTCATTGATGTCTGAAATTTCTGAGGAAGTGCAGTATCTCTGGAAAACATTCACCCTAGAATAAGTAAACGGTTCACCTATTCTACTAAAAAATGTGTATATATGTACATACCTAGGTATATATCCTTGCCAAGACTAGTAGCCAACTTAGAAAGAGAAAGTTGAATATAAGGGTCTTTGAGAAAGTCTATTCAGCTTTGCAGAGGCCTTAAAGTATTCCTGTGGAGCACAGAAATTCTTCCAGTCTTTAATGAGCTTCATCAGTTCATGCAACCATGGGACACTTAGTAATTGCAGGTAACTCTTGCAGTCATAGGACAATTAGTAATTGATCCATCTAAACAGGAATGATTGGATCACAAAATGAAAAGCAAGCATGCACCTACTCAGAAAAAGTCATTTTTGTTTGGAGTAAGAAGGAGCTATGCTAAGTGATAGAACTTTCACAAGATATAACTTAACTAAGGAGATAATAATTATAGGTTACCAGCTCTTCTGAATTGTGCTCTATGAAGGCCTATCTTTCTTCACATACTACAAAATGAAGAGAGTCAGATGAAATATGAACATCTATCCTTGAGACATTCCTGCTTACTGTATATATGTATGTACTATATATATATTTTCTGTGTACACATATACGTAGCTGGTGAGAAATTACCAGCAGCAGCAAAAGGCAACCTCTGATCCATCCACACATACAACTGCCTCAAAGAGACAGCTTTATGTACCAGGGATGACAGATTTCTCTTAAGTTTGTGCCTATACAGAAGGTAATGTGTTTTTCAAGCATAGCCAGAAACAGGAAGTTATTTTCAACATACCACAACAGCTCAACAGTTACAGCACTTTGTTCTGATAGAACAGGATGTCATAGCTACATACGTGCCTTCCTAGGCATGAAAGATGCACTTGTTAACTGAAAAAGAAATTCCATATTCAGTGGGGTGGAAAAAATTATGAAAAAAAAAAAGAAATCTTTGAGGATGGGAAATCTCACATTCCAGGATTTGCTTAAAGTTCTATTTACATTATAGATGTAGGTTTATTACTTTAACATATTTTTTAATTTATTATTAAAAATAAATAAGTCCATGCACAACAAGCTGTGTTCATGGCTCTCAGATGACCATAGCAAGCATCTAAATGGCATCAACCAGACTGAGTTGAAAAGCTTGGTTTTCATTATTTTAATTGTCTCTTTTGAATTAGATATATGACTACACACTCTATTATTTTAAAGTCAAAGATTTAAAGTGAAACATTGTGTTGACAAGAAGGACAGGATGCACATAGGAAAGAGTAGTGGAGGATGGGATTCCAAGCCTCAAAAATATGATGTGCAAGAAGAAATAAACTCTTGTTCTGACTTTTCTGGCTGAAATCTTTCAAGATAAAGAAGCGTTATTAGTGAAAGAAGAAAAAAGTAAGGGGGGGGGGGGAAGGGAAACAAAATCACATCCCCTATAAGAATGACTTCACAAAATGTATATTTTTCATAGCCTCTCACCAAACTCCAATCGTAAATCCTATTTCTACTATGAACTGAGTGGAATGCAATAGAAGTATCCAATCATTCATCATAACATAAGTTCCAAATCCATGTTCTATTCAGTCTTTCAGTAACCTTTCACAGTTATGTGCAATAAAGCATGGACCACTTCAAAGGAAAAAGAGATACATTATGAAGCATATTCTATTTAAGTCAACCATCCAAGGCAGTCCAGATCTGAAATTATTACTACCTGATGAGAGTTAGATAGTAATGCAAAAAAAAAAAAAAAAAAAAAGAGTTGTAGGTTCTTTAAAGTTTTTTAGCTTGCAATTATTCTTATAATCATTTCACCACATTAACTCTTACATTTATCCTTTCTGTCTCACAGATGTTGGCTACCCTACTAACTTTAGCGCTCCTCACCCTTCCATAACTCTCTGAGTATATATATGGTAATGATAATTTTAAAAACCACATTTATAAAAACCACCACAAACTTGTCCTCCTCAAATTGCATCCTACTACCTGGAGGTTAAAATCCACCTAGCTACATGGAAGCTACCACATTTGGAAACCTATTCCAAGTGTAAGAACTCCTTTTCACTTTAAAAGTGGTTTAAAGCAAACTCAAATCACAATATATATTTCAACAAAACTACAAGACCTGTAACATCAGTCACCTAATCAAAGAAAATTTGATTCACTCTTCCCAACTGAGTAGCTATTCTGCTTAAATGAGGAGTACTCCTAGCTGCCAAGACAGCTACCACATTAACTCTAACATTAAAAAGAAGGAACAGTAAAGCACAAAAATGGCAGCCATGCTAGTATATGTTGTTATATGAGAGCAGCAATATGCAGCTGCTGTAGATATGATAACAGAGCACATCCTTTTTAGTGCTTGATAATAACCACTTACCAGTGAAGGCAAATGTGTTGCTTGTCCAAAGCAGCACACTTTAAATTTGTTAACACTGACTGCATGGATTATGCTAAATATATGACAAAACTGTCTCTAGCACTATATTGCTTTGTATAGTCTTACGGAGGAAGGAATATGTCCTGTCATTTTCCTAGTTAATGCTGTCACATGAACTGTCTGAATGACATGAGTAGAACTGAATGTATCCTTTTTATTCCGTGGAAACTAATGATACCCATCTTTTGATGGATAATGTGCCATTAATTTTCACACACATGAAACACCCTGAGAGACACTGGGCTCCTGTAATTACTTTCGTTGTACTGAGATTTGCTGGGTTTGTTACCATTCCTGCTGGAGTTTATC
Source organism: Nothoprocta perdicaria (assembly GCF_003342845.1). NCBI lineage: Eukaryota > Metazoa > Chordata > Aves > Tinamiformes > Tinamidae > Nothoprocta > Nothoprocta perdicaria. The sequence continues at coordinate 5,460,450 of NW_020455466.1, read as the reverse complement.
TCCGATGAATTTGCATTGTTATTATAGCACGTAAACAGAGTGATCATGGATGGGATTTTTCCATTTTTCTTTTATTCTCCTTAATAATAACTGCTAATCAATTCCTTTGAAACTTAGTTTGCTCTAGAGATGCGCCCTGGTCCCAAGACCAATTACTCGCTATTTGCTTCTTCTCCAATGTAGCAAGAAAAATTGCTCATTTGTGAGTATCTAGAGTTCATCATTAGCCAGAAATAGAAAGAAAAACAAGACATTAAATCTGTTTTTGTTAGGTGGCAGCAAGCCTTTTGCATTTTTACATCCATCACAGACAAAACAGTCTTGACTGGGGGAATTTCACTTAATTCAGTACTAGTTAACAAACTTTTTAATTACTGAGTCAAATATTGAGGAACAAATTAAAAAGAAAAAAAAAAAGATTAATTAAATACTTAAGGAAATGCTTCTTCTCCCTGTTCCCCAGCCTCAGCTTCAGTCCAACTCTTCTCCTCGCTTCCCAGTAAGAAGAAAAAGGGAAGCCCTAAAAGTTGGTGGCAGCACACAAGGGTCTCTCCCAGACACATCAGTGATGCTTTTTCATTGCCTTTTCCACGAGCCACAGGCCCCTCAGAGGAATTCTCTGAAGTCCTAGTCATCCTAAGCCTGCTGCCACCACAGCCCACACTGATGTGCATGCAGTATAGCATCTCCCAAGGCACTCTGCCTCCCCTGAGACTTAGGAGGAATAGGTCTCTCTGCCTGCAGAAACAACCGTGGGTGAAAGCTGATGCCATAAAACAACATTTTGCCTTGCTCACAGTGTCTCACAAACACAGGTTTGCAAAACAGATAGGTCTGAAGCGAGTCGGGAGTGTGAGGTGGAAGTTGCAGTTTTTCTTACTCACAATGTAAACCTGTGCTCTCAAGAAAATAATTTGTGAATTTCAGTAAAAAAAAAAAAAAAAAAAAAAAAAAAAAAAAAAAAAGGAGTCAGATTCTATATCAAGAGAAATCTTTATTCCTCTCCAGGTGATTATACAAGATCTATTGATTCAGTGGATCCTAACAATATATATTATAGATATCTGATTTCTGTGACTTCTTCTATTTATGAAGGCTTTTTCCTGCTCTCCTTCTTAATGTGATGGATTTATTTGGAGCTGATAGTCTCCGATGGGGATTAGACTGAATGAGTCAACCTAGCATGAACAATATTCAGGATAAGGACCAATCTACCTGCTTTAGATTTTTTTTTTTCATGGCTCAGCTGTCGATTCATAACATCACCATGGGTAAACAGCTTAATACTTTTCCATACGGAAAGGTGACACAGTGTTACCAAAATAATATATTGTGGATCAGAAATGAAAAATTTTATGTTGACATAATAAAATTAACAAAAAAAATAAAGATAAAATCTGAAAAAATATGCATCGATGATCCAAAGTATTTATGCTATTGGTGTTGATAATTCTTGCTGTTATGCAAGTGATAGCAATTATTACTTTTTTTCTTCTTTTTAATATGATCAATATATACAACTGAATAATGTCAAGACAGCAAATTTGCTTTAAATGATCATAAATAGTGGGAGATGATTAATGTTGCTATTCTTGTTAATATATTTGTTTGAGGGATATTTACTTTCACCTATCATCTTAGTCTAATTCAAGCATTTTCTGAGGCTTTTCTTTCTTAATGCAGCCTACATAGCTATAGTGAGTTAACGCTATAGACCATACCAAAATATGCTTTTGTAGTATCATAAGCCAGTTGGCCCAATGGGCCAATTAGAAGGCTTGAAATTTTAAAATCAATTGACATCTTAGACTTGTCAAATAGCTATNAAAAAAAAAAAAAAAAAAAAAAAAAAAAAAAAAAAAGCACCGTGTAACTAAAGAACCAACAGAGAACATCAGGAGCAAGATTGTATTTCTTAATTTTAGGACTACCTTATCCAGAGATCCAGAGAGATGTAATCCTTTTCTTTTTTTTTTTCTTCTTCTTTTCCTCGTAAGAGTACTCTGTGTCCTACTCTGTGTCCATTTCATTATTACAGCAAGGATTGCAATCATTCTCTTGCTTTCAAAATTCAGAAGTATACCAACAGCAGCATTGCAAAAGTATCAATGCTATTTGATTTAAACAAGTACAGTAAGGAGTAGACATCATGTGATAGAGATTACCCATCATCATTCTAAAAAGTTGATGCAACGAGTAAAGGGTCTGCAATAACTGTTTCCTGGCATTTTTTATTTGCTATGAGAAATATAATCACCCAACACAAGCACCATGGCTTCCTAAGCACAGGGCAAAGTTTAATCTACAAAATAACCATCCATGTCTGCTACATTTTGATACTAATCTAGAAATTACTTTATTGTCAATAATAACTTAATGGCCAATTATAACAAGACATCAAAACGACAGTCATGCTTTGATTTTTAAAGAAACCTTCCATTTTTTTWAAAAATAAATGTTCTCAAGTGTTCTCAATACTCAATATATGGGACATTTTATGTCTGATAAKTTTTTTGTCTTTGAAATGCTTGGCTAAAGTCCTAGTTTTCCTATGGTTATCAGCAACTGTAATGCATTTATTTGTATTGAAGAAAGACAGGAAATGTTAGATATGAAGTAAAAATATCTCACCATTTTGCAGATAATTGACTTAAAGATTTTCCATTACACCATACATTTTCTATTCCACTTACTTGCTTTGTCCTACTTGCACTTGGATGTCCATTTTATCCTTTGAAAAGATGAAGCACCAYGAACATGGCACAGCATCTCCTATCAGTCACAGTTTCCAGGAGTGACATCTCTGGTATGCTCTTCAGAACAGGTACTTGATGCACATCACAAATGTCCTCTTTTTGGTGCAGGTTAAGGAGTAAAATAGATTGGAAAACTTAACTAAAGCTATCCCATTTAAGGCTGAGTGTTTCATCAAACCACAGTGAGCACTGTTGTGAATAAAGTATTAGAAGAAGAAACAGAAAAAAAAAAGGGGGGGGGGGAAGAGAGAGAAAAGAAAAGCGTAAGATGTTAGATAAGACCATCTCCCTACCGTATTTGTATTTTCCTGACTGAAGATAGAGAAGTGTCATAAAGGCATACTAATTGAAAAAGTGGGAAAAAAAATAGAAGACAGAGAAATAAAATAGGAAGTGAGGAATAAAATGGGGGAAAATGCCAATAAAAAAACAAGGTTGTAGAGCATTTCTTAAAATTACCCTGAACCAGTAAGTGACTAAGTAGAATATTTCTAGTTAATAATTAAAATAACAGAATGCTAATTATCTTTTACATTAAGTGATGTTACTTGGAAACTTTAACCAATTATTATGTCAAGAAATACAACCTGCATTGGTTGTAGAGCTGCTGAGGTCTTCAGCAGAATTGTCATACTTTGTTCAGACTTTTTGAGTAGCCACAAAAATAGCACAATTGGTCTTGAGGGAACACCCTTAGTGCAGCATATTTTCATTATTATATGGCGTATCACCTTGTGCTAGCTAAATTGATAGTCCTCAAGATTTCTTCAAGTCCTATGTAGAGCTGAGGAAGTGATCAATTTCTTATCTAACTTTGCTTGGAATTTCAATTCCAAGCAAATCTAATAGATGTGTATGTGTACATGCATAGAGAGACAGATAGATTTAGAACAAATTATATGTGAAAAATACATAGAGGTTATGGATAATACATTTCCATGAGATACAACAATAAATAAGATAAATATGTACACTTATTTCCAAACAATCTAGAGCATAGCACTAAACAAACAGTTCAGCTCAAGAAGTTCATCTTGTGCATTTCAGGTGCAGCTACAAAACTAACTCTATTAATCATAGGAGGTACTTAGGTTTTACAAGATCAAAGTCTAAGTGAAGGAAGGAACAGAACTATCCAATTCAATACTTCCCAAGTACACAAAAGTAAAACAAAATAACCCAGGAGAAGGTAGAAGTAGGAGCTTGTCTTGAAGGAGAGGGGGAACTATTTGAGTATTAGGAAGAGCATGGATCCTGGCATGGTTCCTCAGGTGCGCTCTTGTAGGCCTAAATCTACAACAACTACAAGGATAGTTCTTGACGTGTTTAGTTACAGCAGCAAAGATTAATTATGGCCAAGTGGGTGAGGTAAAATAGACTAGTACCAACAGGTCCAGAAACCTGCCCTTATTTGTCCATTCATCTAATTGAATAATCCGGTAAAGATGAAGATTGAAAAGAAAGGTAGTGTGGGCAACAAGTACAAGCACAAATGCTTACTAATAGAAGAGAAAAGGAGAAAATGAGGTAAGGAGAGTCAAGAAGAAAATAGCAAGAATGAAGAAAATGGCAAGGAGAAAATGGCAAAAAGAGTCAAAGAGAAAATGTCAGTGCGTGCCAACTCCATAATGAATAGTTCCAATTTCCCTTCAGCAGGGGAAGAGAGAGAAGAGGGTAGCAGTAGGCGCTTGAGACAGATAGCCTCCATGAGAAGACATATGCATAAAGCTGAGTTTTTTTACTTCATCAAGATGTTTTCTTGAACAGATGTCTTTGTTCAGTTTTCATTTCCATAAGAAGTTGGATAGTTCAAGTTATGCAACTTGCCTGAAATAAACAATATATTGAACTCTTAAGTGAAAACATAGACCTATAAAACAGTAGTTCTCACCTAGTGACAGGCTTGGTAAGTTAATAAAAGATAGGGAGCAAGAAAGATAGATGGGTACATCTATATCATGTGAACCAAAGGCCAAATCACCTATCTCTTTCAAGACAACAGTGAAAAAAAAATCTGCAAAAGGCAAAAAAGACTTTGTAAGGTTTGTGGTTTTTTGACTTATAATAGTAATCTGGACAGAATCCACTGAAAAATATCTGGTTTCCTACTGTGAATATACACCTTTATATGTCACTCCTTAGACAGTTTAAACCAGAACATGCTTTTTTTTTTTTTTTCAGAACATGAGTTTATAAAAAAAAAAATCAATTTTGTTCTGTAGTGTGAAATTCAATACACCAATCAAAAAAAGGATCCACAGTGGGAAAAGAAGTGGTTTCTTATATTTGTTATGTGACGATCCTGCACAGCAGGTGATAAACTGTGCAGTATTACCAATAAATAACATTGAAATCTCTGCAACAGGAGAAAAGAGGCACTTCACTGAAGTTTCTTGATATGTGGATGCAGAGAATATTTTGCATAAATATTATGAGAAACTGGTTTGTATGTTTACAGGAAATGCATAAACACAGGCTCATTACAAACACAATTGCCTGGGTAAATGAATAATAATGAATCAACTTAGCATGCTGAAAATGATTACAAAGTTCTGGGGACCATACAAGGCACTTGTAAAGTTTAAAAATGAGAACTAAAAACCATTATCTTCTCATGTGAAACCAGAAGACATATATTACTCACTAAAAAACAATTTATTTACATTAGCAGTGAAAATGAGAGGTTCTACAAACCACATGCCAGGTCTCTGAATAATAATGTATCTTGCTGATGTCGTATTGGCTATCTGGCTGATATAGTATTGGCAAACAACAAGGATTAACATTGTAAAGAACAAATGAATTCGGAACACATTTGTTCAAATTCAACTTCTTGGCAAAGGACCAGGCATAGTTTGAGATAGGGGGATAGGAAGGAAGGATGAGTTTAAGAGAAAGCAGGGAAGCCTGATCTTGCCTTCCTTCTCCAGTATATATGCTTACAACTCTGTGTCTTTGTTTTAGTAAAAGGAAATTATTTCTGGGGAATGTGTACATGATGTTGGAACCTAAACAGAGACCAGCAGTGTACAGTGAAGATGTCTATTACTTTTTTTTTTTTTTTTCAGAGAAACTCATATTACAAATATTCTGTCAGCTCTTCATTTTGTGCCACTGCACACATACCATAGAGCAAGAACTTTTTACAGCAAATTCTAAAGGTTTCTTCAACTGTGTTTTATTCTATAAATTCAGAGACAGAATAAATAAGAAGGTTAATTAAAAATGATTGAAACTTTCATCATATTTAGCTTTATTTGTTATATGGTATTTAAATAAAGCAACAGCAGAAAGGGTTGCACTAACTACTACGGGTGTTCTGACATGCAGAAAGAATTTAATCTCTATTCCTGTAGGGATCATGTGTTTTTGCACTGACCAATAATTTTTGAGAGATTTTCTCATTACAAGCATTCCTTTGGAAACCTATCAATTGAAGTGGTCTTTGGAATGGGATTGATAACAAAATAAAAACTAGCTACTGTGGTTCATACAAAAAAAGTTCACATTAACTGAACTTTATCAAAATTTCATTAAAATTTGAAATATCTTCTGAACTGATCAGAAGAGACTTAACAGAAAGAAAAAATGAGTAGGCAGAAGACACAAGTAGCTGCAGTAGTACAAATTACATGTAATAGCTTAAATTTCTTTTTTTTTAATCTGTAGGGTTTTTTTGAGAAAAGAAGAGTTCAAGGAAGACAGACTTTTAGTCAGAAAAACATTGTATTTTGCTTCTACAGTTTTGAGACTGAGTTTACTATTACACTGCAGACAGCAAATTTTAAAACACTTGCTTTCTAAAATATTTGTAGCATGCTCAAAGAAAGTGAGAGAAATGTGTTGTTTATATTCTCTGCTTTTCAAATGAATGCACTAGCTGTGATGCATCCAAGCACATGCACCACTGAAATTCAAACTATAATGGGTGTCTGATAAAAGCAGTCACAGATGCCAGACTTTTTCAGCTTAAAGAATGGGGGGGGAAAAAAAAAAAAAAAAAAAAAAAGTTTTAAAGAGCAATCTTGACTCTTATGAACCTTGAAAATATTTTCAGATTAATTTACTTTTTGTCTCAGATCATACCCTACAGGCTCAGATTTACCTGCTCCAGTATGCATCCAGTAAACACAAGTGTTTACTGTTATAAACAGCATACAGTACTATAAATTGTATAAAGGTAGTTATATACCCTAACAGTTTCTAAAATTGACTTTTAGTTCCCAGCCTACTCTCCTCTTAAAAACTACAAATCAGTAATGGGACAGAAAAAGAAATGGAGAGAGAAAAAGAGAGAGGGAGATGGAAGAAGGAAGGAAGGAGAAAGGAAGGAAGGGAAGGAAGGGAAGAAAGGGAAGGAAGGGAAGGAAGGGAAGGAAGGAAGGAAGGAAGGAAGGAAGGAAAAGAATGATGAAAGAGGGACAGATGAAAGATAAGAAAAAAGTAAAAAAAAAAAGGAAAGAAATAAAGGCATCTTTTTTAAAAGTGGAATATAAAAGTACCAGTGCAATATTTAAAGCACTGACTCCCCTGAATGAGAGATGATTGAATTAAAGGCCAGGAAATCATATAGTTCTCTTCTGTAGCCAGAGAAAAATATGCTTTTCACGGTAAGTGACTCCAATGCAAGAGCAAAGTGAAGGAAAAGAAAAACAATTATCCAAGTAAGATACACCTAGTCTCTAAAAAACAAATGCAGGATGCCCTCCTTTAGGCTAGCAATTTTTTTTGGAGAATCACATTTTGAATTTTGGACTAAATCATATTTTCTCCAATAAATTTTCTTTTTCCTATACTGAGCAAAAGACAACCCTCCCAGACAAAAGAGTGGTGTGAAATCTTTGTTTTTAATTTTATTGTACACAAAACTGCATTGAAGACTTCTTCAAATTGTTCATTTATTTACAGTTGAAGAAAGACCAGAAGCTCAAGGACCTAATTACAACAATTGCTACCTCAATAATTCCAGTTGCAAAGAATTGATAAAGTAGTGTTCAAGAACAGAATATGCTTTGTYCAAAAACATGCAAAATTTCATAGTAGGGAATATACGGTTTTACAGTATAGAATATAGACAAGGTATAATGCGCTAGTATCCTTCATAGAACTTGTGCTGTGAAATTATTTACCTTGAAGTATACCTTGGGATACTTCAAGCACTGATAGCAAGCAAAAATATGCAAGCATAAAGTTTCAAAACATCCTTGTTTTCAAGAAACAAGCTATCATTGGTGATCTTCCATTGTATTTATGTTATTAAATGTGAAGGCTTTAATGTATTACTGACTTATTAAGCAGAAGACTCCATAAATTTTGATAATGCTTTCAAAGAGCTAAGTGAAATAAGGAACAGGATCAATGCTCTTGGAAGAAGACAGAGTCTCATGTTGCTAATTTGATAAAAAATGTGTAAAACATTATACTATTTTTTCATATATTATATTTTTCTTATATTTGCAACACTGATCTGTGCATTTTCCTCCTTTGTGCTAGACTATGTGTTGTCCCTCAGTCTATTATTTTTCACCAACTTTGGCACACTGTAGAATGCCAAAAAATTAAGAGAGTTGCTCCAAGGGCATAATGAATCAAAACTAATGACCAGTGAGCATTCTAAAACATGAGGCAGAAGTCACAGTTTCCAGATCTAGAAATTGCATCATAGTATTTATTTTAACATAGAGATAAAATCAAAACAGCTAATAACAAAACTAATCACATGATTTCTAGCCAAAATAATAATCTCAGGACCTAGTATCATTTCTGTTACTACCAGTTTTTGGTTTAATTCATAAGCATGCATAAATGTACATGAGAAATATGTCAAAATAGGTATTTCTCATACTGAGCCCCAAATTGATTGGCTTTCTCAGATGCTGAGTAATAACAGTCATATATCATATTATTCAGCTGGTGACTGGCAACAGTCAACAGGTACACATTTTCAGTGATATATCTCTCTCATTATAAGCAGAACTTGTAATGCAACTGTATACAAATCACTAAATATATGAGAGAATAGGAACTGTAATGTCTAACGGCAGATTGAAGTCAGACTGATGGTCTCAAAGATTTGACCAACAAGAAAAAAGGAATTCAGGTTCATGAGAAAGGTTCATGACATTTTGAAAGATGTGATGCTATGTCTCTCAGAATCAGCTAACCCTGAAATAAGGCTGTTTATTGGACATAGGACTCTTTAACTTGCCAAAACACAGAGCTTGACTAAAGTGTATTTTTAAGATCTAAATGTAAATAAATAAATGATTTAGAACATACAAATACATAGTAGGCCAAGATCTTAAGGGAAATAGTGCTCTAGAAGAACACTACTTCATACGTATACATTTTGCTTACTTTAAACCTTTTATTTATTTATTTATTTATTTTAATTCTAACTATCAGAAGTTCCAGAAGTAACCAAGACTCAGCAGAAGTCTTCAAGATCAGACACTGTATTCTTTAAAACTTCACAACTGCACAACAAAAATGTTAAAGGAACTATACTCCAGAGACAGTGTTGATGTATCCTTTAACCTAGTAATCTGCATAGTCAGAGGAAACGAATATTCAATAGTTCAATTGATTTCCTTTCTCATCAACCAGGTTCCTTATCTAGCTTTGGAAGAAGAGCATGCAATTTCCATTATCAAATGCTCAGGTAGTGGGAAAAGCAGGTGGCTTAGACTATGGCCTGACAATCCTATTCGGACGAGAAAATGAATATTTTCATAGGAAAAAGTCAAAATCACAAAAAAGTCAAGATCAAACAGCCTTTCTGAAATGTTACCCTGTTATATTTTATGTTTCTTCATTCCTGGTGCTTTTGTAGTTTGTACAGCATCACAATAGATAACTTTTACAGAAAATGTTAAATGCAAGTGAATATCTTCCTTTAATAAAAGAAATGTGATAATAATAAACTTCAAATACCCTTATTCTTTTACTTTTCTGATTTTTTTTTTTTTAAGGTCAGTCAGGATTATATTTAGTTATGTCTTTATTTCTAAGTGTTCTAGATGTCTGCAAGACAGAGGGTACCAACATGAATACTGTCATCTACATAAATATATCAACTATGTCTATTGCTTCTGTATAGGAATTCCTGTGTCTATATACAAAACTGAAAAAACAATAATGGTACATGGAATTTTTAGTGGCTTTTAGTCATTTGAGATACATATCAGTATTTTTAACTCCGTTTCATCAAATAAGGTCATGTCATCTTATGGCAAAAGCTAAGAAAACTTATCTTTTTCTCTGAGAGAGGCAAACATGACAAAAAAGAAAGACAGTGAATGACTTTCTGTAGTGAGGAGGTGGGTGGTTAAAAATAAAAAGTGGGAAAAAGAAATATTCACTACTACTATATTTTTAGCTGGTTTTAAATGAAAGTGAGCTTTGATGCTACTTAGACAATACTAACGTTCATAAATATACACATTCAACATTCGCTTTAAGAAATTCTCTGTCATGCTTCGACTTAAAATATCTTATAAAATTTCAATCCAATTCATGAGAATCAGGCTTAAAAGTCACTAAGATGGCATTGAAGTTAGAAATATATATCCTGATGGATATTATTAGTTTAATTTAGTTTAGTTTAGATTTTATATCCAGTGACAACAGAAAAACAAGATGTTCATTGGTTTGTGAAAACAAACTTTGCTACTTTGGGGATTTTAAGGTTCAGTTGAATGGTGAGATCAGGACTGCACACTGCCAGCCTCTTCAGTCTGTATTTGCAGCCTGCTAGTTTAATAGAACTTAATTTGAATTCCCAGTTTCAAATTTACAATGTTTTAAATACCTGCAGTGTTCTTCCAAGGCGGACTATTTTCCTACAAACCTTCAGCATTTTTGCAATGCTCATTTGGGATGCAATAGTAAACTTACGTTGTAATCAATTTTTAAAATGGATAGAATATGAGGCTTTTGCTATCCCTTTCTTGATATTTTCTATTAGATGTTTTATATCTTTTTCATTAATAAATTCTTCCCACAAAAGCTGTAAGAAGAAAACAATCCTAATTAGAAATGTACATTTCACAAACAAACAAACAAAAAAAAAAAAACCCCAGCAGAATAAAGCAAATTTAGAAATACTAAAGGAAAAATAAACAGCATTATAACAAGCTTATGGTACTATTCAGTAGACACATCTTGGTTTTTGGAACATTTATTGCAATTTCTCCAGGAAAATATTCCTCATAACGATTTATGTTGGAGTTCTGCTTAGCATTGTGAGTGCTGGCTACAACAGGAATGTGAGGTCAAGAATGGTCATATAATAGAGTTTATTTGGACTGAGGATTTGAGTGCATTGCTTGACAGGTATGATAGAGACAGAAGGAAGAGAAATGTTTTTCCTGTTGTCAGCAGGGAAAATTGAGGAAGATGAATGGTCACATAATGTTATTTTGTAGAAAAACAAACTTTGAYAGTATCACAACTAAGATGAGACCAAAAGCTGTGAAAGCAAAAGCTGTAATATAGAACTTACTAATAAATAATAGATTTCACGAGCATTATGAAATTAAGACTGATTTCCAGTGGGAACAATCTTTGAATAAAAATAGTGACAATTAGTCAGATATAGGAACTATGTTTCCACCAGGTTCTGGTATCAGTTCAAGAGCATTCACAGAGGAAATCTTAAGCTAAGAAATATTTTACCAAGAGCTGCAATAGGGAATAAAAGCACTAGTACTCTCTTAAACTCTGCCAGTGTGAGCCTGTGACAAGTTTTTTGACATTTTTTGGTGATGAGGATGGTGATGCCAAGGTGTGTATGACTCTGTTTTGAAATAGTCCTTGATTCTGTCACTCATACACTGAGAACTTTGGGGGTTGCAGAAGGAGAAGAAAGCGGGAAAGGTTTTAATCAAGCTAAAGGCACATGGTACTTTGACTATGTGTGATGGATATGCTCCTTTCCCATCTCAACCTGGCCTGTACCTTACATGCAGCCCTGTTCAGTTGCTAACCACCAGCGATTTATCTAATCCTGGTAGGCGCCACCATCCTGATTTCTTCTGCCACTTAGACTCAACATAACATTCCTGAAGGCTGCATCCSAAAGGGGAGGTAAGGCTAATACACTAGCCAATGGGCCTCTGAAATGAAAGAATGACTATAAGCCAAACATCTTATCCTATAAATATGCAGACAGCCCGAGAGCCCTTTGAGCTCTCCTGACATGACTGCGGCCTGCACAGCAGGATCTCCTCTTGAGCAGGGACGAGGCTGAGAGATGCCTTCCCACGAAAGATTTGTGGTAAGCGAACAGAGCGCGCTCTCTTTATTTAACTCTACTTTGTAACTGTGCACAAGAACCCTTAGTCATAAACCGTTGACCAGGTCTGGGACTAGGATTGGATCCAGCCGCACCCAGACTTCTCTCAGAAAGAGCCTGGAAAGCAAGGGGGTCCAATCTGAACCTCGTGACCCAACGGGAGGGTATCCCAAGATAATCTTGTATTATCTTGAGCCTCCATGCAGTGAATAATAAGTGACCTTGCCATAGAATCTCGTGAAATCATTGTCCATATTAATAAATCCTATTATTATTTCTTTCATATGAGTGAAGTGCATTTTTGTCACTCACCCCTGCCACCACTCGTTCCGTGACACTATGTAAATAGACCTTTAAAACTAGTTCAGAAGTTACCTGACAGAGCAATATGGAAATAGTATCATGTCTCTACCTTGGCAAATTACAGTTGGGAAGCTTCTTTGCAAGCCTGTTCTTTGTATTAATTGAGAGATACTCTTTCAAAAAAAAATAAAAAAACAGAATTTCTCTAATTTTTTTGCAGTGATCATTCTGTACCCAATCTTATTGGCCTGAAAAAAAAAAAAAAAAAAAAAAAAAGTCTAATAGATTCATCTACAATCAATGCAATTGATCTACAATCAATAACAAAGAAGGGTAGGCTGTAGTAAAACTCACCTGTTTTGAAGCAGCACAATGAAGCCTCATCTCAAATAGCGTTTATATTTGTTCCAAGTATCCTCAATTTGCTTTCAGAATATTATTCCCTTTGCCTAATTTTGAGTAATTCTCAGATCCTTGAAATGGCTTTCTGACAGAACATTTAAAACCATGTGTTTCTTTTACAAAAATTCTAGCGAAGCCTTCCAGATCTTATAGAATCAGCCACTGCATAAAAAAAAGAGTTGTTAATTTCTGCTCCTTCATTCCCATCTGTGAGACCCCAGTGGAGCAAGGGCAAAGGCAGAGGCAAATTCACAGCCTTGACGCATCTTGTCAGAAGCAGAAGCTGTGTGTACAACATGTCTGACACAAAGAGAGAATTGTTAATGGAGGGAAGCTGCCTTACACCAATTAATAAAATGAGGTTCTCATAGTTCTATAATGGCCGGGACATGGTAGAACCTAAACATGGACATAATATCACTATTGTAGAAAAAGAAAGCATGTCTCTGACATAGCTTTCTATTAAAAAGATTCTTTATTATTACATTTTGTCTATTTTAAAAAGATTTTTGTAAGAACTCCTCTATATTTTTTAAACTTCAGCTAACTGTCCAAATATCTTTAAATGGATGCTTGTCTTGTGAGCAACTTGTTTGAGTGAATGTTGGTCTGCAAATCAATCTTATAAACAGATAAGGAATCCCCATGGAATAGACATATTAGTGAAGAGCTTGCTGTAGCACAAATTCACTTGTTTCAGAGAAGTAATTATTTTAGAAATGTTACAAAAAACTATAACTTCTAAAGCAGTGTCTACTTTCACTTTTAATTAGACCTTTTGCAAACAGAGCAAACTCACAAATATATCTCCCAGTCTTAGTTTACCAATGTCTGTCAGTTCTAATTTCTGGTAATTGGTTACATAGGCTCTTAGTGGTTAGCTGTTAAAAAAAGTATTTATTCCGAGTAGGGTATTTTACCTTATTTTAAGAAACAATAGGATAGAAAAAGAATAAAAATATTGCATGTTAGGCTTTATCACTGAGATACTCTTAAGGGAAATAAGCCTTAAATATGAATGTAGAGTCAACCATCATAAAAGTTTTTTAATGTCCTACTGATTAGATTCTACAAATGATTCAGTAAAATAACAGATACATACCAAATAGCAGATATGGGCATTTTGATTGCAACTGAATCATGCATGACTACATGTCATTTAAGAAAATGACAAAAAAAAAATCTTGTTTTTCCTCTTTCCCTGAACTTGTTTCAAGTTTCCAGGAAAATTAATAGTTTATGAAAAAAAAAAATCTTAGTGTAAGGACATTATAATTTTGGATGAAATGGAGATTTCCGACTATATAGCATACTTGGTATTATGAAATTTTAATTTTCTAACTAGCTGTCTGTTTTTTCTTATGTCATAGAAGCTTGTTTACTACAGGCCATTTTCTCAGGCATATAATTATTTTGACTTTAAATAAATATAACAGCAGACATTTATTGTGAGACATAGATGCTGTTTAGAGATGTGACAGCTGTGGCATCATATTACGTTTTTCTAAATTACTTTAGTCTGCTATTATACAAAAAGATATTTTATCTTTACTGCAAATATAAATTACCTTTAAAATGGAGTACCTGTCTATAAATCTGAAAGTTTTTCATTCAAGTGCAACGCATGCAAGGCATAAGAATTTATTGGCCACTGACATCTCAAAAATTCCCAAGTCAATTCCCAAGGGCATAAAGGAACCTTTGCTTAGATAAAATCAGAAAATCAACAAAACATGGTAAAATCCCTCACTTACATTTTATGAGTGCTGTGATTTAGCATGATGTAGTGTGGCAAAATACAATCTGTGTATCTCCTTTAAAAGCTTAGAAAAAGATTTAAAAATACCTTACAGATTTTACACTTATGTGCATTTATTTCAGGAAGTAACTCTTAAAAGATTTAAATTCTACATACAGTCTCCCTCCTGTTGTATTAAAGTTACAAAAGGACCAGGGTTCTTATATTTTTAAGTTTATTCATAGTTAAATAATTTTCTTCAGAGTACAAAATGGTATTTAAATTTTCTCTGTTTTGTACCAGTGCAGTACGATCAGTTATAATACTATTGCATTATATTGCAAAGCTGAAAAGTTAAACAGGAAAGGCGTCAAAAAGTTTTGCAAGAGAATAGGCTAAGGCTACTGTTTTAACTTCATGTTGTAATACACAATCTTTCAGCTTTCAAGAATATATTCAAGAATATATTCAGATGTTGTTGGAAATTGATCTAGGACCTGGAACACAGTTGAGTGAATGAGAAACTATTCAACTTTAGAGCAGGAATGACTGTAATCCGAATATTAGAGAGAGGCAAATCTGTACTGAGGGGGCTAATTCTTTGCAAGATCTCACAGAGGGACCTATAAAGCAAACACTGTGGAAAGTACAAAGGCATGTAATTGTAACAACCAGCTATATTTTCAGTCTATACGTCGCATGAAGTGTGTGCTTCATATTCGTAAATTAGGAGTTAATTTTGGAGTTTATTAGCAGTTTTTTTTCATTTATAATCCTCAGTATCATTTCTCAAATCATTTGGAGCTTTCTTCTCTCCTACATACCTCCCAAAATTAACATTTAAGGGAAATTTCATTTCTCAAAAACTTTGGTTATATTTAGTATATAGTCTTTGAAAACAAGTAGAACCAGAAAATGAGCATTTTGAAAACATAACACTGTGGTCAAAAATATTTCCAAGATTTTCTTTCCTGTTCTCACCAGCATACACTTTCTAGACCTAAGTTTTCTTAACACTTTACAAGCTAATTTCACATAAATAGTGTAGAATTATCTCACCCTGTTCAATCAAGCAGAAACATAAATATTGCAGTTAAACAGGGGAAGAGAGATAAGAGTAGCAATCTAGTATAGAAGATAGTGAATAATATATACACTTCTTTGACATATAGATTAAAAATTAATTGTATAAGGAATATACGTAGGATCATAGAAACACAATTAAGGTTTCTATCTGTATATCTAAATGGAGCATTTCAAAAGTATTTCTTAAAGAATCTCCTTGCTTGCTCTCCCTCCATCCTAGAAAAGTTACTGACATGAAGCTACCAACATGCTTGTCTTAGCTAGTCTATCTCTTGATATACCAGTTATCTCCAGAAAATTGTGATTGAGCAGACCAAGGTTTCCAAAAAATACCTCATGTTCTTGGCAAATTCAGATTCATGGAATTAAGACCACAGTTTCCTGTGTATGAATATCCTCTAGAAGTTTTAGAGTATTGAGTAACTCTGCTTACTACCTAGTCTATTGTTAGCCTAACTAGCTAACAATTACATTTTTAAATCCAAACCACAGGCACTGTGAAAACACACAGCCTATCCAATGAGAAGAGTTTTATAAAATTTGGATTTGATAGTTCATGTATATAATGGTCTTTTTCTCTCTGCTAAAAAACGTAGGTAGTCTAAAAACACAGGTACATAGGTAGTTTAAAAAGAAAAAAAAAACAAAGAAAAAAAAACAAATGGAGGGAGAAAGAGAAATACTTTAAATTAGAATGGATATGAAGGAATGAAAAATAAGAAGACAGCAGTTCTTAACTGTACAATCAGAGTTTTAGAAAGCATATTTAAGTGGAGTAATACTATTGGATTATGCATGGGTAATAGAAATTTTAACTAGAAGGAACATTTTATTTTAATTATCCTTATTCACTGAACTTTTATGCCCAGAGTCATAACAGCATGTATGTCTTCTGCTCCTGTGCTCATTAGCAACTTCTTGTAGAACTGTGAAAGAACTCAAATGGAAGATTCAAAACCAAGAGCTRAGAGTGGTAGGCAAAGCAGAGAAAGCCATTTGTATGACACACAAAACCTTCTCAAGACATAGACAAAACTGATGAGTGACACTGTTGGAAAACCAAAGTCATTCAAAGCATATGTCTTTGACTTGGCTTTCCCTATCTATCATGCGTACCTTTAAACAAAAGAAAATGAACTATATCAAAGCAAGACACCACACCAAATTGCAGGGCCTTCTATCTTTGTATTGCCAGTGAGAGAAGAAACAGTAAGAAAAGCCGTTGAACATGTCACCTGGTGTACCATCAGACAGTACTTAGATGCTAAAAAACAAAAGTGTATTTTATGTGCTTTTTATAAAAKATTTAAATGGAAAATCGTGATTCCTATTCCTAGTCTGCTACCCAATAATTATGGGTATGGGTACCATACAAATTGTATGGGTACCATACAAAATACTGCAATAGCTGTGACTCAGTTTCCTCCTACATTGATTATACTGTTTATCCTCAAAGAAATCTTGTGATATTTAGTTAAATAATATTTGTAAATAAAACTTGAATTTATGTTTCTCTTTTTTTTATCTCTTAATTTTTTTTTCAAAGCCAAACCCATATACCTGATTAACTACACAGTCTTTTATTTATTTATCTGTCACTGAGAAACTTACASTTTATTTACCTAAAATCCCAACACTAATTGCTACCAAATGATAACTAAAAAATATCAGGATATTACATAGTTATTCTGATAAAATAATAAATGCATTCACAAAAATAACACACAGTTTTAACAGAGGATTAATAATATCCCGAAATCAAAAAAGGTCTTAGGAATATTTTAGAGATTATAAAGTAAACAAAATATAGAGAGAATAAAAGAGATATTAATGATTAAGAAAGGACGCACCTGGCAGATCATTTCTTCCACAGGAATTCTTTAAATCCTTTCCAGGATAGTGAAGATTTTGTAAATGTTTTATTGCCCCTGAGGCCACATCAGCTTTTCYTGGCATCAATGTTATAGATGAGATGATTGTTAGTTCTAGACCTTCTGTCAAGGACAGATAACAGTTACAGAGTTTCACTGTACCAAAACAACATACTCACTCATCAGCATAGATCAGCATAGATAAGAATATATGCTATCCTGCTTTTTCTTCTGCATAGCTTCCTCTTTATAATGAACACACAGGAGATGGGAGTAAAGAAAAAGAATCATCACTAAAGGCCCATATGTTAGATGTCTATGAAATACTCAGTTGTAAGCACAAGGTAAGATATTTTTTCTTGTAGTACTGTGACAGGATTTGAATAACTCTGCAATTTGGTACAGACATCTTACACTTTCTATAATAAACCAATGAAAATAACATTGCAAAAGTACTCATTGTTCCTTGGAAAACTGAGTGAAAATCAGTTCTCAAGTCATACTTTCTTCAACAAAAATAGAAAGAAAAAGAAAAAAAAAGAGCTAAAGACTGCAAATATAACCTCATTAAATAAAACAGCCTGTCTAAGTGGCATACAAGGCTATTAAACAAACTAGATTGGTACATAATAATAAGAAACATATTTCACATCTGTTGAACTGTTCAGAGCTTTTAACAAGTAATAGGCATACTATACTGGAAAATAGTTGCTGTTCTCCATCAGTATATCATTGTCAATGGCTGTGCTGTCTCAAAAGAAGCACTTATCTCCTGCACTTTATTGCTTGATAGCTTGCTGATTGCTTTTACAAAGCAATAAATTGATGGCCTGATTCAGGAGTGACATTAGGTTATGTTCATTTTCTGTGATTGATGCTTTGAATTAGAACTCTTGCATTCTCTTCTGTTTAGAAATATGAAATTCCAAAGAGGCAAGCCTGGTGTCAGAAATAAAATGATACAATGGCTGTCAGATGGGTGAGATTTATACATTTAAATATCTAACTAGCTTACCTCTTTATTAAAGTTTTTGTAATTTATTGTTGAAGGTCTTGTCTTTCAATTAAAAGAATCAAGTCAAATAAGGATAGAGATAAAACTGATAACTGATAAAACTGATAAAATTTCACTCTCTATATTGCTGTAGTAATAGAAATGCATGCAAAGGTGAAAAACAAGAACATATGAATTATTTAGCTCTCAATTAAATAAATTGAATAATTTAAACATTTTTTTTCTGCAAGCTTTAAGGCACAACTGAATTCATTATTCTTCACTAGCTAAAAAAAAGTCATCTATCAACCATAATAGCAGTTTTATTATACCTTGTTTTTGAAGTGATACTTAAAGAAGCAAGTCAAAACAAAAACGCAAAAAAAAAAAAAAAAGTGAATGCTAACTGACTTTCATTTCTTTACATCAAATATATCAAATATGAAGCAGTGTGTTAAAGCAATGCTATAGATGCAACTAAAATTCTCGAGGAAGGCAATTTTAATTTAGATGTCTAACTGTACATTTAACTCTCAGTTCTCAGTTACCTGGGGTTTGTCACCCTGAAGAAGATGAAACAGTTAGAAACTGGAAATAATTCCCCTCTCTGGATCCTAGTCCCAAGGAAAAGTGTGCCATGTGGGGAGCATAGTAGAAATGCTATGATCTCTTTACAGTTGTATGTATCAACTTATTAATCTTGTGACATATTCAGTTCTTTGGTATCACACATAAAATGCATCTCTGACAACAAAAACTGGTAGGAGAAGGATAAAAGCTCTGTCTCATGAAATCTGATGTTATTTTAACAGATTTTTGATGTCTGCAGTTGATACCATTCRGGATAGATGTGCACAACTTACAGAGTCCATCCCCAGTGGAATATCTGAATCTCTCTGAGACTTATGCAAGCTTGTAACACCTCAATTTTTTATTCTGTAAAGAAGAAAAAATGTGGATATATTATTTACTTACCCTCCTAATATTGAGGCTATACATGTTTGCTTGCTACCTTTCATATCGGCCTACAAGCTTGCCTTGTAAGCTAGATCAACACATTTGAAATTCCTAATTACATTTATCAGAAAGTAGATTTTTCCTACTGATGGGAGACCAAGGATAATAATAAACAAAATATCAAAATGTCAAATAAAACTTTCCAAGAAAAAAAAATATATTGTAATAGCTTTTGCTTTTATGATATGTAGTGGTTTTCTGTGTGAAATAAAAAGCACTAATTTGGGAGTAGGAAAACAAAGTGAAAAAAATATTAAAAATAATTCCTGATATCTTTTTTTGTTGTTGTTGTTAATTCTGACATGATGAACCTAAATGAAACTTCTGTATGCTTTCTGCTCATTCTTTCCTTACATAGCACTTTAAATAGTTGGCATTTGGGGAATGTAAAAAGAGTAGAGTGAAAGAGGCTTTCTGATGTTCTCTCTAGGTTGTAATAAAGGTGCAAAGAAACTCCAGAGCACTTAAAAGTGCCTCTAAATCACTTTTGGATAGTAGCTCTTCTAAAAGGTATCTAACATCTCTAGTTCTGCTAGGATAGGAAATGTCTGAAGTGAAGGGAAAAAAAAAACAGAACAATTCATAGGCATATCAACCTGTGCCAGTATTATTGAACTTCCCATTAACACTGTTATCCCTATTCTCTCTTGGAATGGATAAAAAAAATGTAACAAACTACTGGTGTACTTTTTCTCCCTGAAAAAGAAGCATTACAAAATCTTCTCTAATTATACTACTTTTTGCTGTTCTTCTTTTATTTTTCCATTGGACATTTGAAAACACTGCTAGAAAGACATTCAACTTCTGCCTGGAATAATTCCACAAGGTTTTATTTTCCTTTATCTGAAAAAAAAAAAAAAAAAAAAAAAAAAAACGAAAAAGAGAGAAAAATCTATGTACTTTCATAAGGCAGATATATCAACAGCACAAGAAGCCCATGTTAGCTGAGGATTTTATCATTGTTAGGTACAGCTACCCCAAAGGACAAGTAACTTTGCAGCATCTCTGCAGCACTTCACAGCCCCCATGTGCCCAGTACCCAGACAAAAATCTTCTTCCAGCCTCACAGCACTCAAGTGTCATTCCAGGACAAACTAGGACATAAACACAGTGTATGCCCTATCCTTGTCCTGACATTGAAATGCTATTACAGATATGAGGCCAGTTCCTCTGTTCTTTCCTCACTGTCTTCCAATTCCTTGGCACAGTGCAACTGCATTTCACCTAATACCTACATGCAAGTGGTTCCCTGGGCAATGGATCATATTCCAGTGCCTTTTAATTCAAATTGGGGTGGTGGTGGGGGAAGATTTTCAAAGTTGTTGAGTATCAGTCCTCATTGCCATCATTAAGAACTGCGTACTGATGCCCTTCCTGGAGATGCCAGTCTTAGGCAGACTCTGAATTTAAAGTTAGAAAAGSTCTTCATGTCTTAAAGTTCTGTTGCACATTTCTGCTACTAGTTAGCAGCTTTTTAATTAACTTAAAAGGTTTACTATGTAGCTATGAATATAATTATTTTCCATTGAAATGCTTTTCATACAACAGGCATTTATTTGGTGTTTCAGAAATCAGTTATTTGAGGTACTATTTTAACAACCATGATCAAAACTCATCAACACTATGGTTATTTTGTGAGACTCATTATCAGCATGGGATACCACAGTATATAAAATGCACAGAATTCTCCTACCGTTGGAAAGAAACTTGGGCCTGAAGGCTTACATGTTTGCTGACAGTGATACAAGAACTGTAAGGCATGCCCTAAAATACACAGCCTCAGCACCTTTGTATAACAACTTTAACTCCTTTCAAATCAAAGGCCATGATCAGTCTATTTATCAATATCCTCTTAACAGTAGTCAGATGGGTGGTTTGAGATGAGAAGCAGAAACTAGGTATTTTGAGAGGAAAACCCACACAAACAGCAGCAACAGAAGTGTCATGCTAACTTMAAAAATCAACACCTTCATAAGAATKGAAATGGAAGAGTAAATACCACATTGAAACAACGCTAAGATGAGCCATTCAAACATCTTTCCTACTGCATGTTGTAAAAAGTTACACACGAAGGCAAAACTCTCAAACTGCTGAGTCTTGTGTGCTAGTATCCTTGTAGCTACGTAAGCTAAAATAACTCCGGTAATGACAGTTCRTTATGGGCTAGTCCAGTGAATATTTATATATGTGTAAAACTAACCACTTCTACTACAGTAGCATAGGAATTGTCGGCAGAATAGCCTCAATAATCATTTCCTCAATAGCCATTGAGGAAAAAAAGCTGCAAAATTGCTACATGTTTTGGGTCTATGGAGGAAGAGGCAAGAACAAATTGCAGTATTTCTGAATAACTGAAAATTAGGAGCTGCCACTAAACTCTACATGGATCTTAACATGTTAGGTTTTCCAGRATGAATTCTGTCTGGGTATTGATTATGAAATCATCTGATGGTCGAATTAAAATGCATAACTGATCTAGTTTCAAAGTAAAAATCAAAAGTTTGGAGTAATCAATTCTAATAAACATATGTTAACATCTGAGCAACTAAGTACATTACTTAGTGACTCCATCTCCAAGAAATGTCTGCCAGGGTTAGCCAAAAGCCACCTGGGCAAACTCCTTTAGCAAAAAAAAAAATTATGACAAGGAAAACAAAAAAACAAAAAAAAAACCAAAAAAAACCCACCACCAACAACAAAAAAAGGAACTTCTGGAAAAAGTTGTCTAGTAACTATTCCCAGAACCAGGGCACCAAGCAGGATTAAATCAGTCACATGACATAGGAGCTGATAAAAAGATCAGGCAAAACAGATTATCTAACATGTAYGCATGCACAAACATAAAAAGATGGAGGGGAATAACTTGAACAGCTTTGCTTGCTGGGAAACAAAAATACTTCSGTATGCCTAATAACTGGTTAAACTTAATAAGTTTCTTAATTTGACCCAACCTAGTAACTACTGTAACTTTGTGGATTACAGTTGATGATGTATTGACCTAAAATCTTTTCAAGCAAAGTAACACTAAATGAAAAATCTTCTAAATGAGACATGGATTGTGTCCTGTTGAGGACAGGACACAAACTCCAAAACCAGTCTATCACTGAGAATTGGAAAGTAAGACCTCCAGTTGGCAAAATACAAAAGGCAAAAGAAAATTTCATTAAACTTCCATTCTTCTCAACAGCATGAGCATTGCTAACCAGGAAATTATAATCAACATGCAGTCTGATAATTCTTGGAATATAATATTTTCCTAAGCAATAAGGAAGAGCAGAATAATTACTGCCTCAGAACAACAAACCACAATACCAGCATGTTAACAGCTGTTTGAGGTGCCTTGTATTAAAAGTTAGTATGAGACTTCTCCATGCACAAAATAAATCGCATATGCAAAATATTAACTATTTTTTGACACGGAACATGCTGAGAAAGAACTTTGATAAGAAAATAAAACTCTTTTTGTCACCTTAAGTTTTAGTTACTTACTTAAAGTCCATATTTCTTCCCCAGTTCCTCAGATTTAGCATTAAAAAAGTATTAACTCTGCTTGCTCAGGAGTGAAATCTACTTCTAAGTAAATTATAGTATTTTATAACTGGGCACATTACATATGAAACTTCATAATAACTCTACCTTTGCAGAAATAATAGGTATTATTTCTTGTGTAATTCTTGTGTAAGAACTTTTTTATTAAGCTTGGCAGAAATGTACAGAGGCATAGTAAGACAGCACTGTGAAATCTAGGTAAAAATATTTAAATCTTTACCTCTTTAAAGTGGCATATTAGAGAGAAATTAAAAACAAGTCTGGCATAATGACAGGCAAGGCTACCTGAAGCCTCTTGGCATTTCYCTGGGTCTATCATATTAAAACAGACACAAAAAAACCAACCAAACAAAAAAAAAGATCTAGACAAATATTTTAATTTCCTTTGAGAGTCTGATCAAGTTTAATGAATCAGTTTTTAACAGAACTAGGTTTATGTTTAGCAAAAGGTAAAATCAGCCAKTTAAGTGTGAAAATTTGCTGTACCGTTATGTGAGAGTTTCAAAAACCTGCTCTTACACTGGAGACCTTTGCATTTCTTTCTAAAGAAGTTTAAATTTGAAATTAATTTATTTTTCTAGACGCTGCCTACATATGACATACCTGTTAATATCTTTATACTGGATCACAATATTAAACACCACCGGGCCACATTCAGGGAAGCACCCACAAAACAGAAATCTAACAAAACTGTTCAGAAAACTCTAGCTAGCCACAAGGACAAAAAAGGTAAAAAATTTCCTTAAAAAGTTCCCTAGTGGAGAACCTTTAGATTCCAAATGAAAAACAATTTAAAAAAAAAAAAAAAAAAAAAAAAAAATAAGMAAAAAAAAAAAAAAAAAAAAAAAAAAAAAAAAAAAAAAAAAAAAAAAAAAAAAAAAAAAAAAAAGAGGGTGGTGGTGATAAAAAGACTGCAAAACACTACAAAACTACAAAAAAAATGCAAAAGCTACAAAACACTAAAAACACTACAAGACTGAAAAAAAAATGAAAAAGCTATAAAACTTTAGTTACAAAATTTTGGTTAATACTAATGCCAAAATCTTTATGTAAGACTTTGTACATCCAGGTTAAAATCTCCCAGTTTTGTAGCTTCACTTTAGATACTGTTTAGAGAAGCTTCTTAATTTTTTTCCTCTGAATTCACCATGTCTTCATGGAGAAAGATGTGCCCAAAACCCAACTGCTTTACTCCTTCCCTTCCCTTCCCCTCCTCACCTCCCCTCAGTCTGGAAAAAGAGAACAGAGGGCAAAAATAAAAGCATTTTCTTCCTGCAATATCAAAATGAATATTAATCAGTGCAAACAACTGATGATGTGGAAAGAAACACTTCACCTGTGAGCCTTCAAACCCCAGCTTTGTTTTAAACAGCAATAATGATGCATTTTCCTKTCTGGTAGGAAAAATTTCAAGTGAAGTAAAAGGCTCTCCCAAAAACTGTTTCCTTCATCTTATGAAAAAACACTCTGTAAGTAAAATTCCTGATAGAATAAACTTTTATTTATTTAGCAGTAAAATTTACTATGTAAAGCAATAACATATTTGCAAGATCCAAAGCCCTACCCCATACACAACTCTTGATGATGGATGTGTCCCTTGTTCCAACTCTATATCCTGCTTTTCAGTAAGTGTAATAGCCACAGATCTAAATGTTCTCAACTGATTAGATTAGTTAAATGTCAACTCTCACTTTGGGACTTAGAGGCTGCAGAACTTGCTATTAAGCTATTGATTAGAAAGTTGGGCTAAAATACCAAGGTTCAAAAGCACTGTAGTGTTTCTTTTCTTTTTTTTCCTGAGAAATTTGAAGTATGAGTCTTCT
This sequence comes from Nothoprocta perdicaria, assembly GCF_003342845.1. Taxonomy (NCBI): domain Eukaryota; kingdom Metazoa; phylum Chordata; class Aves; order Tinamiformes; family Tinamidae; genus Nothoprocta; species Nothoprocta perdicaria. Next base: position 5,435,616 of record NW_020455466.1, on the reverse strand, counting down.
ATTCATTTGAAATCTTGACTCCTGATGCCAGCAAGTAGTTCCCCTTTTGACAAAGTTCTGCACACAAAGAGAAATCAATTGAATAAACAAGCTAAATGAGSGATCTCACCTAATTAAACCAAATCACTTATATAACCCTGCCATAAGTGCTAGACACCTCACAGACTAAGAAATAAAAGTTCTTTCAGATTTGACTGTAATCTTTCAGATTTGTTTAGGAACTTAATTAAATTTAGAAAGGTGCATCAAGGAGAGCTTCCAGTTTATTTGAGATTCTGTTAGGAAATTGGAGTATTATTGTTTTTTTAAAGACTTTAAAGACTTTTCTAAACTTTACTGTTCTGAAATGTGTCATCAAAAATTTGTTCTCTCTAGTAACCCTATAAATTGTGCCTTTCCCTTCCTCTCCCAACCCTGTTTGGTTGGAAAAAACTGTCATTTTCTGTTTTCCTCAGTTTCTCACCCTTTTCACTATTTAATAATCATCTCCTCATCTCCTAATTTTTTACCTCATGTGGATTCTCAACAGTCTTCACACATACAGAGAAGAGAGAAAAAGAAAAATGTAAAGATTCTGAGTGGCAGTTTTTATTTTATTTTAATGAGCTATCAGTCTATATGTCCTTTCAGGAAAGAAAGTTGAAGCATGCGTCCCACTTAGACTTGAGATCACTGATCGTAGCTATTCACTAGAAGCAAAACTTCAACAGAAAAAGTACAACTAATTATGTAACATGGGACAGGGAAGGATCTTAAGAAGTTTAAAAAGTTTGCAGAAAGTATCTGAACTCAGATTACCCCACTGTCATCATATAGAGAATATAGTTAAGCTTCAGCCATGTATATTGGGAAAGTGCTTACTTATCCCAAATATCTGAAAGAGGCTTTTATCTATAAGACAGGTAAGAATGAGAAACACCAGCTATAAGCTTTTAATGTTATTCTAACACTATTTCTTAAATCTGACCTGGAGAGACATCTAGGGGTGATAGGTTTATTCTGTTCTCACTGTCCCTGCTGAGATTGCTAACCCGTTTTTAATTAATTGAAATTTTGCCATTTTTATGTTGTTTTGAACAAATTCCCAGTTTGTTACGTAGCCAGCATTGCCACATTGCCAGCACAGGACAATACACTGCATACCCTCCAAAGATTACTTTATAGCTCTTCAGTCTCCAGAATCCACAGACTAAGATGAGTAAGACTAGTTAGAAAATTTCTGTGTCCTAGTGTATGTTAAATTGAACGGTGCCGGGKTTTTTTTTTTTTTTTTCTGCTTTTATTTCTGAAGATCTGAAGGAGGTATGTGAGCTGCTAAACCATGTTAGCATCGTGAATTTGGGTTTGTTTTGATTTTTAATTGGCATTTAAGTATTTTGAAAATATGTGTAAAACAACACTATCCAGTCGCTTCTTATGTTGTAGTTGTCTAACAGACAGTAACAGTAAAGGCTTCAGGGACAGCAGCTAGCTGGCAATGGGAGGCCAGTAAATCATTCTCTTCAGCATCATAGGCACTCATTTCCATTCTGCCTTGAGAGGATGAAGTAGAAAGAGGTTCCCCCTTCGTGCTTACCTCAGCTCTGCCAAKCAGCTACCTCTGAGTAGGGGGCCATCAGGAAGGTCTGTGTCATGTTACAAGGCTTTTCTTTCTCAGAAGCCAGCTAGCAGGAGAGAGGAGCTTGACACTTCCATGCCTCCATACTTGCCACCTTCTCATGTCAAGAACCTCTGTTTACTTTCTTTCACTTCTCAGTGGCTGTGATTTAGCAATAACTTTTTAAAGAAGAAGTCTAATCAGCCAAGTTGAACGAATTGGAGAAGACAGTTCACGGGGACCATAATCCATCTCGTATTTATTTCATATTCCCCACACAGCACCCATTAAGTATTAGATGTAATATTGTGAATATACAACTGTTTATACGGATACTCTGCCCACTTGCAATAGTAATTGAGCTCCCACAGCAAATGACCTGTGAATCCTAGCTGGTGAATCCTGTGCCTAATGCAGATGCCAAAGACTTTTGTTTGGATTCTGTGTTCTTTTTAGCAGGTTGGGGKAGAGGGAGAATTGAATGACTGAATAAACTGAAAAGTATCAAATCTCTTTGTGGCTCAGAGACTGATAACTCCTTAAGTTATACATATTTATCAGACTATCCAGCATGAAACTATCACATTCTGTCATACACACAAAGGTAAAACTGAAAATGAAATAAAAAGAAAGAGAAAAACTACAAGCAAGTATTCTTTTGTAGTTTAAAGCAAAAAAAAAAAAAGTGATTAAAACCTTGCTTTATGTATCTTTGTATATGTAACATATAAAACATGATATGTTTATCATACAGTGCCACTTCAAAGCTTCTGCATTCAGATTAGTATTTAAATTGCTTATGATCAGCTTTAGGCATAACTGCACCWGGCAGTTGCTAGGGCAAATTACTCTGATTCCTCTTACTCTTTTT
>NW_020455466.1:5426398-5432865 GCF_003342845.1 Nothoprocta perdicaria | reverse complement strand
AAAGACTTCACATAGTGACCAGGAACCCACTAGAATAAACAAAGGTATTTCTTGCCTGAAGAGTTAATGATGATCAACATACTTATCTATAGAGTAAGAGACCTAATGCAAAAGTGTATAAAAGGTTCTGCCAGAATGGATGAATCTGCAAAATCCCTAGTCATCGAAGACTACTCCTTTGCCATTGAAGTTACATAGCTTCACCAGGCAATCTATTTTACCAGCAAAATGATTCCTCGGAAATAATAAATTGCATTAATTGATAATAAATTGTATTAATAAATTGTATTATCTTTTTGACATTACATATTTATCAGAGGATAAAGAAGAAACAATAATAACAACAATAATGGTAATAATAAAGAATGTATGCCAATGACTAGCTAGGCTAAAATGCCAAATGCATGCCAAAAACAGACATGCAAAAATAGCAAAATATCCATATAGACTTTATCTCCTGAAATGACTGCCTTGTATATGAGATGGAATATGGTTCTTATTCTAGATACATAGATACAAGTCACCAATTTGCTTTTTAATGCTTCTTTTCTCCATCCTCAGTTTCCCCCAGTATACCTTTAAACACTTCATGCAACAACAGTCTTCAATTCATTTGTGTGGTGCTTTCAGTCTCAACTGCTATTTCAGGTACAGAAGATGTGATTCAGTCTATTTACAGGAAATAGTTGTGAAGTCATGCAGGCTGCAGAGCCAAGCACTCAAATTTAAGAATAAACTTGCTACCATTACAGTTCTCCCACATCCTTAGATTCTTTCATATCTTTAGATTATCCTCTTATGAACAGCACAGTATGATACATGATCACAGACTAGGTTTTTCAAAACAGCCAACCTCTTTGAGACCACAAGATGACAAGCTCAAGAATATTCTTGTCTTAATTGAATACAGAAGATATGCACTGTTTACAGCAGAAATACAAGTGCTACAGTCACTGAATTTGCATTCCATTGTTTAATATACCTGCCCAGGCCATCTCTATCTGGGGCAGTTCCTCCATATATCCTGTCCTATTTACAAGAAACTGGGTGCTACTAAAGTTTCCTGATCCATTTAAAAGTCAAAAAGTAATATATCTGTGAAAGTTTCATTGACAATGATGTATCCAGTGCCCCAATGAGTTGTATCACAATTTACCATATATTTAGCTTTAAAAAGAGTCATTTATCATCATGAAGGAAAGCTGCCACTGAACATTAACTACTAACCACTAACTAACTAACCAATCACTAAGCACAAAGCCACCATTCACTAATTAGCTCTATGATAGTGGGAACTGCACAAATCTAAGCAGAGACCGAGTCATCCTGGAAGCCACTGAGCACGGCCAGTTAAAAGCAGCTTTCTGGCCCGGATGGCAGGGATCCTACCTGCAAAAAAAGACAGGACTTCTCCCTAAAAGAGTAGGGCTCAAAAACATAACCATGTGAATGACAGAAAGAAAAAAAAAAAAAAAAAAGTGTGAAATTGGGGCCACTTAGAAACTCATTGAAAATTACACTGAGATCAGGACTTAAGGAAAGATCCCGACCCAGAAAAATGCATGATGTAGGGGCTGGGGAAAGATTTTTTGTTGTTGCTAGATCTTTTTATTTTAATGTCTCACCCAGCAAATCTGAGTTCTCTCTATTTCAAAAGTTACCTTGTTCCTGTACTCTAATAAAACAGAGCTTTAGTAATTGGAAGCCCTTTGGTGGTTTTCGTCACTCTCTTTTTAAAGCAAAGGTGCAGACGGTTCCACTTCAAGGAACGGTCAAATTGGGGTCTTGCCACAACTCGTTAGGAAAAGAATCAGTGTCTCAGTGTGTGATGGTAGTCTTAAAGAGCTCTTCAGAAATGAAGARTGTTATTTCTCTGTAGTACCTGTATAGCTTGCATATCACTACCTGAACAAATTCTCATCTTTAATGTATTATTCTCAACCTCTCCAGGTGATGGTGAAAATAACTATGATCTGCTTCCAATTTCTATAAGTAGGAAACAGAAAAATCCAAATCAGGCAGAGTTTACAGTACACAAAGCAGCTGAATTTACTTAATGCTCCTGTAAAGCTTAGATTTATTTAAAGTGGAGGTCAGCAACAATTATGAGGACTTTGGCTTTGCTGTTAGTTACTCAGAGACAGGAACAGGAGATTATCAGTGACCTCAAAATCAATTAATATGCCAGATCTATTTTTCACTGCCCTGTTATAATGGGGAGTAACTCACTGGACTTACTGGAGGAGCTGGATTGCGGAAGCACGCTTCCTACAACTACTCTTGGCATACCTATTTACAAAGGTAGCTGACAGAACTATACATAGGAGATTAATCACGCTGGSTTTCTCTGCCTTTATAAGAACTTATCTCCTTCAGTTTGCTACTACATAGCTTTTACTATGTCTGCAGTTTTATTACATGTTTGTGACCTTTCTCCTTTAAAAATGATTGGTAAAAAAATGCTATATATGTTGATACCAAAACCTATTGATAGACCCCAAGACCACTCATTCTCTGCAGGCATGCAGAGTTTCAGCTCTGAGACCCACCTTACTCTGGGGAAGTGAAGTTGACTATTGACATTGACCATTTTTCAAACCAACGGCCCTTTAAGCAGGATTGTTTTCCTGATGTATTGCATCGCACATGGAGTGATGCAGCCCTCTTTTATATGTGGATATTTCTCCATCTCCAGACGCCTCATGGCATGTGGATTTCCATACCTCCATACAGGGTTCCATACACTTATTATGATTGTACTGAGGTCTTATTCACTCCTTCGCATTCTCTATTCCTGAAAAAAAATGTTAAAGGGAAGATATTAATTGCCTCAAACAGAGACAAAAACACAAGACCTCTCATGTCAACAGCACTGCTAATATAACTAAATAATAATAAAAAAGATTTAGTACTTGAACATCAGCTACTAAAACCACAGCGAGGCATAAGGTTCATTTCATTATTGCTCCTAAAACATCCTTTTTAAATACATTTTTTTTCTTTTAGAATAAGCAGCTACACTGATAGTAATTTTTATACTGAAAAGTAGATTCCTCTCTTAGAATTCTGTCACATAGCCTCTGAATGATCAAATTCAAAAGGCTTCATATGCACACTTGTTAATACATTATAGCAACATAAAAGATGACTAGTAGATATTTGCAAAACTAAAGAATATCTAAGAAATAGAGGATTAAGAATAAAGTTTCTAGTACCTTGAGCATTGATTTCAATGATTTCGATGTGCAAAATTTACTGTCAGATTTTCTTTCATACCTTGATTTCAATTTCATCTGCTATATTGACTGCATGTGCTTGGAGACCAAGAGGTAAAGACATACTGGAAATTACAAAAGGACTAATATGGCTTTGTTTTTAAATCCATGTTAATGTGAAAAAGAGAACTACTATAAACTAGTGCACAGATATTGAAAACAGAATAGACATCTTCCACATTGAAATCAAAGGAAATAAGCTCAAAGCTTAATAAGCTCTGTTTAGAACAAATATTGCGTTATGGATATATTATTTACATCTGTCGTCATATGCATAGAAGATACGTGATCTTTTAATGTAGCAGCCATTCTGAACAACTTCTTTATGAGCAAGCCAGTGTGCCTTTGAACATGTATATTTGGAGGTAAGATACCTTGGGGCCCCATTCATTACGTAATATGTCACTTCCCAGCTAAATAGTTAAAGGATCCCTGGATTATTTCTTAATGAATAGAGGTCTTTCTAATAAACATTGTTCCATAAATGAAAACCATTTCTTTTCCTCCCACTCTTTGAAGAATAACAGACCCTAAAATATGGTCTCTGACAATTAGTTTAGCACCCTACCAGTTATATTAATATTTACTTTCTCTTTATCTAAATCATATGTGCACTGAAATAATTCATGGTGGCATTTTACCAGTTCTTGCTAAACAATAATTACTGAAACTGACACAAAATAGYTGATTTGTAGGTGGGCTTACTCCTTAAATGGTTCTTATTAATGGAAAGGACTCTTGATTCATGAGTGTAGTTTAATGCAATGCAATTTTATGCCATGGTATATTACCATCAAAACATAAAAAAAGATGAAGCCATGTTATGCTCAAAATTATTCAAAGCTATCTTGAAAGCTTCTTGATTTGCAATCTAAAATACCAATTGACAGAAATAAAATCTTAATATAAAACAACACAAAGCTAAAGCATTTGAGTATTTGGCAACTAAGTTCTGATAGCATATATTTTATGAGAAATTAAAGTTTGTAGATAAAAACTAAGGCTATTGAAATATTTTTAAGAGTTCGTAAGTGGTCAAAGTTCCCACCACACACACCAAATTTACCCTTGCTTTTTTTTAACACATTGAACCAATATTTGAAAAACRGTTTGAAATTGCCAGATATGCCAATCTTCCTCTACCACTAGTGTTTGCAATACACATACTTCCTAAAGAACTAGGAATTTTCAGTTAAGTTTGTACTTTGCTGTACGTTTCTCAGCAGCCGTTTCTGTTCAAGTTGGAAGGCCCATTTTTTGAAATAAGTTATGTTATGATTCTCCCTTATCCCTTACTTACAAATCAAAAGACATCTTAATGAAGATTGTGGAAATATTGGCATATATAAAAGTAAAGACATATCTACATTTTCATAGAATTTATTCTATAAAGAAATTCAGTATTACTCCAAAAATAGTCCTGATTAAAGTTATTTTGCTGCCATCTCACTTTAGAGTTGCTTTGGAGGGGGCTACTTCATGTTTCTGGAGAGAGGGTTTGGCAGAGTCATTCTTGCGTATAGGCTGGGCTTTCCCACATGCCTGGAGAAACAGAAATTCTGGAAMAAAAATTAAGTTTCAGGCAGATAAACTCACATATAGTTTACACATACAAAAATCAGGACTGCATTCATGAACAGTACTTAATCCCTTATTTCTCCTTTCCCTAGCACTGTGCAACTCCATGAGACTAATTGTTGTCATCTGAGGATCATACAAATATAGTCATGATCAACACTATAGCAAATCCCATGAGAAAATAATTCATCCTTAGAGCAGGCTTTATGGGAAATAAAACACTGGGCCACATTTTGACCAATGACAATAAAATTATGAAATGTTCCTCTCAAGTGAATATTAGATTAGTACTGTGGAAAGAATGTGGGAGTCCTGTCGAAGGAGAAAATAATATATGATTGTATAGTCAACTGAAGTACTAATTCATACACAGTCCAAATTAAAGTTATATATATCACTCTACCATCTTTCATTGCTCAGTTTTTTTACTGCTTTGCTTTCCAAACTTTACATTTTTTAATGTATTTTTTTCATAGAGAAGGTGTATTTTAACTCTGATTTATCTCTACACTATTGCAATTAGCCTGAAATGCACTAATTGGAACCTCAATTCTAAATATTGCTAATTGTTACTGTAAAAAAGTTCAGATGATACAGATTTAAACTCTACAGCAAGTCTGTTTACTTCTACCTCATTTATGCTGACATAGAAATATCTTCTACCTTTCCTTCATAGAAGATTCTGACTAGGAAAAAAAAAATTGATGCGGTACCCACCTAATACATACAATGCTAAGGAAGATTTTGTACTATATTTTGCGTTCTGAAAATAGACACAGAAAGAGAGTAACAGGTTTTAAAGAAAGCACTGTCACATGAAGGAAAATCTTGACTGAAGAACTCAGTGTAAAAGAGAAGCCCATTCTCAAATTAATATGTGGGTCATTTTGTTCTAGAAATTTCCGTTCCCAGAAAAAATATACTGACTTTTTTTTTCTCTGATTTGTTAACAAAACAAAAATGGAATCTCTCTAGGGCCTTTTTAGTAATGGTCCTTCAGCAAATTCAAAGAGTAACATAGTGGTGGGGAAGGAAAAGGGGGAGAAAAAAGAAAGACCTCTGGGTCATGATCCTAATTGAAGTTTTATTACAGGCTCCACTACAAAATTGTATTTCAAGTAATTACTGATGCATCTAGAAAATTAATGTGTAGTAGGACTTCTGGACTGAAAGGGAAATTTCATTTTCAGATTTTTTTTTCATTATCATTTAAGGCATAAACAATCACATCACAACTCATGCATGGCATCAAAGGACCCACCACCTTTGAAGAGAGAGTGCTAAAGCTAGAAAATACCTTTAAAAGATCACTTATGCATTAGTTTAATTTCAAAGCACTGTACAAATGCTTCTAATAGAAAATACCTTTAAAAGATCACTTATGCATTAGTTTAATTTCAAAGCACTGTACAAATGCTTCTAATAAATGAGCGCAGCTCCTTGCATGTGTATAGAGTCTCTGGCCTGTCTCATTTAAAGCCAAACTTCCCACTTGACCTCTACTGCAAAGGAATGTTAAAGCATTGCATAGAGCTGTTGCTCTCCAGAAGACTTAAACAAGTTAGCAGCAGCTGTTTTTCAGTGACTTCATTTATTCACTGTATATCCCAAATA
>NW_020455466.1:5345203-5426246 GCF_003342845.1 Nothoprocta perdicaria | reverse complement strand
AAGGGAAGGGAAGGGAAGGGAAGGGAAGGGAAGGGAAGGGAAGGGAAGGGAAGGGAAGGGAAGGGAAGGGAAGGGAAGGGAAGGGAAGGGAAGGGGAGGGAAGGGGAAAAAAAGACAAGTTAAAAGATTCTAATTGAGCTATGTGTTACACCATACTTGATGTAACTTAAATCAGCCAGTAAGGCACTGTTCATAGTGTTAACTCCAACAGCCCAGAACTTGTCACTGCAACAGCAGGATAAATAGACTGAAACTAGCTTGTGTATGTTTATGTATTGAAGATCTTCATGTTCTAGAATCATAGAATCATTACAGTTCAGAAAGACCTTCTAGATCAACAAGTCCAACCATAAGCCCTTCAATACCCTGCCTGTTAAAGCATGTCCGTAAGTGCCTCATCTACAAATTTCTTGAACATTGCCAGTGACGGTGACTCTACCACTCCCCGCAGGCAGCCTGTTCCAATGCTTTAGGCCATTTCCTCTTGTCCTTTTCTAGAGTTGCTAGCATTTAGCTAGAAATAGCTCAATAGGTCTTTGAGAAAATGCCTACACGAGCGAAGAACCTTCTTTCCTCATTGTTGATTTCATAGAATCACAGAATGTCCAAGGTTGGAAGGGACCTCTAGAGATCATCTAGTTCGACCTTCCTGCTCAAGCAGGGACACCTACAGCACAGGGCACAGGGTGGCATCCAGGCGGGTTTTGAAGACCTCCAGAGAAGGAGACTCTTAAAAAAAAAAAGTTAAAAAAAAAAAAGGCACTGGAAAACCCTCAGTGTTCTAAAACATATCAATAGATTTCTAGTGAAACCAAGTAAATAAGTAAGAACATCTTTTTCTGGAAAAAAAAAAACCCACAGTCATGAAAAACTCTTCTTTACAAGTACTCAGAGAACATGCTGTGAGTGCAATAGTGTTCACTTTTCACTCAGTCTTCCATTAAAAAAGAATGTTGTGACTACTCAGTCAGAGAATAGAAACTTAACCATATCCTTCAATCAGATACCATCAACAATTTATGAAACACAAAGGCATGAAAAAAGCATATGCTACATGACACCACAATTTAAGATCTCCAACACCTTTCCAAGGAAAAGAGACCCTGCCAAGTTCAGTTTGTGCTATGAAAAAGCTCATTAAAAAAAAAGGCTATAGACTACTAAACATAATAGGTCAGATCACTACATACAGTAGACCAAATTTACTCCCAGTGTTATCCCATTGGAGTTACATCTGAGATTGATTTAGTTTGTTGTGTGTGCAGACCAGCGCCAGAATGAATGCATCAACCCTTTAAACCTGAAGTGTCACTTCCTTGCCACATTCACTCCCTAGCAATGAGGCTTTCTTAAATCAGGAGAGACAGGTTAAGTTTACTAGTGAATATTTTAAGCAACAGACACTTGAAAAATAATTTGCTGCACTGGAAGAGTTTACTTTTTAATGGCAATAGAGTGAGAACAACTGTGGTACCTTCAATCATGTCTATGTGGGCCTGTGTATAGAGCTGCTACCCTGTCTCTCCAAGCAACAAAGAACTTACAGATCAATAATGTGAAACTACTTCAGAAGGTTTTCCTTCTGCTTACAGCAATACACAGCACACAGAAGGTTAAAGCAGAGGATGCTTAAAACAYATGGTTGAAGATCAAAACAAGTTATGGATTCTTTCTTCTTGCATCAGATGGATTCTGAGTTTACCTGCTGAGGTCCAAAGGCTGTCTGGAGAAATGGTACATGATGCTTTGAAATGAGAATAGAAGTTATTTTCCCGTGATATGTCAGTATTACCCACTGTGTTGATAATAAGCAAGTAATATAGCTCTATGTTTTATTTAATAGTCCTAGCTTTTATTGCCATCTAATATCCACCTTTTTTTTTTTTTTTTTATAATCTAGCATAAAAGATGTAAGAACATGGATGCCATGGTGGTCATGTGCATTGAGCATTATCAATAGTTTAGAAAATTGAACAATTTCCTCAAAAAAAAGGATCAATATTACATTTTTTTAAAACAAGATGTTAGCAAAACCTCCAGGATTTTAGAGTTTTGTTTATCTAAAATTATTTTTATTTTGAAATATAATTTAGACACTGAAAAGTAAAATGCTGTATTTTAAAATTATACACATTAGCATTTTGATAGCTGAAAAGAATGAATTATTTTCTCCCATTCGACATCTTGAAATTGCTTTCAAAATTTGCATGTTTTTATGATTTCAAATAAGGATTTTTAAAGCACTCATGTTTTTTGAAATTACAAAAAATTACAAAGCTAAATACCATTTCATGTTTTGTAACAGTTGCAACTATTTATCTCTGTAGTGCTGGCAAAAAATAAATTAAGAGTGTTTCGAGTTTAGCAGAGCCTAAAATAAGTTTTTTGAAGGAGTAGCAAGTGAGCTTGATGACAATCATAGCTGGAAACTTTTCCATATTTTGAAGACAAATCTCTGAACCTAGGAAGAATTTTGGAAACAATGAAGASCAGCCTCTCAGTTCCATGGGGGCATTTCACTATGTCTCAGAAAAGAAGCACAGGACAACAGAAAAGCCAGGATCAAGTCCTCTCTAAAAAGCAGAGCTTCTACTTTTAAGGAAACTATTTGTGATGTCTCCCTTGAAGAAATCTATTACTTATTTCCTGATGTTGAGTTACCTAAAATTCAGTTATACACATCTATCCCTGTTCACTCCTCTTTCTGATGTTCTATATTTATACTCATCATGTCAAGATCAATGTGTTGATTATAAGCAATTTAAGAAAAGGCCTGCTCCAAATTTAAGAGACAAAATCTGTGGTTGTATTAGTAAGGATATTACTCTTATGCCAAAACAAAGCAGATCTACTAGCTAAAATTAAATACTGCAGAAGAGCGAATTTAAAGAAAGAAACGAGGAAAAGTATCTCTGAAGAGATTTCTGAAGAGATCATTGTTCTTCAGTGGACACTGAGAACTAAGGAGTTCAAAAGCAGCCAGCTTCACATAGTGACTAAGAATCAGTGAACATTGCTCAGTTAAGCACAAGTTTAGCATAGCTTGCACACAAAACAGGTTTCAGCAGCATCTTGTTATTATTTCTTAAAAGTACACACTGAAATATTTTTTATTCCAACCAAAAATACCAGTTACAATCAGTGACAGTGCAATACATTTTAAATACCTATAAACAAACTAGCAATCTTCATTTCAATCATCTGAAGGTCATAGAGAGCTCCTCTTTAACCATGTTGCTGTAAGAAGACTGCACTAATACATCTCACAGCACTGTCCGTGGCCAATTTGTTTTGGAATTCATAAATATTGAACTTCTTAACAGAAGTGTTTACAACAAATTATTTCAATTTTTCACGTTTTAAATATATGCCCATTTGTTACATTCATTCAAAACACAGAAGAGAGAAAACTTTCTCTTTCACTCAAGCTTTCCATGAATACCTAGAAATCTATAGGTTTTGTTATATTAGACACATGCCAGAATCATGCTATTCAACCAAGTCAATATCTGAAACTGCATTGAGTCACTGTTGCCCAGGACAATCTTTCACACTAAGAGTAGCCTATATCTTTGTGGACTAATAGGCAGTTTTGCCTGGCCATTGTAAATGGTATTTTTTTTTTGCTGGTAGCCCTCTTTCCAAATAAACAGACTGGATAAATTATTTGCTAGTACTTTTTTTACATACTTCCCGCATTCTTGACAGCTCAGCATAACTGATACAGCCATTTTATAGCACAATATCAGAAAGCACTACCTGCGCAATGCCAGTAAAAATGAATTGGCTTGATATTCCACTAACAACCATGCTTTACAACCTGCCAGTCAGCTTTTAATTCACTGATTAGGTGTCAGGTTGATTCGGCATCATTCAGTTTTCTTAAACACTGAAGCACAAAGTCCATTGCTCACATAAATTTAAGACAATTGCATTAATATTATATTTGTCAAGCAGAATAACCTTCTGAAAAACAGCATCAAGGTAGTTTGACAGACTATATTTTTCATATACCCTTGATGACTGGCATTCATAACATTAACCTCTTTAGCTTCTGGTCTAACATCGGATGTTATTTTCTCTTGTATTGATGTCATGGAGTCGTAAATTGCTATGGAGATTATCTTTTTGAAATACTGGTTACTATCTTGCTGCATACTATTTGGAACTGCTTAATAAAATACATCTATCTTAAGTATTAACTACTAAACACCCTTCAAAAGTAATTTTAAAATATGAATTGTTCCATCAGCCTATGATTACATAACCTAGTTTTAATCCAAACAAAGACAAACACATTTTTTTTCAGAAACTGCTTTTCAGCATGCTCATTAGAAATTTCACTCTTTTTATATAATAATAGACAATATTGTTTTTAAAGCCTATCTTATCCTATTAATATAAGCTAGTAAAAACTCATGTGAATAGTAAAAATACTAATAGAAAGCAGAAAGTTCAGTGTGGATATTCACATGAAAGCTTAGCTGTATTGATTATTGAAAATAAGAAAAATCCTAAGGGTGATATCTGACTCAAGTCTGATGATGCTATTGCCTTTCCATCACTAACTCTCTAAGTAATTCCACTAGAATAAAATATAATTCACTTGGCCTCTGACTCCATAAAACAGTTAAGATATTAAACAGATAATCCTTCTCGAGATTTTAGTCAAAATATATGTCTCGTGTAAAAGTCAAAAAGACACATTCATTGAACTTTATTAGTCTCTGGAACATTAGAGRTATACTGTTTCCTTTTACAATTCTTCAAGACATTAACCAGACATTTCACAATTCAGAAATATTTTTGACTCTTAATGGACTCTTAATCATATTACTTCTAATATGATTCTAATATGACAGTCATCAGTAAGGACTCTAAAATATGTTTCAAGATTACTTCACATATTTTAAAATATAGAAGAAAATTTAATTATCTTTGTAAGAATTATTTGTTACTAATATTGTATTACTTTCTAAGAGTACAAAAAGCAGACAAAGCAAGGAATCATCCCAGAGTTTTTTGAGAGTGTATGAAGCACTATACTTGTGTCTTGCATCAGTCAGATCTATTGCAATAATCTAGACTTGCTCGAATTGCTCACAAGAATCATGTTTTTTTTTTTTCTTCTTTATACTGGAAATGTTATTCCTATCCTCAAATTTTCAACTGCAGATAGTATCCTTTGATTGTATTTATAGACTAGACTAGCATGAGTCACTTATTGGCATGAAAACAACAGTTTAATTCCCCTGAATCCTTTAACTTACCATCTAATTCTGTAGTCCAAATAGATGCTGTTGCTGAGCAACACTATACCTTAATCTGCAGCAAGATATGGTAAGATATAGTTTCCTGCAAATCTTCTTTTATGGAAACAACCTAAGATGTTTATAACAACACTAATTTTTAATAGTTAATGGGACTTGCAGACATTGGGCATAATGCCTGCTATAAAACTAATCCTAGATTTGCATACACAGTAGTATAATAAAATCTGTTCTGCTAGTCCATAGTGATTTTCCAGGGATAATAATTTCAACATTAACAATTTTAACTGCCCAGAAAAAAATATACAGCACCTAAAAGTTCCTTCAAAGTATTCATAGAACAGGTATAATGAGGTCTATTTACAATCAGAAATGTCAGTGATGTTTTTTTTTTGTTTCTTAGAAAAAAATGTGCTTTAATAGATACATGTATTTTTACAGAATAAAATTATTTTTAAAATTTAAACTGTAAAAACACTGAAAAGATCAACTTTGAGGGGAAATTTTTAAAACTCCTATACCAATAGTAACTGGAAAAAGTAGGATGAAAGGCCCTTGCTAAATGGGTTGATAACGGCCCATAGATCATAATCTTTCTAACTATTAATATAGATGAATTTAAAGATAATTCAAAAAGGCAAATTATATAGGTTAGAAAAGCAACCTAGACATCCTTATGACAAGCTTAATAGAAAAGATGTTCATTCTTAGCAAAGATTACTTGAATAGTTATTCTTCAAGCTACTGAAAATCATGGCTATAACTTAAATAGAAAAACAGAAAATTCTCTGCCATTCTCTGTAACTTTATCCACAAGCTCAAGTAAAGCCATATGAACTCCTTGAGTTAATTCTGTGKTTTGTCAGAGAAAAGTCTTACTAGAGCTATATTCTGCCACAACATGGTGTGGCAAATAGATAAATATACGCAYTATAGAAAAGTATAAATTCTCCCATGAATACACTAAAAAGAGGTTTTATATAAGGTTCTTTTGGCAGTACAAAACATTGAGAAATACCAGGATCACTTACAGCAATGAATTTACCCATCATGGCAAGCCTTAGGATCCAATCTCAATATTTTTCATGTTGTATAAACACAGAAAAGATGATAAATAATAAATTACAGAAATGAATAGCTTAATATAATATTTTTCTGACTTTTCTCTCAATTTCAAACAATTCTTTTCAGTAAAGAAAATAAAAGTGAAAGAAAAGTGATAAATGCAAGAAAGGAATCACATAAAGCCTTTCTTAATTCTAGAATGTTGGTAAACATCCCTAAATAACTGCTTCTATAAGCAGTTAAGCTATTTTTGTAAAAGACCTACTGTATCTAGTCTTTTTGCACAAAAAAAACTACTGCGATTTCAAAAACATTTGGCATACTTTATATTATGTAAATTAAATTAGGAGGATAATTGTCAATAATATATAATGCCAGATTACAGTTGCCATATTGCCTTGTATTATATTAAAATACAATGCATTTTCAAGTCTTGTGCATTGCTCCAAGAAACCTGCCAGCCACTTTTTAAATTACAGATTGCAATCTATGGGGAGAGCACAGAGCTAGGGACAAAATTTTATGAAACAACAGTTTACTTACCAAACTCATTGCTGCTATAGCATATAATCTAAATCTCTTGTAATATTTGTTGATTGCACAGTCAAAGCTTGTTAGTCCCATCACTCCCCGACTGGCCTTACTCACAGCTTACATGGTGTGCTGCAAGCCACCTTAAACATATTACAAGGTCTGGGAGCAGAGAGATGAGACTGATGAGGGCAAGAATGGCAGAGAACAACCATTCCCTTGTGTAAGAAGCAGAACGGCTCTGGCAATACTATTCAGGGGAGACAGAAGCATTATGAAACAGAAATGTGCACTTATTCTCATGCACAGATCTATCCCCATATAAAAGGGCAGCATAGTAGGTTCTTATATTTTTGCGTGTTTTTGAACCTGCTGACTTCAATGTGCAGAATGTTTCATGTGCAAACGCACACATGGGTTCACATACACCTTCCTCCATTTCAAGTCAGTATGTTTATTATATATGTTTATTATAACACGCAAAACATTCATTAATCCAACACTTGGATTACTACATATGATGCAAGCTACAGGGAACTGCTGTCACTCAAGTAATATCAGAAGCGTGAAAGAATCCCATCAGCTCCGTATTTCTACCTCTAGATTGTTTTAGTTAAGTCAATTATTCTAGATCTAACTTATAATCAGATGATAGGATTTATCCTTTGATAAAGGAAGTTATCAGGAGGAGCAGATTGAGATCCAGGATATAACAGATGAGAGGGCAAGCATGATTCTTTTTTCCCCCTCTCTTGTCATCCCTTCATTCGGATTCTGTGCTAAATCCTGCTGGCAATCCCTTTGCAACATTTTCCAAATCCACTCATTCTGTTCTGTGCCCAATACCAAAAAAATACAAACAAAAGCCAACAACAACAACAACAAAAGCAGCCTTTGTCAGCTTGTGGTCTCTCTCATCTTGACTTTTATTTCTCAAAGTGTCCCCTCCCTCGCAGATACAAAACTGTTCAACTTTACCTAGTGTACCACTTTGTCCATAGGGCCAGCCTGAGGAGAGCATGAAATAATCTTCTTTATGTTGTTTCAGCAACACCAGACTGATAAGGTTTCATTTACAAAGTCAGGTTACTGTGTTCTATATCTTAGAGAAAACCCACATACCGCTTCGAGGTACAGGGAAACAACTAGATGAAGGTGTTTCTGGCAGAAAAAAAAAGAAGCACTTGAAAAAAATCAGAACAGCATACAGTGCTTTTCTAGAATAAAGACATAGTTATTTTACCCATGATTCATGCTCAGTGGAAGAACTCGGCAGCAGATGATATGACTTCAGATACCACAGTGCTAGATTTAGGATTCTCCCTTCTCACAGCAGTAGCATATTCCTTCTCCGTCAACCCTCCATGTCCCTCCTCACTGAAGTTAGACCAAGCCCTCCCATAACTTCCTGCTTACAGGGAAAAACAGACTCCATTTTGGCTCTCTGCCTCCATGCTACTGCTGCATTGTCCAGCTCAATTTTTTTGCATCTGTGGGGTTATGACTCTCAACAGGATCCTATGGCAGAGTCCTACAGTAGTTCACCAGATCTTTGACACTGTTTTGTTGCTTCAAGATCTTACTGGCTGCCAACAGTTCACTTGCTCTGAGAAATAATTTTGGTTATTTATTCAAAATTTGCTATACCAGTCACGATTTTGAAAGCCTCTATCAGCTCCTCCCAGAATAAAGAGCCCTGAGCTTTGCAACCACTGGTTTTAAGAAAACCAGATCTGTTCAACAACATATACTGCTCCTTTGTGCTCCCTCCTGTAGCTGTTACATCCTTTGAGATAAGGAACAGAAATGGCACAGTACTTGAGATGTGCAATGCTACAAATACACTGTACACAATGGTTATGTCATTTCCCCAATGTATTCCACAAGTATTCTAGTTAAATGATTAAATCATTAGTTTTGTCTTTTTGATTTGTCTGAAAGAATATTTTCAGAGGATTATTTAGGTTACTTCCCCATCTCTTTCCTGAGAAGAAACATCGCTGAAGCTCTATACTTCTGTGTGAACAGCTGGTATTTTTTGCTCCTGCACACATTACTTCACTTTGCCATTCACTTTGGTTGATAAAGCAGCAGATAATTCAGCAGTTTAAGCCTTGTCTACAAGTTTTCCCATTCTCTGTTATTAGTCATCATGATCAAATTTAGCAATTTTGCCCGTTTACTGATTTTCATGATTATGAATTTGTTCAGTAGCACAAATCTCTGGCTATGGCTTCGTATGCACTTGCTAAGTGTATCTGACAAACTTTTTGTTAAAGACTTTACCATTCATTCAGCTTACATTTTAAATTGAAATTAGATAAATTTAGATTTGAAATGGGATACAATTGAAAAAGCAATTAGACAACAGTTTGGGCAATTCACCATTAAAGCACTTATTAAGGCTACTAGTGGACTCTTCCTGTCACTAGCAATTTTAAAATTAAGATTGGAAGGGTTTTTTTTTTTTTTTTTCCTTAGTGATCTATTTCAAAGGACTGATAATTCATGGAAAGTCTAAGAGCCCATATTACTCCAAAAGTAAGACCATATGTTGTGTGTAAAATCTGTTATTCAATGTCACAAAGATGKATTTCATGATGTGTGCCAAGTCAGTGTTAACTCCCAAGCCTGCAGAAAGCCATGGTAAAAAATTTATATGGAAAATTACTTATGCAAATAGCATAGCGGGACCTATGATAAGTGCAACTAATAGTGGAAATGTATCACAGATTCTTGCCAAATTCTGAGCACTATAAAAGTTCAGRAAAAGCCTCTAAGCGAGGCTATTTCTCCCCCTTCTGTAATGCTTTGCCTAATTACAGAGTATATTAAGCATCAACCTATTTATTCTGTGTTATTGAGTTGAGCATGGACCTCTGTGGTAGAAGAGTTAATAAACCTCCACTAGGAAGTGACTGCAGGCAGCTGCTAGCCTTTATTTTTGATGCAAGGTTGAGCTTGTCTCTGTCAGCAACCAAGAGACTTGACAGAAACATGTGGTCTCGACAGCGAAAGCAGCTGCACTGTTGAATCCTGARACAGACATGGGGCAAGTCCCAAACAGGATGCTGGACTGCTCCTTTGCTGCTTTTGAACAGGTCTTTCTACATCGGTTAGGGTGTGTTCTCCATCCTTCCATACACAGGACAATGGTGTTTGTTATTTTCACGTACTTTCACAGCTAGATTAATTTTGATAGTGTATTTAATATAGGTTTAATCTATTGTTTAACAATTTAGTATCAACTTTAATTTCCTTTTATTAAAAAAAAATAAAAAAAATCTTCTTCTTAAAAAAGATGAATTCAAGTAGAAACTACCTCAAATCACTTCAAAGGACTATTTTTCCCCCTCCCTAATGACTCTCATGTCACCTTCTGAGAAGTAAGTTCTTGTCTATAAAAGAGCTTACATCTAATATTATTTACATTTTAATTCACTTGAATGTCAGATCTGAACCTTTTAGAAAGTCTAAAATATAAAGGTAAATATAAAAAGATACATAAACCCTTACTGTATGAAAAGAAAGTTCTGAGGGCAATATCCCCTTTTTCTTATCTCATATCCTGTCCTTCCTTTTCTCTCAACCACCTATCATGGTCTATTTTTGTTATCTGTTGCTATCTAAGTTAGATTGCAAGCTCCTTAGGGCAAGGACCTCATCTTCTTACATGTCTGTTATGTGCCATGAACACCTCAAGCACTAAACAAATAATAAGCTCTGCAGACTCAATATAGCATCCATATCAATCTGTGGTGAAGGCTCACCATGCGCTCGGAGTGTGAGCCTCATTTCTGTCTTTTAATGACTGACGCTGGGCAAGCATGAATATAAATCCATAATTCTCAGGCTTCTGCTAGAGCAAACTTGCTCATTACAGTTCCTGCTGACAGTGACCCTAGGCCAGTCTAGTCAAATCCAAGTCTTGGCAGTTAACATTTTCTTACAGTCAGAATTCACTGCACAGATTTCTTTAGATAGCCCCCTTGGTTCTTTAGAGTCATCTGTTACTAACAGAGTATTCAGTTTGAATAACCAGTAGTACTCCTTCCAGCATAAGAAGCTTGAAAGGACTGCTAAAATGAGAAAATAAAAACTGTCAGTTTAAGTCGCTCTATTTTCGAACAGTTTTTTTTTTTTTTCCCAATAAAAAAAAAAGCAGTTCTCTTGGCTGTTTAGAAAATGCTTCATTATTAAGCAGCAACATTCCTACTTACCAGAAAAAAATATTTAGAATAATTTAAATGACTAAAAAACATAACCATACTTACCTTAACTGAGAAAACCACTATTATATGAGACATTTTATTTCTTTTTAGCAAAGTATTCTCTCATCATTTCTCCAGAAACAGAATTTCAAGCATGCTGAGTTACCATAATATCTTCAAGCAAAACAAATGAATACCATGACTTCTCACTAGAAAACCCTGAACCCGCTGACATTTGGGTGTGTGACAGGTTGGTGATGGGGAGGGAATAATGGGGACTTCAGATTCTCCAGCTAAAATTGACTGTGTCACATTGGAGTGATTTTGATGTGGCAGCCCTTTCAAGCTCTCTATAAAAGAGCTTACACTGTCTCAGTTGTCACTATGATGCATGTATGATGCTTTTGCCTACAAGGTTACATCATTTAGTGCCACAGTTCAGAAATGAGAGTGGGAGTATTTAAGGGAAAGAAGATCTAATGAAAATTTTTGTTTCCATTAGTTTCTAATTTCTGTGTGCTGAGTTAAAACCTGCAATTCATTCTCCAACAATATTCACAGTGAATGTAATATTTCAGAATGATTAAAGTGACTAACTCAACATTTAGCATCTTTTTCCAGTCTTTCAAAGCTGGATAAGTAGATATTCACAACACATATGAAAGACCTGGCCTGGTGACCTCTTGCTGACAGTTCTTACTGCTTCCTAGATATGCTCTTTACAAAAACAGGGGTGTTTGGGCATGTACCCACTTCCCATCTCCACATTGACCTGGTGGAAGTCATTACTAAACAGAGCACTAAAGCCTCAAGCATGTTTTGGAAATTCCCTGTCTGCTAGAACTGCAGCTTTATTTCTTGGCTCAGGTGAGCTGTCATTGCAATTTTCCTCTAACAGTTTCCACAAGTGTCATCATTACACAACCACAGTTTTTTTCCTGATAGCTGAGGTTAGGCTACCAGCCAATAYTTAAGAAATACTATACAGGGCCATAACAGCCACTGGGTAATGCACTCTGTAGACTTTGTAGCAGAAGAAATTTTTGTTGATATATATTAATGGATTTTGAAGGCTAGGATTATAGAAAAGCCTTTATTATGCAATCAGTAAAGTGAAAAGCATGTATACACTACACAGAGTGTTTGGCTTTAATGAACACATTAGTGTCTGTCGCAGCTGAAGAATGGGGAGTAGGAAACTGTTTTAAGCCTATAGGTCTCATGGGGAAAGAGTGCTCAATAACTTACTAAGCTCCAGCAATTTATTATTTTGAAAACTACTTCATAAAAGTGACAAGATTAAATTATTCTGTCAATATTGCCAAGTTAACTTGTATCATGAATGCAGTATATAAAAGTACTCAATGACCTGCTTATCACATTGTCACGTGACACAGCAGCTGTTTTCACTAGCACCCTCTTTTTTTTTTGTCTTGCTTTAAAAGCATTAAGTTATACATGATTATATCATGATTTAATCGCATTCATCACATCCAAGTTTGTTGACAAATTCAGAAAATTGACTGATRTGGACTTGCTAATGGCATGATGCTGTTTAACTTGGTCATTATGAAATAGCATGCTTTATCAAGTTCAACAGCCTTTCTTTGAAAGCTTTGGGAATGGACAATGATGCTCAAGAATCACAACTGTCTTTTATTACCATGATGATAGTTGCTATGACCCTGAATGTGCCTCACCTATTATCAGTTAAAAATTGAGAGGAAAGTAAAGATAAAATGTTGTACCTGTATTGCAACCAGTATTTTGTTAAACATTTGTGTGTGYGTGTGAAGTCTCCTTCACATCACCCTAAATTACCTACTTGTTAGTGGTGTTAGTGAGCTATGCCACAAGGTTGAAGCCCCGTAGCAGCCCCATTGATGCTTGGCCTCAGGAGGGCACTACAACTTGTTGGAACATGTCAGAGCCACTGCTGGAGCTGGGGCGTTTCACACCACTCCAAAGAGAATTAGTTGCACAGGTAGGAGGAGATGAGTACAGGACAAGGTTAGGGATACAAAGTGGAGCTTGCAGTTCCAAAAACCTGGAATTTCAGAAAAGTAACAATTTATATTAAACTGGTCCTTCCACTTGTATCAGTCTGTCATGTCACATTCCTGGTTTACACTGGTGAAAAAACAGGATCTGCATCAGTTTCTTTCAATGTTTACCTACCAAAAAAAGCCATAATTCATACAGAGCATGCAGATAATATCTGTACAGGGCTGTCATATGAATATGGTGCTGTTATTACGTGTCTCTTTAGATATAAACTAGCCAAAGATTTCTATTTTCTTCAGTAACATTATTACACATTCACCTATGTAAAAGTTTTTGTAAACAGCCTAATATTGACCAAAAGTTGTCCGCACTGAAATAAGTGCTATTATAACAGAAAATGAAATGTTGGGTAGGTATTTACAGTTTCAGATATGTATTAGTCCACTAACATTTAAAGTCAGTTGAAATACTGAAAGATTTGAAACAAAGCTATCTACTTTAAAGAAGAAAAATAATAATCTGTGCTCAAATGAGGTTCTGTTCAAATATCACAATTGTTTGATATGTGAAAACAATTATGAAATAATGAAATCTTCAAGGCAGAAATGAAATTTCTATTCCTAAAATAAAAGCTCTTTAAATATTAAGGTATTTTATAATCAAATTTGTATGCGTGAAAGATCAAGCCATAAATATTAACTTTTCTGCTATTTAGCTTTCATCTAGGATGCTAATAAAAAATATTTAGACACAAACATGTATACACATATACATATATATWTTTATTCAAACTTTATGTTTTTATCTTTTTTGATTTACTTTCAAACATTATAATATTTTAGCCGGATCTATATTAAAGGCCAACATATTGGGCAATCTGTAACAGTAAYTAGTGCTGCTAAGAAGTAGACCTTTGGGAGATTCAAATAGAATTCAAATAAAATTTGTCTATACCTTTCTTTCTCTTGTTCCATAATCAAAAATACATTCTTCTTCAAGCAGAGAGGTGCCGAATATGACCATAACTACACCGCTAGAAGCATTGATTTCTTTGCTGTTTAATAAATGTAAGTACAATGGCAAAGCAAAAGATTAACCCTGGTATGAGAATTATGGATCACTTTTTCCTTACCTTGGAGTCAAAGTCTGCATCTTGGTTTATGCAATTTATTATTATCCACACAGTTCTGTGAACTGGAAACTTTGGCTCATTTTTGTTGAATTGGGTTTATTGTGTCATATTTATACTACACTAATCACAGACTTCAGAGCTTTTGCTTGTTATTTATGGTGATCAGACTGTAATTTTT
Organism: Nothoprocta perdicaria; assembly: GCF_003342845.1. NCBI lineage: Eukaryota > Metazoa > Chordata > Aves > Tinamiformes > Tinamidae > Nothoprocta > Nothoprocta perdicaria. The sequence goes on along the minus strand of NW_020455466.1, from coordinate 5,411,855 downwards.
TTTACCCTATAGAACCACCTTTCCTTCAAGCATAATTTGACTTTTCAGTTCAGGTTGAGACTTGATAAAAGAAGACGGTTTGGGTTTTTTTTTTTTTTCCTCTCTGCAGCATTAGAAACTTGTCTAAACTTCATACAGGATGTTGTGCAGGGAAATCCCTGCGTACCTCTGTTGCTCCCTAGTCCTTAGCCAGTGATCCCAGGCTCCCTCATTAGGTAAATTATCATGAGATCTGTCCTGGAAAAAAAAAATAGATTCAGATTAGTATTATTTGTTTTTGTGAGGGAAGGGGCCTTAATATGYAGCAAAGAACATGTCTTTCTCTTAGTATTGCATCACATAGAAGCCCTAGTGTTACAGGAACACTTGAAATGACCTTCAGCTCTTCCTGGGGCTTATTATAATTGATGACTTTTCATCTTCTGAACTATCTTAAGCCTGTAATGGCAGGGACTGTTCTGTGGTTTTGGATACCTGCGTTAAATGGAGAAATGTACTCTATGATTATTGTGGACTAAACATTTAATACATAACTGTTTCTGATTATGGAACTAGTCTTGGGAAGCTGCCACTACCCTCCTGGCCTATGACTAGCTGCCACTACCCTTCTGGCACAGACTTTACTCTCCCAACCACATGCACACAGATACATTTTTCTTCAGAAAAAAAGAAGAAAAGAAATAAAATGGTATGCTTACAATAATAGGGCTTCATGGTTAGCAAAAAAATGCATATTAATAAAAGTCTATATGTCTATAAATGTTTATCCTCTTTCCTTTAAATACTTTGATTAGACATGGTACATAAAAGACGTGAAAGTGATTTCACTTGCAAGCATTTTCAGATCACAACAGRTGATTTAGCAGAGTAAAGAAATCAAGGAACATCTGAAATATTGAGATTATCCCTGCAGCTAGACTGGATAGAATATTAAAAGGAGCTTCTCTCCATCACAGAAATGGCAATTTGGTTCAAAACAATGATCAAACTAACATGAAACCTCTATCTCAATGCCAGAAAACTTCAGTAGTCAGCATTTCATAATAGACCTGAATCTGAACAACATCTCAGATCAAAGCAGCCGAAATACTTGGGTCTATTCATGTCCAGACTGCTTGTCTTGAGTCTTAGGAGTAGTGAATTTATTCTTAAGAGGCCATGACTAGCCACAGAATCTACACTTTCAAATAATGCATAATATATGCTACAGGAATCCAGAAACCTATTCTGAGCATGAGAAAATCCAGCTAGAACCCAACTTCCCACACAAATGGAAAAGAACAAAGAGAGGATGTATAAATAATTAAAACAAAAATGTTTGTGGGGTAAGCTGTATATTTTTTTAAAAATAAAGCTGAAGTTTCTAATCATATTAAAATGATTTTAAAATGTATAGAGCATCTACACTGAAATACCACATTATTTCTAACTGCTTTTGCTTCCTTTTTTTTTTTCATTTGAATTGTTCCAACTCATTAATTTATGGCTTTCTATATTGCTTTTTAAAAAAATCAATACAATGAAAGCTAAAAAAGGCAAACTATCCAGTCAGCTATATAAAACACTACCCTATTTCAGTCATTATTTAAGATACAGCATAGATAAATATTTTTGTATATTATTTACATAGAGCCAGGTTTCTCCTCTCATAAGCTCAAACACTGGTAATTGAGTGCAATGGGAAAGAGAGAAGCTTAGAGGAGTTAAGGCCCCAAAAAAATATTGAACAAAGAGTACTTACTGAATAATGTAGATTTAAAACAAAAAAAAAATAGAATCAAAACCTTTGACTCTGAAGCCTCTGGCCTGCTGAATCTGAACTCTACAACACAACATTAGCAGCTAACCTCAGAAGTGTTAACATAATGTTTAAAAGGTTAGAAAAGAAGAAAGGAAGAAAAGAAGAAATTGACACTTGTGCAGGGTTTCTGATAGCTGGTAGCCTTAAAGCTACCAGCTGATTGATAGCTGATAGCCTTAAAGAAAGTTCCAAAGGAGTCCCAGAGCAGGTATTTATTGTCCATCATGGTAACACACTTCCTTTCTTGGCAGAAGAACAAAGGGTAAAATTTTGCCTTCAGGTATTTTTTAGGAAATAAACATTATCTTCATGGTTCTACTGCCATGACAGAGAGAGTTGGCAAGAACTAAGTAAAACTATAAATTCACAAATTCAATGAAATATTTGTATTTTAACAAATATTCTATGTTTTTTCCCCTAGCTTGTTTTATTTTATATAGGAATGGCTTCTCTCTACCCACAGATTAATAAGGCTATAAAATGCATACTGAAATGGAATAAGAAACTCCTCATTATTCAAAATAGATTATTCAATATTATTCAAAATTAAGAAAAAACTATTATCTAGTATGATAAAACTATTATCCTAGAGTAGGATTAGGCTATGTTGTACTCAGCAACAGAAATACAATTGATTGTAATATAATTGGAGGAAAAAAAAGTATAAAAAGAAATKTAATAGAATACAAAAAATTAATTACGGGTCTCATTCTTCAATTAGTTCAGTAGTTTATTACAGTGTAAGTGGTCTTTTAAACAGTGTCAGTGCGGACTTCATTTCCACAATAATTCAGATGAATTGCTCTGGGATGCTCCATGTATGGACACAGATTCCAGAACACAGATTATTTCCCTGCTGTGTTTTAAATTCTTACATTTTGCTTACTGAGATTTACTTAGTGATACAGACAAGCCCTAAGAAACTGTTTGTCTTATGATTTTTAGAGTAAATAGGAGGAAATGAAGCAAAAAGACTCCTGAAAGAATACAGATTGAAAAGAAATCCAAAATTTAAGCCTTTGTGAAATCAAAAACCTTTGAAATCAAAATTTAACATTTTGATTTTATAATTGTTGTCAGAAAGTGCTTAGTATGATTTCAGTATATGAATTGTTGAGGATGAATAATTGTTGAGGATGAACTGTGCATTTCTCATCATCCCCCTCACTATTTCTGTGGAGTGATAATTATTGTTTCAGAATAAAATGGAGAAAACAAAAATCCAAAACAATTTTTTATGGTACAAAATGAAATCAAGTGAGAGAAAGAAAAGGGCAGAATTCTGGCTTAAAAAACAAGATAACTGAGTACCTTTCCCAGATTTAATACTAGTTATCTATGCACAGAACTGTAGCACTTCCAATACCAGTTATCTATGCACAGGACTGTAGCACTTCCAATCATTTCTGTGCTTCAGTTTCTCCTTGATACTTGGTATGTTCTTTTTGTCACCTATTAAAGGAATATGGGCAAAAGAAGAATAGAACATTTTTTTTAATGTACAAAAGTTCTTAAAAAGTAGGCAGTAAAAGGAAAAATAATTTACCACTGAGTACAAAGAGTATCATCAATTGAAAATTTTGAAAAAAAAAAAAAAAAGAATCCCATGTTGCTGTTGCTGTAGTCATCTGATGACTTCTTGGCATTAAGGAGAAGAAAAATGCTATAAAAACAGTTCAGGACCTGACAAAATAATGATGGGAAGATTGGAGMAGCACCAGAGTGCATCATCACTGTCATTAGTAAGGTGAGGATGCAAGGAATTGTAAGAATCAGACATTAAAGTAGAGACATATCAGAGACATTCAGTGGAAGTTTTCATGGCCTTTGGAACAGTAACACCCTTAATCAACATGTCTTTCATCACAAGAAAAGAAGGAGAAGGTCATTTGAACTAGAGTTCTGGTCATGATCAAAATGCTATGGAGATAATATATTGAGAAGGGTACTTCATTAAGCATTTCTTGCAAATGAAGGACAATTTAGGTAGAGACTCCCTACCCCAGCATCAGTGGCCCATTAAGGGGTAGTGAGAATAARCAAACTGAGATTGAGAGAGAACAAACTGAAGAAAAAGAACTTACAAGGGCTTTTATTTATATACATATATATATAACATCTGGCTTAATTCACTTGGCTTGCAAAATAAAAGCAAATGGTATTTCTCGCCTCCTGTTTCAAGTGCTATATACAGATAGCTCTTAACTGAGCAATTGGATACCTGGCTTTGTGCCAGTATGCAAGTGGGAAGTAGCAGCTAGTTTTCAGGGTGTTCTTTTTTTTTTTTTTTTTTTTTTTTTTTTTTTTTTTTTTTTTTTTTTTTTTTTTAAGCAACATGTAAAGTGAAAAAATTATTTCCTGCACAAACACTTAACCCAGGGTTGATCACTTTTGGGGGCCATCACCTTGTTACAGAAGAACTCAAGAGCACTGAGAGTTTTCCATAAAACTACATATCTGCAGATGGTGCAGCAGAATCACTGCTTTGGTATAGACCATCTCGCCTCAAATTTTTCAACATTTTGAAGGCAACTTTGCCCGTAGAGCTGTCATGACAATGTTTTTTTCTTCATATTTTTTAAAGACATGTATTGATTCAGTCTTAAAAAATGATGTCACTATTTTTTTTTTTAATCTATGAGAAGGTCTTTATACCATGCAGACAGACCATACAAGCACCATGCTGAAAGATGGGCAATCTTTCTCCTGACATGGATGTTTCTCAAGTCCCTACACAATGTAGAAAAACTTACTGATCATGAGTCTGAAGCCTTCCATTAATGAGATGCACTAATTAGTGACTTCCATATGTGAGAATTAGAAAAGGAGTTAGAGAAGAGTGGTTTTGATTTTTTTTTTTCTCTTCAGATTTGTTCTAGTGTTTCATCTTTTGTGATAACACCAAAAGTTTCCTAACTTAGCAGTACTGGGGATAATTAATACTGATTACTGCACTGATTATCATCTAGATAGCAAACAGTATAGCACAACAGAAATAGCTAGATACACAATTTTTCAAATGCTGTTCCAGAAAGTACACAGGTTTCTTATTGCTCACCTCCAACTTGACCATGAAATGTTTTCCACTCTAACAATTGCAAAATTATGCAGCTGAAGCATTTCTGTGGTTAAAATAATGAGAAAACCATTCTCGTGAGCTTAGAGCTCCAATTAAAGAAGTGTCTTTCTGCTTGTTTTGAAAACTCTGCAATTTCCCTTTTGTTTTCTGGTCAGGTGGGTATATGCTGACAATATCATGCATAATTCCATTTTACGTCACTTGCCCACTCTCCAGGAATATTTCTCAGACATATACCTAGCCTGTGTGACCCCAGGTTGCAATTTGCTTATTTAAGTAACCTCACTACTATTGTGCTATCCAATAAAATATGTTGTTTCATCCTTAGCATTCTAAAATTCCCAAAGGCAAGGATTTTTTTGTAAAGGTAACTTTTTTGTTTAATGGACAAGTTCTATATCTCCCTTGTCTGCCCTTCTTCCCCCACAGAGATTAGGATAGCATCAGGATTTGGTACATTGACTTAACAAAAGTTGCTTGTAGTCGCATATACTTCCTATTTTAGTTTAGTTTTATTGTGTCATTGTTTARTTTCTTAAATGTTAAGTACTAATTCTACAATAGCTTCAAACATTTACTATATTTGTGTGAGCTGGTAGTTCATTCACACAAAAATTGGTATGRTATCTAAATATTTTTTTTTCCTGCAGTGATCAGAAACTACTGAAAATTAACAGTAGCAGGCAGGTGTCATAACACATCAAAGGCACTATAGTCAGATGAGAGAAAGTAACAATTTTCTCTTTTTTTTTGAAAATTTTCATTGCTATTATAATTTTGWGCATTTGAACATATTCTCCTAATAGAAATTAAAGGGGCTCTCCATAGATTTTAAGTGCTTTTCTCTAGAAAACTGCTGTATTATAGTAGATTTGACCACACAAAGCTCATTCCCTGAAGTACATTACAGTAGCTTTGACCACATAAAGCTTATTCCCCAAAGAATAAAGCAAAAAGTAGTAGCAATAACATTTGGTATATGGCTGTCAAGATAAAGTTTGTTACAGTTATTACATTTTTCAGCTCCATGAAGTTCAAGGAAAATATAGTGTACCAATAATAAAGCAATTATTTGACAAAGTACCAGACTCACAATCCTGAGTTCCTATTAACTCATTATAGGATTTTAAACAGCGTAAGTGAGGAAAGTGTATTTCTCTGTTGGATGAATATCATTTTTGCAATTAAAGGATACAATTGGCTCTAATTAAAACATCATTTTGTACATTATTTTTTCAGAGCATGAACTGTCTTACAGCACAGTTTAGTTAAAGAATTCACTAGACCTTGCCAGTTCAAGTTTAGGACTGTAATTTCTCCTCCAAGTTTTTCTCTGACACATTATTTTGCAAGGAGTAGAGTGTGAGCAGCTGATTTAGAGCATTTCCAATTTTACACTCAGATTGTAAGCAAAACAAAGACAGAAATTCAAGAACCTTTGTATTTACCAATATCCACACTACATATCTAGTCTCCCTAGATATGCATTTGGGAGGCATATGTTCTTAATCTACAAAAAAATGCAAATGCAGCTATGATTATTAAAAACCACAATAAACTAGAAGTATCAAAACATGTATATTTTTACTAAAAAGAATAAACATATTTCTTTATGAGATTATTAACCTATTTTAGGAATTTGCAATCTTTATTTCAAGTACAAGTTACTTTAGATTGATAGTATATAGTATATAGTATTCTATGACATTCTTTTTCTTTTTTTTTTTCATGCACTGGTTATATTCTTTGGGAGGAAGAAGGACAGGAAAAAAATAGCAAAATCCTCCTCCCTCTCACCACAGAGAGTCTCTTGCTAATGGAATATCAAAGTTCAGATTCATCTGTTGGACCTGAGGAAATAATTCTCCTGTCAAGATGYTGCAGTTTGAAAGTGGTGGGAAGGAGGTGCTGATTTGGTAAGAGATGACTCAATCCCCTTGCATTCCAACAAATCCTATGAGGTTAGAGGGACTAGGAGCAGCTGGAGTCATCTCTTAATAGGCCTGCCAAGCATCGTGGTAGCTATAGGCTTGATTCTGGCAATAATGGACTCATGAACAGTCTGTCGACCATAGGTCCAATYGCCTTCAAAACAATGAGTCCTGTTCACAAATAGCATGATTTATTCAAATGCAACATTTACAAAAGCAGGTGTCCAATGTCAGTGCAGGAAATTCTCTACTACAGTGTGGGGTTTTTAGCTAGCTCTGATGTACAAATGGGCAATCATTACTCACCCAGGAAGATGGGAGAGGGCCCTTAGTCTCCAGTCTCCTCAGGTGGCGTCCTGATCTGAGGAGAGGAAAGGGGATTCAGCAGGTCAACCAATGACAGAAGTTGCAATGGAGTCTTCCCTCCACTCCTTCCCTCTGTAATTCACCTTTTATCCTTTTTCTTACATTTAGATGGAGCTTGAGTGACTGTAGTCACTTTTGTTATTGACTGGTGAAAAAGTCTCTTGCCTTCGTTTACAGTTATAGTCAATTGAAAATCTAGAGTGCATGCTCCATGAGGAGTGGTCGTACCTCGGAGGCAGGTAACTTTTGAGATGGAGGTGTGAGTTGGTATTAAAATGAGGTTATAATGAGCAAAGTTCAAGCAAAGTTCATCAAAAAGGAGTGATTTGCCACTCTTGCTGGCTCAGCACTGAACRTCTTCYCATGTATCACTGGGCATCTCCTGTGTGGCTTATCAGCGGCAYGGCASAGGGAGTGCAACAGAGTTTGGCTGTGGTGTCTTCACTTACTCTGTGTTACTCCTCTTTGCAGCTGTGAGGAGGGCAGACTGTGCTGCCTTGGGAACTGTGGAGCAGCAGAGTCCATGCATACCAACCATCCTGGAAGTGGCAACCGTGTCTCACCTTAAGCAAGCTTCAGTAACACCGTAATTTCTGTTAGGCCCTAGTCTTTTTCTAAGTTATTCCTTTTCAAGCAATTCTTCCACAAAAGATATACCAGAATTAAACCTATCTCAAGAGACAGTGAGAAAAAATCAGTAATCAGTGTAGCAATTCTGAAAGATCATGTTAGAGCAGGGAAAAATATATGCAATGATGAAACTCTTAGATTGTCAATTACGCTACAGCACTGCTTCATCTATTTTTCTGCTATTAACTTTGCTTCAGTTGCTTGAATTCATCACTCTTCATCCTCAGTGGGGCATAAAAAGCATGCCATGCCTCCTGTTCTGCAAAGATTTTCTCTGTTCCACAGGGGAAACCTCAAAACTGCAATGTCAGATTTTCCTGGCCCTTGCAGAGTCTCCTTCTCCCCTTTCTTTGACCTGTTCTAATCAATAAGGGAGTACTTTCTGCACCTGCAAGCCAGCAGGTAGCCTATATCAGAGGTTGCTTCAAACTTCTATATGCTTTTTCTTTTTCTTTTTTTTTTTTTTTTTAAGTCTTCTTAAACTCTTTTTTTTTCTTTTTGTTTAATTTAAACTGAAATGAAAGGCAGACCACTCATTCCAGCTTTCCGGAAGGATATGGCTACAGCAATAGGCTAGTTTTTTTTTCACAATTGTTTTAAATCTTCTAATCTTGTTGCAAGCCTTTTTAAAATACATGTCAATTCAAGGAGTCTATTTCCTCCTAATACTGTTTAGAAACACAAAACAAAACAAAAATTGTCCCAGTAATAAAAGTCTATMAATGGCATGAATTTAGAAAACTGTTCACCTCCAATTACTATCTCCGACATCCCAAAAGTTTGAATGAGAGGTCTAGGGCATGTTAGGAAGTGGATTTACCTCATATGACTTACTTCTCACAGTTTCTCCATCTTTTTCTGATTATCAGCTCACAAAGTTTATGACATCTGGTACCATCATGTTCTGAGGACCACGAAACCCATTGAGTCATAAACAAAAAATGAACACAGATATTTTTCTTCATGAATTATGTATTGAGTATATTTCCTGACTCACTTATAAAAAAAATCATGAAAGATGTGTGACTGAAAGTAGGCATTCTGAGAAAAAGAGCAGTTAGTTTATTATATTTAAGTTTGAGAACTCATTGTTTCCACAGGTGCACTTTCACTGCCAGTTTGTCTTTGTTGTATTACTGCTTTCTTCTTTTCAGACATTTTCCTATCATCTCACTAAGTTGAGAGGATAAAGCTAGTTTCTTTGAACTAATATTAGTACAGTCCTACTGGCTGACAAGAGACACTCTGAAGAAGCAGTCTCTGAATTCCACATTGTGCCAGAGCTCTCTCTGTTGTGCACTGTACACGGTCACTGCAGGAGAAGGAAAGCAAGAACACCCAGCACTCCCTAACACCATTCTAAAATGTTGTTTTAGTGTTTCATAACTTGCCTCTGAGGACCAAGACCAGAGTGAAACTGTTTCATCAAATATTCGAGATGGTCTGCGAGCATGGAAAATAAGAAGTTGCTCCTCTCCAAAAAAAAAATGGCTGTGGAGTTCTAGTCGTGCCTTTTCCTTATTTACTGAAACCATCCTTTTCTGGATAACTACTTGTGATAGCAAATGGTCTCCAAAACAAGCTACAACTCTAATGTTTAGTCCATAGCAATTCAACAAGGTTCCTGAAGTATTCATACAAAATGATAGCGGAATGTGATTTAGATTTTAAATAAATAAATAAATAAACAGTAGAACATCTGCCATTGACATTAGAATTACAACTAAGACCAAAAAACACTTACTACGACTGTGGTGTATAAATGTTTTGAGCACATAGAAATGGAAAATCCAGATCAATACCTTTTTAAACTGTAAGCCTTACCCAAAGCCACCAGGAAGCCACTGACTATTTAAATTCTAGCTATCCCAAATTTCTTTAAATGTTAAATGTGGTGTGAATGAACCAATAGGAATTTTCAAAATTATAATTGAGAGATTACAGTGGAAAAAAAAAAGAAAAGCAGGAAATACATATTATTTTTACATATCTGAATTGAGCAATGGATTTAGTGATTTCACAGAAACAAAAATATACCAAAATGTGTTTGGAAACAGGCAGTCTTAAGACAGAATTATGTTATGAATTCTCTGACCTAGATTTAATTTGAAAAAAACAGCAAAGCAAAATTTAAAAAATGCAAATGAAGCAGCAGAAATTAGCTTTACCACTACATTATATGAAGAATACGAAGGTGCAATCTGTGCTGGAGAAGATCAAAAAGAAAAAAGAACTAGCGATGGTTTACAAAATTGTCGAATGGACTTATATTCCTGACAGTTTTGAACAACTTTTCTTCAAACATATGCTTCGTGCTGAACATCTAAAAGCTATCAAAAGCAGAATGCACATATTGCATGAAAGGAAGATGGAAAATAGTTCTAGGGACATAACCACATTTTTAAGGATAAGTAAGAAATGACAGTTGGGAAGAGGGTTGTTTGTGTTGGTAGCTTTATATATACAACGGAATTAAATTAATTTTTAAAATGTATTTAACTAAAAGTAAAATTTGGTTAAATATTCCCTGAGAACCTTTAAAGTAACCTCTATAAAAAGGTTTACAGTATTAGAATAGATATGCATTTGGGAAAATGAATATGTAGTTACTAGCACAGAAAGTATAAGGTTAGAAAAATTACACAGAAAATATCCAGATGGGTATAGAATTACAATAAAGAAAAGTTAGAAGAGATAGTCATTTGCTACATTATAGCTAAACAAACATATTAGTATGTGGGAAAAGTTGGTGATCCCTTGCACATCTCAAAGACAAACCATTCCCATTTAAGCTGTAGACTTTCAGTCTACTTGTTTTTTTATTAGCTCATAACCACCATTTGTTTTCAGATTTTTTTCTACAATGATGTGGCACCTCCTTGGAAACAATTGAAGGAATACTGATTATAAATGTTGGGTGAGCAGTAATATTTCCTTTAACAAGAAGTTTTCCGTCTTCTGTTATACTATAAGATAGGAATTGTTAAGAACTTGTTTGGCAAAGAAAGCAAACCTATATAATGGAAAAGTTGGAACACCGTTTCTTTTCTATGTTCATTAATGTCAGAAGCAAAAGGAATGGAAAGATTTCCCCTATTTCACTTCAAAATATGCAGCATCTGTAACTTAATTCAAAAAGAATATTAGCAGTCAAAAAAACAAAACAAAAAAAAAGCCTTTCCCTGTAGCATTATACCCTCAATATCACATCCTGCTTATACTGGAGACACTAAGAACAGTTGGGACTACAATTTTAACATATTGTGTYAAAAGCTATCAGTCTAAAGCTGTAAGTATGAAAATCACATTTTTGCTTTAATTGTAGTTGTGGAGTAGCTGGGTATTAGAGCTGGGCCTGTGAGCACAGCTAGTGCACTTAAGTAATTAAATCCTTGGATGGTGCAGGAACTCCCTGGCCACTGTTCTGTATAGGTAAGATAAAGGACTGGTATGAGATCAGAGACAAAGTGATTGATTAAATCTTCATAGTAAGTATTTGAGTTGTTACAGAAGCCTTCCAAATTGGAATTTTCAAAAGTTATTGAAAATTCCACAGGTCAGTGCCTGCTGTGCCTAGTCCAGTTTATATGCTTAAATATGTTGACCAATGTTTTGACTTGGCTGAAGTATCCCAATGAATGCCCTGGGTGATTCCTCCTGCAAAAGTAATSACATTGTACTTATCTAAGACTTCTGCAATTTGTCAATAGAAATTGTTCCTGCAGAAATGGTAACAAGCAACAGACTTTTGCAGGTGGTTAAAATAATCACTAGTGATGAATTACCGTGGTCAGCAACAGGAAGCAGAAGAGCAATTTGGGGAATCTCATACGGTTCAAATGAAGGAACTGCTGTAAAGGCTCTTGCAACAAGAAAGGTCCCTGTCTCCAGACAGCGACCAGCTATCTTGCTTAGGGGATATCATTCCCATACAAGCCCTACATTATTTCAGATCCCAATAAATATATATATTTTTTCTTTTTTAATACTCTATCCATTAGTGTCTGTGCAACAAGCACACAGCCAATTACTTCAGCTGAACAACAGGCTTGTACCTGTACGGGTAGAGCGGATTTGTGATGATTACCAGAAACCAATATAGCAAATCACTAGAATGTCCTTCAGGTACTTTTAGCAACATTATTTCATCATTTTTATTTTCTTCTAAAGGTGTATTCTAGGTATTCTAAAGGTATATTAAAAAGAAAATAGAAAAAGAGCCACAAACATAATAACATGCTGAAGGAAATCTTTTGTCTTTGTTATGTAAGAAGTATGTCAGACAAAAATCTAATCACAGTTCTTCCTGATTTTACATGATAAAAATCTTATTATAAAAATAATCTTGCATCAATGTAAGATGTGTAAATAAAATTTGTACACTTTTTTAACACAAGTAACCTTTTTGGTAGGTAAAAGTATGATTTTAGGTATATTTTTCCAGTGATAGGAATTAAAAATTTTATACAGCTAGTGAATAAAGTACTGATTTTTTTTTCAATTCTTAATACTGTGTTTTTTAGAGTAATTTTTAAACCATCACAAAAACAGAATATTGCCAGAATACTATATACATGAAATAAACAGATTTGTTGAAACTTCACAGTTTGGATCTTCCTTTGAGATGCAACAAATGCTAAATATAGAAAAAAAAATTCTTCCATAAAACTAAGAATATGTAGAGTAGTGTAAATATACAGTACTACCTACAATCTTTCCAAGTGAAAACAGAATAAAATCTAAGAGGGATGAAATAATGAAAGCTTCAGCATTTTGCCTAGTAGAATAAAAGGAAAAAAAAAAAAAAAAAAAACCACTGGATTTCAGGAGCAAAATAGAGCTCAAACAGCAGGAAAAGGGAAATTACACGTTGGAGCAAAGAAAATTAAAACTAGTGAAGGTCAAATAATGTGTGAAGTAGAAAAAATAAGATGGTGAAGAGAGTAGAAAGAAGGGTTTAAAATGTGATACACAGAATCACAGACAATTTGGATTGGAAGAGACATCAGGAGGTCTCTAGTTCAGACTCGTCTTCATAACAGTGTCATCTCTGAAGTTGCTCAGGATTTTGTCCTGTCAGGTCTTGAAAACTTCCAAAGATGGCACAGCCTCTTTGGACAACATGTGCCAATCAATATTTGGCTATCTTTATGGTGAAAAAAGTGAACCTCTCTTACTCCAGAATTATGATGCACTGCTCAATGCACTGTTGCGAGGATGCAGCACTGAAGCACTCAGTGCACTGCTGTGAGGGTCCTCTGGCTTTTCTACAACTTCCCCACCAGTGCCTTGGGGGCTGTATTAGATATCCATCTGTCAAGATCCTAATATGCCAAATTGGATGTTAGAAGATTGTGGGAGAGGACGTCAAAAGCTTTACTGAAGCTGAGGTAAATTGCATCTATTTCTGCAACCTCATCCCTCAAATCATTCTGTTCTCCTTCATGCAACCCGAAAAGTGTTCCAAGATGATTTGCTCCATGACTTTTTCAGAACCTAGATTATGGTTGTCCAATCTCCATTTTCTATGTCTTGTTCTGTCCTTTTACAAGATAGGTACAATATTTGCCTATCTCTAAGGATTAGGGACTCCTCTGTTAACTRTGGTCTTTCAAATGTCATGGTCTTGGAAGGGTCTGAGCCTGTTAGTTCTGTGGCGGATGCAGCAAGAGATAGACAACCAATTTTCACTGATTCAGATTCATCTGTTGATCTGAATTTCAGACAGACTGGGTATTATTCAGTTTTTTCAGAAGTCATGTGTATCCAAAATCAGCTAAAGAGGGTGCATTTATTGCTATAGGTGAACAATTCTGCTGACCATCTGGAAATTAAAAAAACAACACCAAATGATACCTAGTAGTCTACTTTGGTTGAAGCTGCTTTTTGAATTCAGAATAAATAAATAAATAGATAGATAAATAGATAGATAGATAAATAATAGCACAGACAAATAACTCTAAACTTAGTTATAGAGATTTGGATTAGCCTTTGAACAAGCAAGCAATAAGAATCTGCCGAAAACAAAACTGGATACTCAAAGCTTAGCTTGGCACCATGTCAAGATGTTTTAAACGAAACTAAAGGACAAGTTCTTCCCTAGGGAACAAAATCAGCTTGAGAAGAGACAACTCATTTGTTACCTGAGTCATACTAAGAACTCAAAGTGACAATGGAAAAATGATGACAAATTGAAAGACTGATAGCAACACTTTAGTTATTGTTTGCAGTATGGATTCACTGTTATACATTGCTGACTGAATGGGGCACCAGTATTTCTGATATTTGTTGATCAGCATCTGTAAATAATCCATGCAACATGGATTGTTGGTCTGCAAAACAAAAAATCCTGTATGAAATAAAATACCACAGACAAACAGCCAATGTTATCATGGAAGCTTTGGAGAGATGGAACAAAGAAGTAGAATCAAAAGATTTATCATGCCACACAGCAATTCCATCAGGTATATTTAAATGAGAATAGCAACCTGCAACAAATACACTGGTTAATACTGAATAAGAAAATTTGATTTATTTATTTCTTTTACAAAGTAAAAGCTAAATGTTTTTTTTCTTCAAAGTTACCAACACTAAACAACTTGGACATCTTGATAATAAGCACTTCTACTCAGGAATCTTAAAGTTTTATAATGCTGTAGAGATGAAACTTATAGGATTAATTTTAAGCTGACACTGCTACAGTACCTTCTAAGAAGGTGATAAAATCATATTCCAGCTACTGTTATTAAGACTATTCATTGTTCTTTAAATTAGAATTGTTAATATAAGAAATTAAATTTATGGAGCTAATGTCACCCATTGCATTAAATTGGAGGTATTCTGCAAGAAATCAACTGAGTGAATTGTTTCATAAAGAACATTAAGCAATTATAAAAAGGAACTTTTAAAGATGAAGTGGAAGTAAAAATAGCAGACAGGTACAAAAGTAACTTAGTCCTGGCACTGAAGAGATTTAAAAGAAGGGTACTRAGATCAAGAAGAAAAAAATAGTATTCCTGCATGGCCGCTCTAGTTCACGCTTTGCAAAGAGGAAAATTAGGTAGGATTTGTTTAAAATGTTTTAGTTCTATGTAAGATCAAAGAAATAATATAACCTAACATAGATATTTTATCTTATGCAAAGGCCAATCTATTCAAGGACATGAAAAATACCCTGATCATTTTAAGTTTTTGTTCTTAACTAGAAAGTTAAAATATACACCTTTGAATCCATAACGTGTCTTTCATACTGTTAAATATATATTGTTAATCAGAGAATGCCAAAGACTTCAGTCAGATGATTAACATTTATTTTATATGGATCTTCAATGCAGATATGACAGCCAGCTTTAACCCTAGTCCAATAGGTACTAAACTGCCTATCAGGTAACTTTCTGAGTTTCTATTGCAATTAGAAAAAAAAAAATCCAAAGAAAATAAGATATATTATTGGATTGTCATCACCAGTAGTAAAATATAGATACATGATACAGAAACAATTAGATAATGAATGATTCAGTAATGATCCCAGCAATGATTCAGACTCTCTAGCTTAAGGCTCAATGACCAAAATGAATTTATTACATGTATCTCTCTATTGCTCCAGTCCATTACAATCAGATTCATTAAGGAAATTTCAAAGCCAAAGAATTATATTTCAAGAAGTGCAATCCTTGCTTCAAAATGCTCTATGGATATTTCTAAGCAGAAAATGAAATTCCTGACATAAGTGCAGTTCAGGGTCTTAAAATATATTTCAAAGTTTTTATTTTCTATCAACCAGATGTTGCTGTTGCCTATGTCTACAGCAATTCAATTTTAGAAAATTGAAAAACTAAACTATGCACCAGATGACCCAGAAAAAAAATAGGTAATGCTCCATGTTTTTTGGCTTCTTCTCATCATTTTTTTTTTTTTTTTCTCCAAGATTGCTGACAATAAGTGGTTAAATATTCTAGGCTTCTATTCACCTCTGGAATACCAAAATCTTCTCAAATCTAGTAAGACATTTCAAGAGAATAAACTGTTAATTTAGAGAGTCATAATGTTATTTCAGTGGTATCAAAGCTTCACAATCTAAGCTGAGCATGTGTGTCCAAAAAACTACACTTAAAAGAAGTACTTTTCAAACCTCAGTTTATCTTCTTGTCATTGATGAAAATCAGCTGCCCTCATTAAGTCCTAAATAACTTCAAATTTTTGCAAAACAGTTAATTTAAGGGAAAAAAGCTTTGGTCTACACAAAAATATATACAAATGCACAACAATTATCATCAGGTGAAAAAAAAATTGGAATTTAAAAAATTTAATTAAAATTCCTTATACTTGAAATGAAATTTTAAAGTTAGCAAAATACCCTGAAAATTGTGGAAAAAGAAGTGCATCAAAAGAAAATGTACTCTTCCCTAAGCTATCACACAAAGTCAGTAGAATGATCTGCTCTAGGATGACAATATTTTGTGAGTAATCTGCTTTCAAATAATCTGCAAACATACTAATTTGGTTTTAAAATAACATAATAAATTTGAATATCTTTTTCTCCATGTTCCCATCTGAAGGCAACATTAGCTGAGAATTGCTTTCTGTTCTATAGTGACATAGTGCAATCAGTCAATGAKTAATTGACCTTATGAAATGAAATAAAACTACACATTTCTTTGATGCTCTGTGCTTTCTTTCTTTGAATGTTTGTGAATATTCATTTGACAACATAAGCCTGTTATATTCACAAGAAATCTAGATTATTGGAATCATTAATTTTATGAAAATAATACATAAATCCTAGGTACATTTAAAAATAATTATAATAATAATAATAAAAAAAAGTTGAGATAGAAAATTTGGTGCCTAGCTCCTAATAAATTCCACAGCAGTCAGGCATCCAAATATTTTTCACTACATAGGCTTAATATCCCTTACTGAAAGCCACAAAAGAAGTCTGTGACAAAGCAGGAAATTAAACTGGGGTCCATGTAGTATTTTACATAATCATACACACTGCAGACACTACACTTYTGAAAATTAAATCTGCTAAATTTGCTGTTTCAGAGCTGAAGTCTTTGGCTTCACCACATATGAAAATCCCACATGGTAACTTGTGGAGGCCACTAAGTCATTTCTTCTAGTGTCATATTCTGTACTACTCCTGGTCTGTTTGGCTCTTACTCATTCTTGTAGTTGATCCTGAGAAGGTACTTGATGTGTCATGGTTCTGTATACTTCTATATCTGGGCTGCAGCAACTATTAAATGCTCAGTGATGGTTCAATCAAGACTGATATATATGCTGAGCAAAGTTACTCAGACAAACTGTGCTAATCAAAAGCCACTAAACCTAGTGAATGGGATCCAGAATCAGCTGCAACACTGAGGTCAATCTGTTTAAATATTTCCATAACTCCGCACTCCTGAAAAAAAAACCAGGATGATTCTAAACCAAACCAACTAACCAAGATAAAAAAAACCCTAAACCATAAAACTGGAAAAAAAAAAAAAAAAAAGATAATTTAAGAAAAATACAAAAATTTAAAGTTACAAGATCTGACGGAATAGAAATAAAGAACCTTTATACCTGCTCCCTGCCATCCCCCGCCTTTTGTCCTTGCAGACATGTCCTTGTTTCTTGTCTTGGTTTTACGTAATGTTGTGTTACCTTATGAGTTAAACTGAACTCTGTCCCAGTTGCCCCTGGAACAGATCTTTCCATCACCTCTGAGGCTAACTGCTCCCATGTGTCAGTCCCTCTGCTTCAGCTCTGAGCCTGCAGCTCCATGTTGTGAATTTTCTCCTTGCCTCCTTCTGAAACTTCTTGAGCCTGAACAGCTTCTCAGCGGGGAGCAACAAGACCTCTCTCTTTTCCAAGAGATCTCCGTCACTTCTCTCTTAAAAAGAACATACATAGTCATTTCTCTCTTAAAAAGAACGTATATAATCATTAACAACGAAGCTTAGATTACTAAAAAAAAAAAAAGTTTTAAATGTCTTTTAGAGATTTCATTATTATCTAGTCATTCTTATCATTAAAAGTACAAAAACTGCCAGTATGAAAAACAGCTCTGCAAGTCCTGATGTTACACAAGTGGCAAGTATTAGAGTCAGCTTGGGGATAGCCTGCCATAGCAGGTTGAAATAATTCACTGCCATTGTGAAGTTGTTTCTGTATACTCTAGGCTGCTTTGGAGTAATACACTATATTTTTAACCCCCCCCCCCCTTTTTTTTTTCCCTAATTCAATTATCAATTATGAATTACTTAACTATTATTTTGGTTAGCAGCATCCTGGAAGCTAAAATACAGTTTCTTTTTAATTTTGAATTGCCCTTTCTTGTAGGGACAAAAAAAAAAAAAAAAAAAAACTTAAACAAGTTTATTGAAGATAGTATATTTTAGCTTTTACTTTTTTAGTTTGACCATGGAGATCATTCAGTACTATGTGCTGTGATATTGGCTCAACACCATGCAGTGATTATTGAAAATAGTAGCTTAGACTGAAGCATGGAGTTAAACCACTCATTTGTCCAGATGATGTATTTTCTTCTGTATTTGAGACCATAGCTGAGTGGTGGATAAGAGATTTTTATTTGGGCACAATGAAAATTACTTGCTCACAGTTAAAATGCCTTCTTATTTGAACAAGTTCATTCTTCCTCAATGTGTACAGTATTTCTTCATGTTTCTTCTGCCTAAKAAATCATAAATTATGGTCCTCCATTTGAAGCATCAAAACCATTATGCAGATATATCTTTAAATATGAGACCTTTTCAGACAGGAACATATAAGACTACAGCACTGAAAGGACAGCAGAACTTGATACAGGAGATATACAGGATAATGATCTCAGAGTTGTTCAGGTAACACTTTTCAGTCATTTACTTTCATTTTCAATACTCTATTTATTTAAGCTCATTCTATAGCATGACATGTATAATTTTTTGAATTAAATATGATAATCCTCCCAATATTATTCAGAGAATGGCTGCAACTCTCATACCTTACTACTGTCACAACACACATTCATCTTTTAAGATACTGCTATTAAATGTATTATTTTACATATTGCATATGAATTTCATTTAAATTAGTTCGCAGAGCTTAAACTGCTTTTCCAGACCACAGCCAGCAGCACCCAACTCCACAAGGCTGCTGTTTTCCAGTGGACAAGGCTGTTGGACAATTCAAGTAGTATTTCTAAGCTTTTCCCCTAGAAACCTGGAATGAAGGATGTATGCTTTGTGACTTTCCTCCATCAAGATGGAGTTCTTCTCTGGGCATATATACTATGTACCACTGTTTCATTGACCACTATTTCAGATATTGCCACTTTTTTTTTTTTTTTTTTTTTTTTTTTTTTCTGCCTTTCATCCTATATGTCGATTGAGGTATTTGCTTTCCCTTTTCTTCTGCATTCTCATGACAGTTTGAGGTTTCACCTGGTATTCCACCCCAAAATATGCACCTGCCATATGCTTCTAGCACACAGAAGCAGTGGTTTCTAGTGGTTACTTTGCAGATTAATCCTCCTATCAGATCAAGTCTAAGAGCATGGCAATGGTATCCTTGAATTGGAGTCCTTCCTCCTACTGATCAGGGACAGTGGAATTTCAGAAATTTCCTGATGTGGTTTTGTGACCCTAAGGAAGAAGTAATGATGTGCTCCATTACAGAAAGGGAAAAAAATATAAACAAATAGAATTCTGATTTGTATTTTAAGTGAGGATTAAACTATTTTTTATTTTTTTTTATCTCTATCTGTAAGTTGTGGCCTGTTGAGAGAAAAAGAAAGGTGATTCCTGCAGAAGTACTTTTTTTATCCTGAAGCTTTTCCTCTTTCTTGCAATCCTGTTTTTTTTTTTTTTTTTTTTTTTCCATAAGTAAAAGTGTTTCCTGCCGGTAGTTCTACTGAGTTTGCTGATCTTGAGCTTTGAAGTGCTCAATTTTATTCAATTTAAGCTTTTTAAGGTCATCCAGATTGTTCTTCAAAGCTGAGTTCTTCTAGCTTTAGATTTTCAGCAATTTGCACTAGAGTCTTCTAAGTTGTGTCTTGAGGTCATTAATGAAAGTGTCAATACCAGATAGTTTATTTGTGAAGGTCCTACAGAATCTTTTTTTCTACCTTATACTTTCCTTTTGGTGAAACTGATTGCTGCTTACCCTTCAGCCAGTTCCTTTTCCATCTTCCATTTCTAGTGCTGAATTCTATCAYGAAATTCAGATAGATGAGATTTAATTCATTCATCTTCTCAAAAAAAAATCTATTACTTTCTTGGTTTGCAAAAAAAAAAAAAATCTGTATTACCTGTATTTTCAGCTTGAACATATTTTATGCTATTTTATTATATCTTCTCTTTTATACATCCATTATATTTTGAATCCTTTTATTCTGAAACCATTTAGAATAAGGATTTAAACTTTTTTTTTTTTTTTTTTTTTTTTTTTTTTTTTGTAAGCTTCTCTTGTTTATTTGAACATTAAGTTTTTGCTTTGAAATAACAGATGCTAATATTTTATGTTTTCCCAATGTCCTAAGGGACTCAAGAGAAAAAAAAATAAAAATAAAAGAAAGTTGGCAACAGACAGACTTTGAGTCTTCAGGAGGATGTGTGGCTGAGAAGTATAAATAAGTTACAGAAGGGAGGAAGAGATGAGTGAATAGTTTGCTGACATTCAACTAAACTTTTTTTTTTTTTTTTTTTTTTTTCAAAAAGGTAATTGCTATTTACAGGAGTTTTAGGTCACCATCCCATTTTGCACCCAACATAGAAGAAATGCCTGAACAATACAGCACACCATGAGACCTGGGCTGTGAATGAGTGCATCTTTAGGCTTCTTAAAGTGCACTGTATCATTAAAAATAAATCAAAGTCTGTAAAGTTGACATACTGTAGCTGCTTTCCTCACTCCATCTACTTTAATTTGATAGTTTTGCAGAGGAAAGTTGCCATTTCATATCAAAACCTGGCAATTCTTCTGTCCATTTAGCAGAAGACTCCAGATTTTCAGTTTATAAACTTAAAACTGCAGAGATTAGATGATCCATTGTAAGTTAAAAGTTACAAATGTTAAGAAAATAAGAGTATAAGTGCATGAATATTAAAGTAAATATTAAAACAAAAACATTAAAAAGTTAAAGAAAAAAACAATTTCACAATTCAGTGCATTAATTAATAAGTAAACAGTATTTCATACTTAAATAAGAAGTAAATAGTATTAATAGCATTAATACTGATACTATATTAATAGTAATTAATATATTAATTACTAATATTATACTAATATTAATAATATTGTACTAATGCTAATATAGTAATACTAATATTACTAATATTAATACTGATACTRCTAATACTGATAAAACTAATATTGATATAGTAATATTATACAAATATTAATACCATTAATAGTATTTAAAAATTATTTCATACTTTGTACCAGTATTTGAACTGAAGGATAGAAGGGACAAGTAACTTTGAGTCAGTGCAGATAACTCAGGTTAGGCTTTCTATTTGGCAGGCAACAGGTATGGCAACAGGTACCAGTTATATAGGCGTGTACCCTTAGACCAGCAATTTCATCAAAAACCTAATCGGCTTTGACTGACAAATTTTGTCAAGATTAGATTTCTTCTTTTTCTCCCCCTAGAAAGTGAGTTAACTTTGAAAATTGATTTTTTTTCCCGAAGTAAATATATTTATTTGAAAAAAGGATAACCAGAGATCTAAATAATAACCTCTATTTCCATTTGTAAATGGCAGTTTTTCAAATACTTGCAACATTGCTGCATTTAGGTATACATTCAATAGCATTAGTAGGATAATTTCTTCTTAAATAAAACTGTATATTTTATTTAAATAAATTAAAGAAATAAAAAGTCTGTCTAATGTTTGGAGAAACAACCTGAAGGCAGGCAGCAATTGCACAAAGAAAATCTGTACCAAAATAATTAATTTTTAGCAAAATTACAAATGACTGCAGACTAGTGATTATATGGAAAAAAAAAGGTAATATCAAATATGTGTGGAACTATACTGCTGTTTTGTCTATAAAGGAAATGTTGGAGAAAAATATGGGCAATAATGTTTTATATTAATCACAGCAGCCTGTAAAATGTGTTACTACTATGTGCTTTCAGCCGTGGTGAAGACTCAGTCTGAAGTGGTGACTAGTCTCCCCTGCCAGCTCCTATTTTCATTGTTTTAATAAAATTAACTCATCATGTTGTCAAAATTGTGGAGAGGAATGCAACTGCTTAGATATAGCAAGGGAAAGATCTCATGGAAGGTTGCGAAACACGTCTGCACTGCACAGTCTGTATCCTTTGTAGAAAATAATGAGCTTGAGCTATCTGTTTCCATGGACCTAACGATGCAGGAGTGCTACGTATTTCTAATCATGCTTCATGTCTTCAATACCAGAACCAAATGAATCCAATCTCAATTTTATGAATGAGTTGATTGCCATGACTACCTTTGATCTGCAACCACAGCTTTTACARTGGGGAGGAGCAATTCATGAACGTCTCCATGCCACACAGGGCAATTCAACATCATGAAATATGCTGAACTGGAAGGCCGGGAGCAGGTGCTCACCTCTATGAAGATACAGACACAGCTGGCTCCTTCCTTTGATATCCAGTAGATAAAATGGCAGTAACCATCAGTGCAAGCACTGGCCAACTTACTGGCTCTATTAGCATGTTTTTGGGAAGAAGAGAGGAACCAGACATGCAAAGTAGAAAGCTGTAACAAGTTTTGAACTGCAAAGTTGCTTTATAGGAACATTCTAGAAGAAATGCCACAGAACAGGCTATTACATCAGTCTCTGGTACTCTGTTACTACATGCACTGGAAGCATCACGATCTCAGTTGGTTTGGGAAGAACTAAGACTTGCCTGCTCTTAAAACTCATGCCAACAGAGCTCCAAGCAGCATTTCATTATCTTCTAGCAATACACTGATGTGCTGTGTGGACTCTGTCCAGGAGCAAACTACAATAAATATGCATGCTAGACAGAAGATTAAGATATCCTTGCCTTCCCCAAACCTATCACCTGAAATTGCCAGGGAGAAAATTAAGTACTTGACAGGAGAAGATGCAAGTAGAAGTACTCAGGTGTATTCTAATGTGCTCTGAATGAGCAATACTACACAGTGAGAGTGTCTAGCACTTTACATAAAATAGTGGAATGGACAATAGAAAAATCACATACTCATTAAAAATATATTAAATCTCTGTCTTGATATTTATAAAAAACACAAACAAAACAGAATATCGCAACCATAAATACCCCTTTCTGAATGTAAAAAAAAAAAAAAGATAAAGATAAAGAGAAGAAACAATTAATGAGCAAGCTTTCTTTTCAAGGAAACATAGCTGTTTATGGAATTTTATGAAAAATATGCAACAYTTGCCAAGTATTTAGACATAAATTATGAATTTAATAAGACTGATGCAGAATTTTTATCCATTCATACATGGTGAGGACAATTTAGCAAGAATTAATATTAATTTCAGATTATTTTAATAAAGAACTTAGCCAATTAATCTTCTATGATTATATATGTAACAGTCTAATTAAAGTTAACATAAAGGTTAACAATCTAAATACATTTGTTATCACTTTTATATTAATTTGATCCAAAAACAAGTTGTTTTTTTCTAACATGTTCATTCACGCTGCTTTTTTAAGAAGCTGGGTATCATTCTGAAATTCATTGAATTAATAYAGCACCCAGCCAAAGACAAACACTTCATCAAGTATTTCAGTCACTTTTAACATCACAAAGCTAAAGCAGTATCTATTGGATTTAAAATATGCTAATATATTTGATAATTCAACTCATTGTACACCTGCAATTTAAGTTTCTCTGTACRAAACATAGCAGTTTCTTGAAAATAAGATGAATAATTCAGAGGTCATAATGAACTCAAAACCACAAATCATGTTTCAATGCTTTCAAACTCTCAGTGTGATGGCTAAGAAGCTTGCTGTAGGTGTTAATTAATGGCAGCATTAATTGTTAATTAGCAAGTGTTAAAATGGTAGCAGAAATGAACACTGAATACATTTAGACTTTCTTTAGGTACGCATTTTACGAAAATAGAAAATCTTCCAGAAAACTTGATCTTTATTGGTTAATCTTTTGTGAAGAGTTAAAATAGTCCCATCTACTGGTCTTATTTGACTCATTCTACATAGATTTTCTCTTGGCCCTCTTCTGGAAACAGGGAACGGTCAGGAAATTATTTCATTACTCAGTTCTTGAGAGTAGACTATCTGAGAAATGACAATAGGAAGCAAAATTATAACAGTTGATTGGGAATCAGTGCATGATGTTTTCCTGGATTGCTTTCTTGTTAAGTCCTACTCTGAGAATGGCTAAGATCACAGGATCACAGGTCAGAGGCATATGACAGTGAGGAAATTTCCCTACATCACAAATTCTCATCATATCTGATTTTTTAAATCATTGATTTCAAGGTCACTTATCAGTGAAATAAAAAATACTTCACTGTGAGAATAGTCTGGTAACCTGAGAGCTCTAATTTGGCAAGTTTCTGTTCAAATAAGGACAATTAATGACAGCCTGATGTCTTTACTATTAATGACTCKAGATTTCCTATCATCCAAAGAAAATCTACTATTTAAAGAGTACCAGGGACATCTGAAAAGCATTGTTATCCTTCAACTAATCTATGCAATTCCAATTTCTTTAAAAAATGATGCTAGGTTCTGAAACACATGAAAGTTCAATAGCAAACTTRGGGTTCAGTGGAATACTAAAACTGTATTTTCAAAAACAAATTGATATTTTTTCACAATAATTTAATCCCCAGAAAATGTAAGGATGAACACATATTACTTTAAAAAGAATCACCAACCGTTATTCATRTTTCAGAGCTTGAGATTCTAAAGTGAATCATAAATATTTGATGTGAGTATTGTTCTATGGTACCCATCTGGAAGAAGAGTATTTTCTCCTATGTTGATTAAAACTTTATTGACCTTACTGTCTGTCAGGTTCTGCTAAGGGGATTTTTGCCAAGCAAATTTTTAATATTGCACTTGCCAAAAAGCATCAACAGATTCTGTAAAGGGTAATCGTAAAACCATGGGGAACATTTAATATTACAGCTAAGACCATGGCATTTACTTTTAAACTTTGCTTACTCTCAGATTTTCTGCAGTTACAATGGGAAAATGAGAAAACACAAACACCTCTGCATAAAAGAGTGAAATGCCATAGCCTTCATAATTAAGGATTTTCATAGTCTGACTGATAATATTTCATTACTTAACACCTAATAGTTTATGACAAAATAGTTCCTATAAAATCTCCTCTGTCTTTTTTTTTTTTTTTCTCTCTGGCAGTCAACGATCAGTTTTTGGTTAGACTCATCAGAACATAATCTTTGAATAATATTAACACAGAACTTCTGAGGAGGAGCCCAAGGACCCTACCAAGGTAGGAAGCACAAAGGCTTGACTGCTGGGTTGCTCTGCATGGATGAGACAGCAGAGGCAGGAGAGGTGCAGAAGCCTACAGCATCACTTCATGAGTCTGATATCCTTCTAAAGAGAGTTCAGCAAAGTTTGTTGTACGTGGAATGTCGCAGGAGAAGACCTTGCTTTATAGAAAAAGAACTCTATGGATCCTTAAGGCTATGTATGAAAATTGGGTTTTCAGATACTGTTACTGAATTGTGTGGATGGTGTAAATATATGAACCTTTGATAAGGTATTTGTGCCCCACAGCCCCACATAAAAAATCTTTTTGCTTTCTAATCAAAAAAAAATAAATAAATAAATAAATAAAATAAAATCCTGTTACTCCAAGAAAATCAACCAGCTATCTATCACCATTCCGCCAGTATCCTTTAATGAAACTGATCATTCTTCAGAGAGAAATTAAGGCTCTCTTATGACTGAATGGCTAATTGTGAGATATGGAGCCTTAATCAGTATCTGTGCAGAGATCTATTAGCCTCTCTTTTTTGCTCATTCCCTCCCCTATCCTCTCCAAAATGCCAGGATCCTTTTATTTACCTAAGGACCAGTAATCTCTTGCTTGGGAATCTCATATGTCTAATAATACTGTTTACTAAGGAATCTAAGAAGGAATTTCCTTCCAAACAAGAGTTACCTGAAAAGACCTGGTATTGTCCAGCCTCTCACTGCAAGTGGAAATGACCTACTGTGGAGGTCATTCATTGTGTAGAAAAAAAAATCAAATTTTGGAAAATGCATCTGCACTGATGGTTCAAAGAATTTCAGTACAGGTAGCTTAGAAAAAATCCAGTAAAGACTTTGTTTTTTTGTTATTGGTGGTGTTGTTACATAGAAACCTCATTATTTTCCATTCTCCTAAACTAACAGTCTTCAGAAATACCTTATTTTTTTCCATATAGATAGAAAATCACCAGAGTCAAAGGAGTTTGCAAATGGCTGGCACTTTCTTTTAAGAATCATCACAGACAAGGCTCTATGACAATGTTACTGTTGTAGCGTAATGTTTATAATTTATTAATATATAAATGTGTGAGAGAGGTGAATCAGAAATTGCACAAGACGGTATATAAACAAGAATACGTATGTTATTATTTAGGTCAATAGGTTCCAGTAAGTTTAAGTTAAAATGAAGGAGTAAACAAGAAACATTTGCTGAACTGTATTTTCTACTTAACTTGCAAAGAGCCCTTACTCACCTTCAGTACTTCTTACATCTAGCACTTGATATCTTCAAAGGCTCATTTATCTTTCTTGGACCTCTGACATTGATCCTTTTCTGCTAAGTGCTATACAAATGCAACAGCTTAAGAACATTCAGCTGCAAGACAAGAGATAACCACTAGATAGATAGAGGAGGAAATACAGCTACATAATGGGGCAATGTCACACAGCACGACAGGGGATTTTCCTTTCTCAGATTTTAATGTGCTTACATCAGTGATTATGCCATTGTGTGGCAATCCAAAACTAGCTCTAGTTTAGCTAATTCAAGAACTAATGATAACATAGTCTGAGTATTCACTTAGCTTCCCTTGATAGATTTTGCACTCCACTGTCATAAGTATGCAACCTAGGTTTTTCAAAACTAGCTCAGGCATATGTACGTACTCTTTATTGTAGCCATGGCAGCAACTGTAGTTAGTTTAAACATGAAAATTATAATCCTGAACTGAAAGAAATAAAGAGTAAACATCTGTTTCATCACATATGTTACTTACAGGAGAAAAAGTCATTTTTAAGGTAACTTTACTCAATACTTCACATAGAGAACTTCCTTTTCAGTCCACACCTTCCCTCTTTCACTTAACAGCTGTTGCATCAGCAGTCAGAGGGATGTTCATCTCTTTACCTCAGACAATCTGCTTAAGGGACTTGCCAAATAGGGAACTACAGTGAAATGGAGGAGAGAATGTGACAAAGAGCATGGTAAAACAGCTGGATATGCTTGAGTTTAGTTAGTTTAGAAAGTGCTTCCTTCTTGTGGGAGGCCAAAAATGCATCATCTGAGGTTTCTGTTTAAAAATTCACTTGCCCACGTGCAGTCTGTTACTACATCTGTTCAGAAAAATACATTACAGATATGTAAATGAGGAAATTAAAGCAATACAATAATTGACTCTGCATCCATAATGTTTGACCCCAAAAGAAGAGGGCCTCAAGAGCTGTAAAATTCAGTTGTATCTGGCAAAGATTCAACAGTGGAGAAATTGAGTGGAGAAACACCCACAAATTTACAGGGACAAGTACTGCCACAAAAATATTTATGCATGCAGATGCACTGCAGAAACTAGCTTCAGTGACCTGCTTTGCTTTGTGCGGCAGTAATGATTACTTCTATTCTTACATTATATTTATACCACTGTTCTCATTTTTTCCTAACACTATTTCTCAGCTGTGAGGACACAGCAGTCCCTAGCACACCTGCAGCATAGATATATCCAAAAGCTGAAATCATGTCTTCCAATTACAGCGTATATTATTGCACCTGGGAGATCAGATCTCAGTCCAAAGACTCAATCTTTATATCAGAAATTTAGGTAACCTACTGAGGCCCTGTGCTGTGCAAGCAAGAGCTGATTCCTGCCTATCCACTTTCAGAATCCTTGGAGTCTGCAAAGAGATTGTGGAGTGCTTGAAAGGTTTAGTATATGAAAAACAAAATGCTGAATTATATTAAGTGCTTTACATGGCTTGCTTTAAATTATTAGGAAGCTTTGCTTCGTCTTTATGAATTCCCTCAAACAATCTCRTACTAAAAGATAAGCTTCACAGCAGCTCAACTTTAGTGGACTTTAAGTTAATATACATGTAACTATTTGCACCATGCTAAATGCTTCTTTCTACATGCATTTTGTCAGCCTACATTGTGATGCTCTTAATCTAATTCAAATACACAAACTGCTGTCCTGTATTAGAATTTTATACTAACCATACTGGAGAGATTTAGGTTTAGTTGTTATTCATTTGCAATAACAGAACTATCAAAGAACTCTCACATTGCGGAAAGGATCCAATTGTAGGTTTGCTACAAACTTGGGGAATTCATATATAACATGAGGTATTTACAATTTTTTTTTTTTGCATTTATCCTTGATGAATTTCATGAAGGTCCTGTCAACTCACTGTGCTACCCTGTCTAGGTTCCTCCAAATGATAGCTATTATTTGCATTCCCCAGTTTGCTGCTGTTAACTGACTTGGCAGAGATGTGTTTTCTCTGTTTCTTGTTTGTCTCCTACATCAGAATAGTGGATTTAATCCTACTAAGTTTAATATATATTTTTTTATTTTACTTATATTAACATCAATAATTAGAATGCTAATATTGTTTAAAAACAAGGATTTCAGCTTATGAGAAAGMGGTATTAAACTTCTGAAGTGAAATGAATGTTCTTAAAAATTAATGAAAATAAAACCTGAGKTTTAAATACAAGCTAGGCAGATAACAYAAGAGCTCAGAGGSTGGTGATAAATGGGGCTGAGTCCCCTGCTGTGGCCAATAGTGTCCCACAGGGGTCAGTACTGGCCCCAGCGCTGTTCAACTTGTTCATCAATGACTTGGACTAGGACACAGAGCGCACGCTGAGCAAGTTTGCGAACGATACCGAGAGGAGTGACCGAAACTCTGGAGGGCTGTGCTGCCATTCAGAGGGACCTGGACAGGCTGGGGAGTTGGGCAGAGAGGAACCTCATGAGGTTCAACAAGGACAAGTGCAGGGTCCTGCACCTGGGGAGGAAGAACCCGAGGCATCRGYACAGATTAGGGGTCGACCCGCTGAAAAGCAGCTCCGTGGAGAGGGACTTGGGAGTCCTGGTTGACACCCAGCAGTGTGCCCTCGTGGCCAAGAAGGCCAATGGGATCCTGGCTGCATCAGGAGGAGTGTTGCCAGCAGGTAGAGGGAGGGGATCCTGCCCCTCTACTCAGCTCTGGTGAGGCCGCACCTGGAATACTGTGTGCAGTTCTGGGCTCCCCAGTATAAGATGGATATGGAGCTGCTAGAAAGGGTGCAGCGGAGGGCCGCAAAGATRGAACATCTCTCGTACAAGGAAAGACTGAGTATATAAAGGGTGAATATAAGGAGGAAGGGTCCAAGCTCTTCTCAGTGGTGGCCAATGACAGGGAAAGGGGCAATGGGTGTAAATTGAAACACAGGAAGTTCTATCTCCATATGAGGAAGAACTTTGCTGTGACAGAGCCCTGGACCAGGCTGACCAGGGAGGTTGTGGAGTCTCCTTCTCTGGAGTTCTTCAAAACCTGCTTAATGGTCTCTAGAGGTCCCTTCCAACCTTAACCATTCTGTGATTCTGTGGTAAGACTCTGTATCTTCTTGTTGAAGCATTAAATGTAATACTTCTTTCAAATTTCAATTGTGACTGAACTTTTAAAAATTCAAATATTAGAAATATCAAAAATATGTTTGTAGCTCATTACATGAAATAAGAGTCAGTACTTGATTTTCTTAACAGAAAGTCTCAAAAAACATAGCCATATTTCTTGTTGATGTAAAGCATAAAACAAATCTTAAATTTAAAATTTTGAATTTAATACATTCTGCCTGGCTATGTTTGATTTAATGACATTTTGAAATAGGTCTCTAATCATTATGAAAAATATAGGAATCATTCTGAAATGTTATATCTTCATTTTTAATTGTATTTAATTTGCGTATGTAATCCCTGATACAGAAAGAGACTTTTTTTTTAGTAACAGAAATACTTCAGAAGAATTTTGCCATACTCTGTTGGCTTGCATATGTATCATATAAAACAAAATAAATAACAGATAAGGAGATGAAGTTTTGTATCATTAGACAAAAGTTAATGATACTGTGCCATTTCCTAGTTTTACAATATAACATTCTTTCAGAATCTTTCAGATATCTACTCACCAATGGAGTGGTAGTGCACATGGGCCATATTGGATATTTGAAAGAGAAAATGTGAAAATTCCATTTACTTGTAGAAAAAAAATACTTTGTGCCTTTCAGCAAGCTCTTGTATCTTTTTATGCCTCTGGCTATTTTTACATAGATGGTCCACTTTAAGTCTAAAATAATAACTTGATATGCTTTATGTCCTCATAACTTCCTTACTCCCTACCTTCCAGAACCATTGGGGCTGAATTTATGGCTTAAGATTATATTAGTTCCCGAATCCCTGAGGACTTCCTAATCTTGCTGTTTTCATGCAAAAGTAGATCCTGAAAGGCTCTACATATGTTACAATGTTCCACTCTTTTTGTGGTCAGGTGGGCAGGTCCAGTGATAAACTGTCAGTGTGTGTGAAAGTTTAGCATTTGTTAAGGCTGAGCTGCAAGTTATGTCCATGTAGACAGAGCTCTTTCATACTCCCCAAAACACTTTATGCACTATATGGAAATAACTTTAAGGATTCAGCTACCTAAATGTGTACATATAGAACAACTTTAGGACACTAAAGGTAGCAGATAACTGTTTTTGAAGATCAGGGTCCTCATGCAGTGAGAGATAGATGCTGTTCAGAGTACAACAGACCATATATGATTCTATGGTTATACACACAAATTGCTTCTCCAGTATCATGGAAGAGATTTAAGACCTTTCACTTTTAGAGAACATAGCTAAACAAAAGCACAAAAGCTTTGTTTAAAATAAACTTAATACTAGCAAGTGAAATGACCTTCAGTAAAGAAGGTACAGATTTATGTCTTAAAAGTCTCTCTGAAAACTGTGTAGTCCATACTTCTCTCAGTTGATTCCAGCTCTTTTCTTTATCCCTGAAGGTCAGTTTCTTCATCTTTGGACTCACAGTGGGAATTTTCCATCATCTTTCTTCTTTCAAACTACTATCTAGTCCTAATTTGAAAAGAAATCTGGTGTTGTTCTCAGTCCTACCAGAGACATCCTTCATAAGATGGAGATTATGTCTCACCAGAGACATAATACAGACATCCTTCTAAAATCTTACCCCAAAGAACAAATAAGCAAAGGAGTAGAGCAAAATTACCTCTAATTGTGGGTTCCTACATTTAGAAAGAAATGTCTGAATAGCTCTGGTTAGATGTTTTATCATAGCACTACTCTGCATACAGTGTTCAATGAACTTTTACAATAAAATATATTACTTCCTCCCCTTGTAACAAGAATTTCTTCTTTCCATTTGCTACTTGTGCGGCTATTATGAAGAAAAGCTAGATGTTTGTATGACATTTCCTTGTCTTGGTTAGAAATAAAAAAAAAAATAAAAAGAGAGCGAGACAAAAGAGTAATGCTTAACAGGAAAAGTTTTACACATGAAAGCACAGCTGTGATTTTTGACGGAGATTCACAATCTATTGTAGTCTTAGGACATCATGAAAGTATTTTACCCCTTTTGAGCTCAGCGGTTAGTTTCTGTTAGAAGACTGGGTTACTTTAGGCTGTATTCTGCTCTGAAAACAGGTTTAATCAGAAGTTATACTGGCCTGTGTTGTGAGATACAGATTTGAGTGATTAAGTCTAGCATGAATACAGCTGTACAGGGTCAGACAAAGGTTCGCCTACCACCACATACTGCCTCTGAGAGCATATATCTTAGGGAAAAAAAAGTCAACAAAGGAAAAAAAAAAAAAGGGAAGAAAAGGGCAGACACTCTGTGATACTTTACCCCTGTATTTCCTCTGAGTTAACAACAATGTGCAGCTTAAGGACTCTAAGTCACAGGGTTTATCTTTCTGCTTATCCGGACTTGATGAATATTTCTTCCATGGATTTCAGCAACTCATCTAAACCTTTATCATACATATTATCCCATGACAATAGGTTCCACAATTTATTAAAATCTTGTGTGAAAAAGTCTCTTTCACTTAAATCTGTCCTCTTAAAAATTCATTTCACACTGCGTTGTTTTTTCATCATAAAAAAAAAGAATAATCATTCTCCTAATCACCTTTTGCCATGATGTTTATTATTTATTTCTTATTCAGTTTGAAGTGTCCAAATCTGTTTCACTTTTCTTATGTAGAAGCCATTTCACACTATTTATCATACTTGTTGCCCTTTCCKGTACCTTTCCAATCTCTAATACTTGATTAATATAACCAGAACTGCAAATAGTATTCAAGATGTGAGAACAAAATGGGTTTATTCAGTGACATAATGGTATTTTCTGTTTTGCTGTCTATTCTTTCCCCACTTCTCAAAATTCTATTTATTTTTCTGACAACCACTAAGCATTGAGCTAATGTTTTCAGGGAGTGATTATATAATGACTCCAAGATCTCTTTCCTGAATAGTAATAACTAATTTAAAAATCTTCTCTGTGTACATATAGATGGGCTGTTTTTTGCAACCTGCATTTCTTTCAAAAGTACTTTTCCCTTGCTCTCTTATTGCCAGCCTCTCAGTTTCACAAAACGCATCGTGTATTCTTGCTTACTTAATATTCTGAATAAATTTAACATTGTCAGCAAATTTTGTCACCTCACAGTCCATTTTCCCTTCCAAATCAATCGAGTCTAGTATGTCCCAGTACAAATCCCTATGTTTTTTTTCAATCATTTTCCAGCATGGTGAAAAATACCCTTTTTATGTAATTGCTAACCAATGAGAGGATGTTCCATTTTATCAGATAGCAGCTTTGTTTATTTTGTTATACTTATGTGCTATGTTAACCATATAAAGTTGTTTCACTTCTTTTATGCCTGCTCTTCTCCATTCATCCCACAGCAACTACTGTRGTTATCTTCTGGGATCTGAAGTGAATAATCCAGCTTTCTCCTTCTTCAAAAACAAATGTCCCTAAACAACCAACCAAACAAACAAACAAAAAACAAACAGCCAACTAAACAACCCTCAAAAAGGCAAAAACAAAGCAGCAACAACAACAACAACAAAATCTGTTCTCCAGTTTATACCCTACAGACAGCATGGATTCAAACCATATCTTATTTCAGTCATCAGTGAGTTTGCATGCAAACATCTCACCAGCAGAATCCTGCCAGCCCACACATTGGTCTCTCCCAATTTGTATGCAAGGACAGAGAAATAATAATTTAGAATCGGAGAGGACCAGGGCTCTGATGTCCCTGCAAAAAGACCAAAAGGATCTTCCACCAGCAATACAAGGAGATGGATAAACAACATGATGCTGACTCCTAACAATGCAGGACTGAATACATTCTGCTTACTGGCAGAGGAAGTGAGAGGAGTTTAGGGGATATACAAAGTAGATAGTATTTGGCATACAGATGAGTACTACAAGAATTATAATGGTATATTAAAGCATATACTATAATTTGTTGACTACTACAAAGCCATCAAACTTTCTTCTAACACTAGTGTAAGCAATGTGAAGCCTATTCTTTCAGTGATTTTGTGGAAGAATTGCTTGAAAAGGGGTAACTTAGAGAAAAATTAAGGTCTAACAGAAGTTTTGGAATTACGGAAGCTTGCTTAAGGTGAGACACGGTTGCCACTTCCAGGATGGTTGGTATGCATGGACTCTGCTGCTCCACAGTTCCCAAGGCAGCACAGTCTGCCCTCCTCACAGCTGCAAAGAGGAGTAACACAGAGTAAGTGAAGACACCACRGCCAAACTCTGTTGCACTCCCTSTGCCRTGCCGCTGATAAGCCACACAGGAGATGCCCAGTGATACATGRGAAGATGTTCAGTGCTGAGCCAGCAAGAGTGGCAAATCACTCCTTTTTGATGAACTTTGCTTGAACTTTGCTCATTATAACCTCATTTTAATACCAACTCACACCTCCATCTCAAAAGTTACCTGCCTCCGAGGTACGACCACTCCTCATGGAGCATGCACTCTAGATTTTCAATTGACTATAACTGTAAACGAAGGCAAGAGACTTTTTCACCAGTCAATAACAAAAGTGACTACAGTCACTCAAGCTCCATCTAAATGTAAGAAAAAGGATAAAAGGTGAATTACAGAGGGAAGGAGTGGAGGGAAGACTCCATTGCAACTTCTGTCATTGGTTGACCTGCTGAATCCCCTTTCCTCTCCTCAGATCAGGACGCCACCTGAGGAGACTGGAGACTAAGGGCCCTCTCCCATCTTCCTGGGTGAGTAATGATTGCCCATTTGTACATCAGAGCTAGCTAAAAACCCCACACTGTAGTAGAGAATTTCCTGCACTGACACTGGACACGTGCTTTTGTAAATGTTGCATTTGAATAAATTTTGAAGTCAGCTACTTGTTTGGAAGGCAATCACACCTACTGTTGGCAGACTGCTTGTGAATCTGATATTGCCAGAGTCAGGTGTACGGCTAACACAGTATTTGATATATCCTGCCCTTTCCTCACTTCTTTCAAGCTGCAACAGATTTCACTTCCAGGTCTGAGGTGGTAAGTAAATTTAACCAAGTATAATAAATGATTGTGTACTCATCCCACTTCCAATTATTCATGCTTCAATTTCACTGGCTTAGGTAAAATAGCACCTGGTGAATGTGACATCTTAAAGCCAATATCAGAGTTGACAACAGAATGAAGAAAATCTAATTCCCGGTCTGTGTTATTGAAACCAGTCACTAATTATTGTAGCCAGATTGTATCCTAGTATGGACCTGCATACATCTCACAGACATTTTGCACAGTTGTCAGTTACATGTCCCTGAATTTCCACTAACCATTTCTTAATTTTCACTTCATACTTCAGGCGATTTGCATAGGAAATCCAAAATGTCCTACCATAATAGAGATACTAAAACTGGTGGAAGTTCTTCTTTCATATATCAAAATATGTATGTTCTTTAAACCTAACTGTATAATGACTTCATTTTCTCTTTTCAGGAAAGACACTCTTCAAAGGGCAGCCTATGTTGGGAAGTGTAAAGATGACTTTGCTCAAGTAGCAAAACAGAGAATTCAAGAGATAACAGGAAGGCAGGGTGCAATTCAGTTTTCTAATTGGGACTTTCTGTATTCAGAATATACTGTTTTCCTTTTCTCAGAAAAGGAAATTAATTTCAGAAATCCTAAAGTACTGACAGTACTGACCTCCTCAGAAATGGGATTACCTCAGCCTGCAGTCTAAAGTAGCAGCTCCTGCTACTCCTTCTCTATATGTTTTAGCTGTTTCTTAGTTTTCTCTAATAATACTCTTTCAAGGTCTTTGGTATATCACTGTGAGAACTGATTTTTTATTTTTTGGAGCTAGATTAGAATGGTGGGTATGTTAATTTATCCCAAGTAAGCTGGTGGTAAAGTCTACACATAGATCATCCACACTGTCCAATAGAACCATGTGAACATCCTTTTTTTTTTTTCCAACAAGTTCATCACTTCATTATATTTTGATTTTATGTTGCCACTRATCAAAATCTACTGCTCCTGACAAGCCAGATCTTCCCCTCACACACCTATGCCCACACACACATACCCCCACAGCTATCAACATAAAGCAACGCCTGTAATTAGAGCAGAGCATTTTAAGTTCCCCTCCGCCTCCCCAGGGACAGTTACAAAAAAGCAGGAAT
The DNA here is from genome assembly GCF_003342845.1 of Nothoprocta perdicaria. Taxonomy (NCBI): domain Eukaryota; kingdom Metazoa; phylum Chordata; class Aves; order Tinamiformes; family Tinamidae; genus Nothoprocta; species Nothoprocta perdicaria. The sequence goes on along the minus strand of NW_020455466.1, from coordinate 5,376,086 downwards.
TCCATTAGCACATCTGCGTGAGACAGTGTTTACATCTAACTAGAGCGTCACGTACTGCACAGGAGAAAAAGCACAATACACATAATAACAATACCTAACCTTTACTTTTCCCCACATGCCTCATTTTGAGCTTGAAAACTCAAGCTTTGGAAACTCAATGCATTTGACAAACTGTTCTACCATTAGTACTCTTTTCATAATACACACAGCTATATCCAAGTAAAATATTGTGGGGAGCTCTACATCTGGATGACAAATAGTTTTGGGTAAGTCAAAGAAAGCAAAGGATAGATGCATTTTTAAAAGTTTTCAATGTTTTGCATGAAAATAAACAATCATATATTAAGGAATAATAGTGAGCTCATCTACAAAAAAATCTTGTCAGATGCTGTATCAAAACTCTGCCCAGGTGACGGTGGTCCCAAATAATCTATTTGCTACTGGTTTCAAATACATTGACATTGATTCAGAGTATCAGCAACAAATCTCCTTACCACTCTGGGAAGCTGAGGAAGCCAGAGCAGCAATGACAGCTGCATAAATAGCAAATAGTATCAAAGTATGAGACAGAGAGGGAAAAATCAGCATGAAAATGGTTCTGTGCAACTGCTTTTTTTTTGCAACTGCTTTTTTTTTTTTCTTCTTTTTGGAAATCTCTGTAGAAAACAAGCAGTGAAGCCTTCCTRTATATATATATTTATTTTTACCAGGAGGAATGCATTAAGAACATAAGGTAGATATGCAGAAGGCTTTCTCTCTTTTATCAAACATCTCATTTAAATTCTAAAGCACAACAAACCTTCATTAAAATTCATTGCTGCCAGGAGTTTCAATGACAAAATGGTGACAGCTAAGATAGGGGCATTTTCAGTGAGGTGGTCCAAACCGTACAGAAGATTTTGCTCTCAGAAACATCCAGTTTGATCAGATTTTTTTCTGCCATTTCACTGAATGCTGTGAAAGTAGCAGATCTGTGATTAGTCTACCAACCTTTCAAGTTAGGATCTCCTGAATATTCAGATCAATCAGGAAGAAAAGTCACAATATATATAAAAAGACCTGCAAGATTCATCAAATAGTAGGAAAAAGGTAGATAATAGTACTATGGGCACATAGTTGGTGAACAAAGTTAAGAGAAGAACAAGAAAAGAAAACAAAGAAATGGATATAGCAGCACTAAGCCTTTCCATACTGTTTCTCTCTTATTCCAGCTCCTTTACCTGTCTCTTTGTCTGTCTGGTTTCTATCTCTACTCTCTGGAGAATCAGATTCCTGCTACCAATTAGGCTCATTAGGATATTCTGCAAGACTCACTGTTGCCCAATTAAACTAGTTGCCTGATTGCAGACAGAAACGTAGGTGACTCTTCCTGTCTGAAGTCTCAGCAAAGATAGCAAAAAGATCTCACTGAATGGAGCAGAGTGAGTGTTAACCATTTAGGTGCTAGACATGACAATGGCTCAAAAAGCATAATTCCCTAGTGTATATTTAGTTGTGGTTATTTATGCCCATCTCCTAAATCTTCAGAACAAGACTGCAACTTTTTTTACACTGGCAACACCCAAAAAAGGAAAAAGTTATGACACCAGCCCTGCTTTTATTCTTCCCTTGCCATCTATCTGAGCACAGCATACCTGGATTTGTGCACTGGTAATATTCTGATTGTTATTCTAATTACTTTATACGATCTGATGAAAGTCAGACTTCACCCAAAATATAGTTTAGAATGAAATCAACATAAATCATCAAATAATAATTTTCTTGCAAGTAAAGTAAAAATCAAGGCTTAAAAAACATTATATTAAATTGATATAGTGCTGTCTGAAAAATAAATGCAAAACACATTCTAAAAAAGGATTTAGGGGGACATATATTTTGCCATCCCTGCCAAAAAAAGGTATAGCGGCACTGCTGGAGATCATCATTAAAATTTAATGATGAAAATTTCAACACCACAGGTTTCCTATAACACTGAAGCTTGTGAATGGAGAAAATTTGAAAAGACCCAGTATGAATGACAGTTTTGAAAATCCCTGTTCTTAAGCATTTTATACCTCTGTCATTTTTTTTCCTGTTCAGTGGAAAATGTGTAACGTCAGAAAGAACGAGCATATAGGACATAATTATAAAAAATGACTGTGCTTAAACTGTAGAAATAGATATGTTTTGAATTGTAATTTATTTTTCACCTTCTCAAGTAAGATTTCTCTATATTGTCAGAAACTGGAAAAGACTAACTTAATTTTAAGTAAATAGGACTGATCAGTCCTCATCATCAGTCTGATAATATTCAGGTGTTTAGATCTGCTTCTAAGCTTTAACGAAATTTGCTTTTATTACTTTTATTCTGTCATTTGATCAAGATCAAATCAGTTAGAGAACAAGAAAACAACCGAAAAGAAACTAAAAAGCTAGTGGGAGCATTATTAATACAGAATAACATGGCAACTCTTATTTCATGTACAGTTAAGCTCTGTTCCAACTCTTACTAAAATATTTAAAGTAGAGATCCTTAAACAGATGTAATGGAACTGCCACATTTTACTCTATTAGATATTAGATAAGGAGCTGGGAAACTACAGGCCGGTCAGCCTCACCTCTGTCCCTGGAAAGGTGATGGAGCAATTCATCCTAGAGAGCATCTCTAGGCATGTGAAGAAAAAGGAGTGGATCAGGAGTAGTCAGCAGGGTTTCACCAAGGGGAAGTCATGTTTGGTAAACCTGATAGCCTTCTATGATAGGATGACTGGCCGGCTGGATGAGGGGAGAGGTGTGGATGTTGTCTACCTTAACTTCAGCAAGGCTTTCTACATCATCTCAAGTAATATCCTCATAGGAAAGCTCCAGAAATGTGGACTGGCTGAGTGCACAGTGAGGTGGATCGAGGGCTGGCTGGATGGCAGAGCTCAGAGGGTGGTGATAAATGGGGYYGAGTCCAGTYGGAGGCCTGTGGCCAGTGGTGTCCCCCAGGGGTCAGTACTGGGCCCGGTGCTGTTCAATTTGTTCATCRATGACCTGGACGAGRGCACRGRGTGCACCCTGAGCAAGTTTGCAGATGACACCAAGCTGGGTGGAGTGGCTGACACTCCGGAGGGCTGTGCTGCCATCCAGAGGGATCCGGACAGGATGGAGAGTTGGAGAGGACTCTCATGAGGCTCAGGAACRTCATGAGGTTCAATAAGGACAAGTGCAGGGTCCTGCACCTGGGGAGGAATAACCCCAGGCATCAGTACAGATTAGGGCTTCACCTGCTGGAGAGCACCTCCACGGAGAGGGACCTGGGAGTCCTGGTTGACACCAAGTTAACCATGAGTCAGCAGTGTGCCCTTGTGGCCAAGAAGGCCAATGGGATCCTGGCCTGCATCAAGAGGAGTGTTGCCAGCAGGTCAAGGGAGGTGATTCTGCCCCTCTACTCAGCTCTGGTGAGGCCGCACCTGGAGTACTGTGTGCAGTTCTGGGCTCCCCAGGATAAGATAGATGTGGAGCTTCTAGAGAGGGTCTAGTGGAGGGCCACAAAGATGATTAAGGGAACAGAACATCTCTTGTACAAGGAAAGGCATACTGAGTTGAGTCAGTTTTCTCTGGAGAAGAAACAACTGAGAGGGGATCTGATTAATATGTGTAAGTATATGAAGGGTGAATGTAGGGAGGAAGGGTCCAAGCTCTTCTCAGTGGTGGCAGTGATAGGACGAGAGGAAATGGATGTAAGTTGCAACACAGGAAGTTCCATGTGCTGGAGAAGGGATGTTGGACTAGATGAGCTCTAGAGGTTCCTTCCCACCTCAACCATTCTGTGATTCCGTGATATTACTAAGGTCTACTTAATGTTTTGTCTGTTTTACTTGAATGGGAACTTCATCAAAACTCTAGAGGTTACTCTTAATATCTCTGAATTATCAGATTTATAGATGATCTTTGTCAAAATTCAAAGGTTATGATGTTGGATTTTAACTATATATTCTGATTACTAGCTCCTATACCTTAACCTGCTTTTGTAGAACTTTTACAATGCAAAGTCAGGAGTCTGAAAAATGACAGCATGTAACTGCCATGTGTACTGCTTATTTTTTAACCTTGGGTAGAGCACGGGAGGAATATTATATTATTTCTTTCAAACTCAGAGCTACTGTTAAAGTAGGAGGTATCAATTCATTTTCCATCTCTAGCACAGACTATCTGTCCTCCACAGAAAGTGCCATATATCTCTCTCTGTTTACTGAATATAAGTCTTTTAAATAGGTCTTAGGTCTTTTCTGCTTCCCAATCCTAGAGAACTGGACAAGAGGTATGTGCTCTAGATGAATGTTTTCCAAAAGTTCCTTGAAGGTAGTTAGGGCTATTGAATGATAACATTTCAATCCATAGCAAAAATTCTTAATTAGTCTCTGACAACCTGGCATTTTGTGTTGTGACTTATGTCCTATTTATACTAGGTCTGTTCTTTGAAATATTTTGATTTTTTTTTTTTTTTTTTTTCGGGGTTTTCGATACTTCCAGTGTTCATAGACACAAAACTCAGATTTGTCATGTTCTTTTTCATTTTCTTTTTTTTTTTTTTTTTTTTTGGAAAGTTTACCTTTCTTGAGCCAGGGACAGCTTTTATGAATCTACAAATCACACTGCTAGTGCCAAGAATGATGGTGGGCAGTATACAGGAACTGTCCCAGATACAATCATTGACTTCCCTGGGTTACAACAGCACTTTTCAAATCACCTCTTGCTCTCTCTCTCCTGGAGACAGTTCCTTTTCTCTCTCTTTCATTAACACAGTCTAATAATTACACAGTTCCAACCTCTTCTACCTTACACCACCCTTTCCCAACCTCCTACCAGGAAACAGAAGATATGACCATACTATCTTCCATCACTCAAAATAATTCAAATATATTTTCCCTTTCCCACAGAAAGCATCAAGTCACTGTGCTAGATACCTGTCAGTGAAGATCCTCTGAAGATCTTTTATTTAACCACACTCTTTAGGGGCCATGAGGGATTTGTGGGGTCAAAAGAAAATACAAAAATTTATTATTTTCCAGCTCAAAAAGATTATCTTGAAAGGGTAAAGGCATGGTTCTTTTTATGTTCTTATAAAAAACAAAAATATTTCATTAATCAGAAAACTTAAAACAATCCTGAGATTCACATTCCTCATTTCTACTTTCTGTCTAATTCTCATTGTCTTTGTTTGCATTTCTGCAAAGTAATACAATCAGCAAGGGATTCTACTTCTTAGATAACTGCTATAACCAATGTGTAAGTAAAAATAATGGTACAGTTTGATGACTTCTCTTCCTCTTTTCTTCTTTTCCAAATACAGTGTCCATATTTGGAAAGAAACTGTGATTCCTCCTTAACTACCATGAAGCTCTAAGCTCTGGAGAGAGCCAGAGCATCTGCATTCAAGTGGCTAAAGACTGAAGCAGAGTGGGAAATCCCACATAACTTTTCCCATTTCCTAAAAAGCAAGATTTTGGTCAACTTTCTGAGGTATATAAACCTTCTGTGATCTAGTGAAGAAGGGTTAAAGGCATCTAATGCAGAGTTTTAAATTCCAGCTGGAGTCTAGCTACCTAAAAAGTAAGAACCATGGCATCTTATGTGAAGGTAACAAAGTCTTTTATTGGATTTAGCCTTAAGTGAGGAAAAAGTCTTTAGACAAGTCATAAAATACACTGTAATTCTCAGGCTGTTTTCTTTCCAAAGAAAGGAAAGTTGCTGTTTTCATTCTGTACCTTTTTTTTTTTTTTTTTTTTTAAATATTTATCACTAGTATAATTCAATTCTTATAATACATGGGACAGTAGGAAAGAAGTAGGAAATACCAATATATTACTGGAATCCTATTACAGAGTGCTTGGAAATTTCTGTATAGCTTTTCTTTTGTAACAGGCAGTCAAGTCTAGTCTGTCCTTTGAGGATAAGAAAAAATACAGGTAAGAAATTTAGATAAATAATTCTGATCATCTTCTTTGGGCTTCTTTTCTTTTTCTTTTTCTTTTTTTTTTTTTTTTTTTTCCTCCTCAGGTCTTCACAGTGGTTTAGCTTTCAAGGACTTTCTTGGAATACAAACTCTTTTCTTTGTTTTTATTTGTTTATTCCCCAGTGTTCAGTCAGAAATGTTTTTCTATTTCCTGTGCACATACTCTACCAGGCGAGTTTCACCAAAAACACTTTAACATCTCTGTCAAAATATTGACCAAAAAGATTGCAGCATATTCTTGAGAAATAACTATTAATCCTTTAAATGTATAGCATATATTTCTCAAGTCAAGTAATAATATTTTAGTACATATATATATATAATATAAAAAAAAATAATAATATCATTGCTTCTGATGGAGTAATGCAATATAAAGTTGTGACGGATATGCTCCTTTCCCAGCTCAGCCTGGCCTGTACCTTACATGCAGCCCTGTTCAGTTGCTAACCACCAGCGATTTATCTAATCCTGGTAGGCGCCACCATCCTGATTTCTTCTGCCACTTAGACTCAACATAACATTCCTGAAGGCTGCATCCCAAAGGGGCGGTAAGGCTAATGCACTAGCCAATGGGCCTCTGAAATGAAAGAATGACTATACGTCAATCATCTTATCCTATAAATATGCRGACAGCCCGAGAGCCCTTTGAGCTCTCCTGGCATGGCTGCGGCCTGCACAGCAGGATCTCCTCTTGAGCAGGGATGCCCCTCAAGGATACTCCTCGAGGTTGAGAGATTCCCCTTCCCACAACAGATTTGTGGTAAGTGAACATAGTGCGCTCTCTTTCATTAACTCTACTTTGTAACTGTGCACAAGAACCCTTAGTCATAAACTGTTGACCAGGTCTGGGACTAGGATTGGATCCAGCCGCACCCAGACTYCTCTCAGAAAGAGCCTGGAAAGCAAGGGGGTCCAATCTGAACCTCGTGACCCAACGGGAGGGTATCCCAAGATAATCTTGTATTATCTTGAGCCTCCATGCAGTGAATAATAAGTGACCTTGCCATAGAATCTCGTGAAATCATTGTCCATATTAATAAATCCTGTTAYTATTTCTTTCATAYRAGTGAAGTGCATTTGTCACTCACCCCTGCCACCACTTGTTCCGTGACAAAAGTGAAACAAACATGTGTTTATCATCAAAGATTATTCCAGCGTAGTCGTCAAATCTACCTGCTTCAAATCTACCTGCACTGGTACAATTCATATGAAACTACTTGTTTTAACAGTAGCTTTTTGGCCTAACACTCCCTGAAGTCAGGCCACATGTACGCACTGGCACTTTTAATGTAAATTGATAACTTAAAGATAATGTCTGTTGAAACTACACGTATATATAAAAGACAATTTTTAGCGGCATAAGTTCTTATTACAAAACACACTTCAAATCTTCAATTAGTATTGAATAACTACAATAGAAATTAGATTTAGAACAAAACAAATTACATTCACATCAATGAAAAGCAATTGAACCATTTGGGATTTTAGTCACCCTCTGGTCATTTAAAACTAGGACTCTAACTCCAGCATGAGACAAGAGAGATCAAGAGCACCATTCAGCCTCCATGTTACCTTCCCCTGCCACCATCTACCCCAGGAAGTGTGTTCTTCAGGTGCAGCTTGACAGGCTTTTGCTGCAGACTCCTTGACATTTGCCATGCTGTATGACTAACTTCACATTCTGGGTGATTTGACAAACATCGCAAAGTCAGGAGCTCTAGGAACCTGGCACTCTATATCATGACTTCTGTCTACCAGTGTCCATCTGCTAGGTTGTTTCTGTCTGAAATATTCCAGTGCATTCTCATTATCACCTCACAAATAGAGGACCTGATTCTGAAAAATGCCGAGTGCCTTCAACTGTTCAAATTCATTTTCAACCAAATACAGAAAATACTAAACTTCTTTTTTAGGATACTTGGGTTCACCTAACCAAGACAATTCTCTTATGAATAATAGCATGCATTGACAGATACCATAAATTTGATTAGGAGATCCTTACCTAATAGTGTTGTTCAGCAGATATGCCGACTATGTTGAGAAAATTTTACAGGCATGATATATTTAATATACAGAATCCTGTAAATAAATAAGAATAGACCATTCAGCTGTTACTGCAATATACGCAACAGGTATAAGTTGCATATTTCCAGGTGCACATTTCCAGGTGTTGCATACCTAGAAATGAAATAGATGTCTACATTGTATTTTCAAGAGGAATTTATAAAAAGTAGGGGATATGTATGAAAGCATAGAAAGTCTCTTTGTGTTCATTGCCCTTCCTGTTTTTAGAACGGGCTGCCGAATTTGCTAATAATTACAACAGCAGAAAGAGGTTTGATTAAAACATCAAACTCAAGAAGCAGATAGAGTCCAGCCTGTAATCTCCTTTACCGAGTTTTCATGTACTAAGCACCTTTGAGATGCTGAATGAGTTAATCAGAATGCTTCTGCTGAAACAGCAAAAATAATCATACTAACATCCTCTGTGGGCAATGGGCTTCTGTAAAGCCTTCTGTTACAATGAATGCAATGAGAAGTTGTGACTCTGCCCTTGGCTAAAATAGTAGAAATTCTGTTGTAGAAGGATAAAGAAATGAGGATTTACATATTATAAAAAATGTGCATTATGCTSAAAAGTTTTGCTTAGTTTTCATATTTTAACAACAAGGACTAAAATATAGAGGACCTGCTCCTCTATTACTGAATTAACATCTTATATAATAAAATTTATTATTATTATATTATTATTTTATACATATATATCTATATCTATATCTCAGTGTCTCAGCAACCTACAAAAATCACATCTTTTGAACAAAAAAGTTCCAGTAAAATATTTTTAGGGTTCTACTAAAAACATTAAAGGCAATAAAAATAAGCAAACTTGTTAATGTCTAACTCTAGTCTCCTAAACTGTATCTGCTAGATGTTAGCTATTACTGAGATAATTATCTAAAATAAGTCACCAACCCATCTACCTGTGCTTCATTAAAAAGCCTTCTTTTTGAAGTGCAAAGCAATAAGTGTTATTTTCCAGGCCCCATTTTTTAATCATCTCATTCTATCTGCTGGGTCCATACAGAAATTCTTTATATAATAGTGCCTTAAGATTTATTTTCTATAGAACCTAATTTTGGTCCTTTTCCACATGAGAATACCTAACTCAACTAGAACTCACAAACATTTGTGTAAAAAGGCCGTGACTAACAGAGCCAACGTATATAACAATACAGGAAAATGGGATCAAGAATATTTGACTTTTAAGCTATGACATCAGAATATTCTATCACATAATTTTAAAAATTTTCTTAGTTCTTGAAAATTTAGTTTAATCTATTATCTCTCTCTATTTTCTCTCATTTTCTCTATTATCCTATCTATCCAAAACAGTAGGAAAGGTAACCAAGTCATTGCCTTATTTTTCTGCCCAAGGAAGCTGACCTGGAAAACATGAAGCTTTTATTCCAACAAGAAATACTTTTTTAATATTCCTGAAACAGGAAAACAGGTTAGAATTTCTGTGGAAAACAGAAGTGCTTGTCCATCTGATGGCAAAAATGATTCTCTCTCCTGCAACAGTCAGTGGTGATGTAAAGACTTCAATCAAAGACAATAATGGCCTATATGTCCTGCTTTACACAGCTGCATAGGGGAGGGAGCGTGTCCTTAGCACGACTTTTGGCCAACTCTGATACTGTATACGGAGCTCACAGGCTTGGGACCACTCAAGCAGTGTTATTTGTTAACAAACTCTCCCAGGTATGCTGAAGTTAGTACAATGGCTGTGCATATGTAAATAATAAATAAACAATAAACACAAACACTATAGGAATAAGATCCTTTATAAAATGTAATATAACATTACTGATTTTTTTCTAGTATTGATCTCTTCCTGTGGTCATCTCTGTAGACTTCCACTGGAAATGTTTAAGACATGGAAAGTTTTATTGTTGAACACTGCCTAGGGAATTACTTTTGCAAATGACTTATCTATTATTGAAATGCCGGTGAGACGAGAACTGCACAAAAAAAAGTGTCCCTGAAGGTCTTATTTTCAATGTAATCATAAGAAAGGAAAGGATGAGATATTATGTTGACAAATATTGTCACTTGCGCTTATGCAAGGTGCTGGATTTGCAAAATCATGTAAATGTCTGGGAGGAGTAGGAAATGACAGCATTAGTAACCTTATCTTCAGTGGCCTAAAAATAACAAAATGTGAAAAAGAAAAAAAAAAAAGAAATAATTAAAAATTAATATAGAGCATAAAGCTCTATAGGGTTTAAATGCCCTAGAGGTTTTTAAAAATATTGTTTAAATTAGTGAAGCTGCACATACAAATGTGAAAATTCAGAAACCAAAGAAATGCCCTGGAGAAAATAGTTTTTAGAGAGAAAAGCCTATGTCTAAAACTCCACTACATGATGATACTAACTACTAATTAGTCCCCAAAAGATGCTGAAATCACCAGCACATTGTCTGTTGGCAGAAGCATTCTACCAACATCAGATAAGGGTCACATGAACACAGCTGAAATGGTCTGTTCTTGCAAGTTTGAGAAACAGAGAACAATACATAATCAGACAGTGACAGTGTTACAAGTGTGACTGATATGTCAACTTTCAATCTATGTCTTGATTTAAGGAGTTTGACAGAGTTTYTACAGAAGTTAGTTGCACTAAATGCTTCAAGTAGAGCTAGTCTGAAAATTCAAATGAAAATGCTACTACAGACCATTTTTACACTGAAGCATTAACGTGTTAATCTTGTGTACAAACAGAATAGGTATGAAGTCCATGAAACAAAGCCACACACAAGTTCTCAGTGCTTAACATCATCTAATAAGAAGAGAAAAATAAAAGGGAAGATGGAGATATTAGGATGTCAGAATTAAAGGCAGAAAAAAAAAGGTGAAAATAAGAGGTTTCAGTTAAAAAGGTTTTACTCAAGAGCTATGCAGACTTGGGTTAGCATATTTCACTATTCCTTGCCATACACGGGGAACTGTTTCAGAAAATGTGTACATAAGCCAACCTATTTCTTATTTTTAATGATATATTTTCACTGCTTTACATTTTGAATATTTTAACAGAAAATGTGCTCTAACTGCCTGGAAGAAAGTTAAACTAGGAGGTGAAACCTTTCCTTTTCACCCAAATATTTTTATTCTGTTCAATTCAGGCACCATATTAAGAACACAATTATTTATATAAAGCTATTTGGGTTACTTTAAACTTTGTCTAAAAAAAGGGCAATTCATATAAATAGATTCTTTCCTTCATATGAGCTCTCAAACTCCTCCTCTCCTGCCAACTTTCTCAGGTGTTTCTCCTATTTCTGAAGTCTAGGTCAGGAATATGAAACCTAAAGATGGTGGGCCATGTGCACCTAAATAAGAAGACAACCCTTCTTCCTTCCTTCTTCCTTCAGAATGGAAGTGCTCCAGTCATGCAACTAAAGGCAAGCAAGGTGCTGTCTTGGAAGAGATCACCTTTATCAAAAAGGTGATCTTCTTTACTTCCACTTCCATACAGCATCTGAGAAACCCTTAGGAAAAAGCAACTGAGAGCAAGCTGGGTTTTGTTGTTGTTTTTATATTTTTTTTAGTAATTTTGTCAGTTGACTTCTGCACAAGGGGACTTCCAGGTAAAGCAGAGATTTGAATCAGAGAATATATTCTTCCCAAATGCACTTTACATTCACTTCATTGGTAAATGTATAGACCAACAGTGTGAGCAGGCTGACACATGTCTCTTCACAGGACACAGCAACAAGAGAGTTCCTCAAGAGCTGACATGACTGCTGTGACAGGAAGTTTGGGTATCATTGACTTAACTCAGTCTTGGAAGGTATCCATAGCAGGGTAAGTATGTCTTAGATTCATTTTAGAAGTGAGAATAATGTATATTAAACTATGTATACCTGTGCATAAACTCACAGAGAAGAGTCTGTAGACCAGCCATTGGCTCTGATTGAACCATGTAATCTAAAAATATGTGTCTAATGAATGTGTTCACAGCAAACAAGGCTTGTTTACAACGGTGGACTGAGCCAGCCAAATAAATTATTTGATGCAAGGTTCTTTGCCTGGCTTCAATAACAGCTCTCCCTCACAGGCGCACATACCCTTCTCCTCGGGAAGTGAAAAGTGTACTGCTAACGAGGCTTATCAGCATTCCTGCCAACATCACCACCTGCATCATCACCATCATCACCTTATTAGTAGAGCTCTAAGGCAGGTTGGATTCCCAGCTAGATCGTATATGGGGTCAGTTCTCCATGCCATAGCTCCATAATAAAGTTCCAAATTAGAAAAAAAACATCTTTTAAGTGTACTCTACAGCCTTTATTTAAATGCCTTTTGATGTAAATTCACTGCTCATAAAAGTGAGGGAATGACTGCTCTGGCAGCCTCTGGGCATCGTTTGGGAAGATGAAGTGCAGGCTTATCTGCATAACTACAAGCACACCGTCTCTGACTGTGGCCTTCTAACCCGAGCTCCAGTCTCTTAATCAGAATTAGCCCAGTGGTCCMAAACTGTGCAATTGTTTTATGGTCACAGGAAATGACCATTAGGGTGAGAGACACCAAACTGATTTTTCCATTTGTGACCTAATTGCTGTTTAGATTTACCGCGTGCCATGTGAGCAGCCATCTGAGGTTATTTTCACAGACTGATGAGTCATAGCACTGCCAATAAGAGGAGCTGTACAAAGACAAGGATGTTATGATGACTTAGCACCCAGGAAGAACAAGAAGGCTTCAGGCAAGTTACCAAACCATCAATCACTGGTGGAGCCTGCAGCCCTAGAGAGAGTGCAGGAGCATACTGATGACTCAGGGGTACAACAGCATGGTCACTTGGCCGCCAAATGCAGTCAGATTTGCACAAAATAAATCACTCTCCCCTCTACCCTGTYACATTATCTGTCTCCCACTTTGTCATTTCATAACAATTAGGAACCACAGAGCAGCAAGAAAAAAAATAAAAAGAAGAAAGAAAGAAAGAGAGTAAGAGAAATTGTGAGACAGAAAGAGAGGGAGGAAGAGGGAGGAAAAAGTGAGAAAGCAAAAAAGAAAACAAAACCAAAACAAAAACAAAAAAATGGGAAGCGTGGGAATAAACAAAAGAGAGAAAGAAATAAGGAAGGAATTAGAGAAGGAAAGAGAAATAAAATGCAAGCAGGAAACAATGAATTTTTCAGCCATGCTTGATTTCTCTACATCATTCATTCACCACAGATTTGCCACTATCACACATAGCCCTCATGCTGCCTCCTCATTTATTACTGTGAAGTAATGATACTAAAAATGCTAAGCAGGAAGCAAAACAGTTCAATTATCTGAGCTGTATTTATAAAGTTGTTACACTAGACTTTTAAAAAGTGGATAGTATTGAAGCTATATTGCATAAGAGAAATTGCTGAACTTGTGAAAACCCTCATGTAGACAAGATCGCAGCAGTCTGTCAGCTTTTGTGAGTCAAAAGGCAGAAGTGCCATTGCTGAGAAGTGCCATGCCAGTGCTGAGAATGAGTCCATCAGCCAAATGGAATAATGGGAAGCCCTCCCAGTAGTGAAGGAACAGTCTAACAAAACGGATGTTTTGTTATCTCAAAAAAAACCTAAAGATAAAACCAAAAGATAATGACCACTCCAATCAATTAATGAAACAGAGCACTCCTTTAACAAGAACAAAACAAGTGAGAGCCAAAATACTGAACAGGCCAAAGGACTCTGCTAGTGAAAAATGAATCAAATTGCAGTAACCTAATGACTTTATTTCAGTTATGTAGCAATCCACTGAAGAAACACTACTCACTGAGGTTCTTGTATATYAGCCATTAATAACTATTTATAATAATTCATGTTATTTAGATTATATACATTATTACCCAGGAAAGTGTCYCTGATGCTATGCTCGAACACTCAAGATAATAGGGGTTTAAGAGGATGTACATTTACTATGAGGGCATGTGTGCAGTCTTGCTGTTTATGCAGTTAGTTGTGTCTCAGTTCTGACTGTGAGACTGCATGCAGGCAAGAGATATATCCCTAGGTCTGGATGGCCCATAGTCTTCAGCGAAAGCAGGTTCATATGTCTTCTGTGTTAGTGATTAAATCTCGGCTTCTGCCCTGTAAAATCACTCAGACCACACTGAAGAAGATTCAGCTGTCCATTAATGGAAAATCTTTCAAATGATAGATGACAAAGAATGAAAAACAAAGACAAGGATAAAGTACTGTCATTTAATCAGCGTGAAAATGCTAGCTTCCAGCATCCTCTAATAGTACCATGGCTTGATTTTTTTTTTTAAATCATGCCTGTTCATTATTGCAGTAATATCTAGAAATATATATGAACCTTTATCTGTGTCTATTAGAGCTACATCTAACTGTCTGTCTGTGAAGCACATGARGGTGTGCATATAAACACATCTTTCACAGGCTTTGCACCTGGCCAGTGTATTACACAACTTAGCAGCCTTCAATTTTTCATTCTATAATGCCATTTTCACTGGCCTAAAAAAATACAGACRAATCCAAAAGAATGTCCACTTTTTGTTTCTTGTAAACAAAGTGTTCAGGCAAGAAATAAGGGCTAAATTTTGCTGCTTAAGTGTAAGTGATGTGATTAGTTTAGATAATTAAATAGAAAAAAAAAAGTACTATAAAAGAAACATTGCATTATTATATATAAAAATAAAAACCTTGGTAAATCTTCTATTATTATTATTACTGCTAGTAACAGAAGTAACAAATTCTTTTTATTTTATAGCTGCCTCTCCAAATGCTAAATGTGTGTTTATATATTAATTTATGTATATAGTATATGTRCATATGTATATGACAATCTTTTAGAGAGTGGTGATTTTGTTTCTTACGGACTCTGGAGAATGTCTTGCATCCTGCTGGACTGTGTTTGTCATGCAAAACTTCATTTTAAGTTTATGGTTAAGCCATGGCAGAAAAAGTAATTTAAAAAAAAGTCTTTGGCCATTAATACTCTGCTTAAAAGAAAGAGAATCAACCACACAGAATCAGAATTTCCAAGCCTTTCTATTACCTCGTAATGAAGGGAGTGTCACACAGAGAAACCCAATATTGATTGTAGACCCATTCCATTTTTCCTTCTATCTTCTATCAGCAAGGTTTTATCCTCCAGTTCACACATTTTCTGATATAGAAAAGGCTGACCATTTCTTGATCTTTCTTTCCCTGATCATAATGATATCTATTTTTTATTCCCTTAAGTACTTAAAGCTCTACAAGAAATGTCAATTGATTAACTTTTCTCTCATTCCAGTTCTTGTATCCTTCTGACAAACAAATGCCACCTCAAAATTGGTGAGAAAGAGTGAGAGAGAGGAAATATACTTTTCTTTATTCTCCTGAAGATAAAGTGTTGGATAAAGATATGTCCCCTTACTATTGTTTGGTATTACCACTGATATTGAATATAATTTTTCATAAGTAAATGCATAAATGTATATAAACAAATGTGTTGTTTTCTCAAATCAYTACAAAAATTTCTTCACTTTTCAATAAACACAAATATCTTCAATACATTAAAAAAATGCTGATGATATTAACTTCTAACTCTCTGAAGACAGGTGATAAACGAGGATAACACGAAAGAGAATGTAAGTAGTGATCCACCAACAGGTGGATATAGGACAACAGCACAGTATAATATGCATTCTTCCTTTGTGAAATGGCATAAGAAGTAATTTGGCTTAATATCAGTGTAATATAAATACACTGATATAATATAAATGTGTAATATAAATACCCTTGCCTACAGGTACCCTCTACTGGAAAAGCTCTAAATGCATACTGAAAATCTTTCTTGTTTGTGTGTTACACAACAATAAATAGTTTGGGATATAGTCATGACTTCAGTATTTTACAATGCAGTGCAACAAAAAAAATATTGAGTTTCTTCTCTTGTCAGTAATAGAAAAAACTACTTAAATATTAATGGTCATTTCAACAAGGATGTTTAAGAAGAGTTTAGATGTTAAAAGGGCTAGTAAGCTAACAATTCTAATGTACATCAAGAAAAAGGATTTAAAGAGAGACCTGTTCTACTCCAAGAAAGCAGGAGCTGCAGAGAATGTTTACATGAATATCTAATTTTTGTGTAATGTCTGATTTGACATTGCAGAGAATGTCTATTTCTCTAATTTTTTAAAAGTATGAGTTTGGAAAGGTGACCTAAAAGGTCATCCTAAGGGCAGTCAGACAGTCTAGGAGAAAAGAGATCTCTTAGAAGGAATGTTACTTACAGAAAATGCCCATATATGCCTCCATACATGTGACCTAAGGCAGTTATTTTCATGCCAGAAGGGGAAATCTTTGGTAGCTTTGCCAAATCCCACAATGTAGATCAGTCTGTGAATTCTATCCTTCAAACAAATCATGTAGAAATAAGATAAGCATATTAAATGCTTTCTCAAATCAAAGGAAGCAGGGCAGGAACCATAGCAATAAAAGTAGGTGTTCAAGGTAGTCAAGATCTGTTGGGAAGTGGATGGAGTATATTGTATCACAGTAAGTGTCTTCATTCACAGGAACAATGAATTTTCAAAAATGAGACTCACAGCTGCAGTGAGTATAAATGCCAGTCTAAAGCCTGATGGAGCCGAGCTAAGACTTCGGGGTAGAAGAAACCCTGAAAAGACTGAAAGCCTTTTTCCAATAAATGGCAGAGAGAGCAGGCATGAAGGATTCTATATGCCAAGTCATGTGTGCAATAGCTGTTAGTCTTGATAAAAAGGGAATACAGGACTACTCATTGTTTTGAAACATTCATTCAAGATTCTTTGCCAATCTTAACAAAATAAAACTAAATAAGACTAGTTCCTATATCCTATTATTGAGAATTTATACTCATAGTTGATAAAAGCAGAGGCAGGAAAACAGTGATAACAGAATTGAACTTTTTWAAAAAATCAAATTTAGCTAAAAGTAAAATGTTTATCTAGGTTTATGATTACAGTATGAATTCTTCCAGACAACAACATGAAGAACGTAACACTTCAGGAAAAAACAATGCTTAAGAAAGGAAGAAAAAAAAAGTGAAAGAAACTCTCCTGGAATGTTTGTTTTAACATAAATTAAAATAAATAATTTTCTGGTCATCTGTTGTTATTAAATATTCTTTAAAAAGTTATATTTTAAAGGTTTAGGAGAAAACATACAAACAAAAAATAAATCTTGACATTACTTTTTGGAAGTCTTTGTTCTGCCTGATGAATAAATCTAACAGAATTAATTATCTAATACTTACTATCAATGTTTTATACAGTGGTTAATTATATATTGTAAAATTTGTGCGTGTTCACACAACAGCAAAGTTGTTCAAACTTTGTGTCCTTTTTATATGCAAATACGAACAAAATAGATTTAAAATAAGAGGCACAAGTTACCAGAGTGTTACTGTCTTACAAAAAGAACCACCCCCCCCACAAACAGGGAGAAGACTTTAATACCTATTGTGTCTTAGCACAATAACATAGCACAAGCATTCTAAATGAGAATATTACATTGACTGAGAATGGTTAGTGGCTAAGGAATAAAAACTGTTGTAGCCATTTTTATACATGTTAAGCTCTCTAACTTTAGAAAAAGAAAAAAAGAAAACATCAATGAAATTCTACCTGTATAGAATTCAATGACATTTTGACATTAAGTTCCATGGAAGAATTTATGTGCTTTAAAAAACATGAACAGAGCATTTTCAAAGGAAACAGGTAAATTAATGTGTATAAGTAATCATCCACAATCTCAGTAAGAAGGATTTTTTCAAATTATTAATGCTTTTATATCTATTAAATGTGTAGATCTCTTGGCTCTAATTGGAAGCCTATAAAGATAGTTCCAGATAGCTTTATATTCTGTTTTCTTCCATGAAATAATGTGATATTGAAGGTCATGCAGTACTATCATTGGGTAAGTACAGCTCAAGAACTTGACAAGATTTCTTTCTCTTGCAAAGCCAAATAATTCAAAAACTATTAAATATTGCATAAGTATTTGTGTGTTTGATATTAAAGCATACTGAAAGCAAACTAAAGTGTGATTGTTAATTACAAAGAATCTCACTCTTGCATGTTTTCATTCCCTTTCTGTGACTAAGAAGATGCTTAAAAGGATAGCAGAAACATTCTTGATTAATTTGTTTACAGTCAAGCAATGAAGTACACACCCAAAGTTATACTTTAAACCAGGCACATCATAGAGAACACAGCAATCAGATTGACATACCAATCTCTTATGTATGTCACTATTGTACTTATTTATGTAAATATATATATTATATTTTATATATTACATATATATACATATACGTATTTCAGGAAAAACAAGAACAAAATATCATTCTTTACCTTCTCTTCACACAGTCTGGAGTATTCTGCTTTTTCTTGTGGCAAAGGAAAACACATTAAGCTATAATTTGGAAAAGATAAGAAAAATAAATATCACATAGGCAAGATAGGAGCATTAAAAAACTCCTTATATATATCAGGAAAAATACCACAGAATCTTTTCCTGACACATCTAAGTGTATGAAGTCCAAAACTGAGTAAAAGTAAAACAAGAACCCAGAAATAAAACAAGATTCAAGAGAGCATAGAATAACACTGTACAATTATCCTTTCTATAATAAATATATATACATATATAAAAATCCTGTCCTCTCAAAAGAATATTATTTTTTGAATAATATTCTCAAATGGAAAACCAGGCAGAAGTATAACTCTGTTTTAGATCCAGAGGTAGATCTTGTCAAATTCACTGCCAGTGAGCTTAGGTAAAAAGTTGCCTCTGGCTTTTTCAGACGTCCACAGCTGTAAAAATATCTTTCACTTTTTGTCTTCAAGTGCCATCTGAAATTACAATTATTTATAATACCAAGGTTTATTTTTACAGAATAATTTTACCGTTTTGAGTATTCTTCCTGGAAGATGACAGGTACTTTTAAAATCAGAAAATCTATTAGAAAAAAGTTTCTGACTCCTGCGGAAAACAGATACTCCCTTTACACTAATATCATGGTTGAAAACACAAAATGTTCTTGATAACTTGTCTCAGTCCAACCAGCAGTTACAAAAGGTTTACTATGACATATTTCCAAATAACTAACTATAATTTCAAATGTTTGCAAGTCAGAGACCTACATAAGATTTAAATGATAAATGAGGCATAAAATACATAAATTTTTTTTTTTTTTTTTTTTTGTCTGTAGAACTGGTTTGTTTTCATAGGAGGCCGTTTAAGACCATTTAAGGGAAAATATTCTTGGCTTACTTTTTTTCAGCTAAAATTTGTGGCAAAACAATAAACAATAGTCTGGAATTTAACTTTTAATGTTCAATTTTTATACAAACTCCTACACTCAAAATAAGAGCCAGCACTTTTACACAATTAAAATAGGAAACATTGAAATGGAAACTATTGTTTCCTTGCTTACACTAACTGTCTAGAAGAAAAGAAAAGAAAACTCGCATCATGGGAGCCACAGTAATACTTTATTTTGACCTATTTTTCACAGGCACCTACTAAAACCTCAATACAAAACCTCATTGAATTATTTTATTGCTTTTTTAAGTTGTTTTATCAGGATATTTTTAGAGCATGGAGGCTCTGAGAGCAACAATATGAACCAAAAACTTTTAGGTTTATTTATTTTTCTTTTACATTAGGGAAAGGACAGTCCTGTTCAAGTTGCTGATTYCTCTGTGAATAATTATTAAATAACAGTTTATTCACAGTTTGAAAATCAAGAATCGACTGATTTTCTATTCTTTTTTATTTTTTAAATCTCTGTTTCAATTTTCATTGACTAGCTGGAAATTAAAATTTTTAATCACATGTCAATTATGAAAAATATCATGTTTTACAGTTTACTTGAGGCAGAAAATACATCTTTCAAGATAAAAAAAAATCAGCATATTCACTCAGCTTCAAATCAATCCACATAATCCAACAGTAGAACTGCATGTCTGTGGTCCTGAGGAACCCAAATCACATTGAGAGTTTCCAGAATTACAGTCACTGAATTTCACTTGACTTTGCAATACAATGCAATTCACACCATTTTCTCCCAATCCACTAAATCCAGGCTTGAGCATTGTGAAGTTCAGTTTCCTGTCCAATCAAATAAGTTTACCCAATATTTTGTTACAAATCATGCCTATGCTATAGCATTAAAAGTAACACTGCAGGCTGAAACAGAAACATTCTGTTCAGGCTGCGTTTAAAGATTGGCTGAGTTGCTGATATTTTAGGAAAAAAAAAAAAAAAAAAGATCGTGAATCAATCTAGAGGTCAATTTAATATTTCTGTAAGTGAATAAATCAGATGCCTTGAAGAAAAGAGCAAATTTGGCCAGCTATATATCCAAAGTATTTTTATTTCCTTAAAGAAATACATAATTTGCATCATCTTAAATAATTCACTAAAAAGAATCTCAGTTTGAAAAGAATAACTCAGAATGAAGGAAAGCTACCACAAACTCCTCTTTACATTAGCCTACTTTTAAAGGGTCTGTCCCCTTCTGAAGAATCACTAAAAAAAAAAAAAGGGAAGATGAAATAATTCAAGTGGATTGTTGGCTACCTCCAGATATCTGAATTCAAGGACAAAGCAGCAGAAGAAAAGACAGCTGCAAATAAGACTTGTATAGCAGCCAGCAAAGAAGCGTTATCAGGATCCATCTGACCCAGTCACATCTTTCTATTACATTAGTGATTTCTGAGATAGAGAAAAAAAAAAGTGTTGCAAAAGAATATGAATTACAGAAAGATTTTTTTAAATTAATGAGAGTGTTTCTTCTAAGAAAAATGCTCTTTGATGCAGCTTTACAAACAGGTTACACATAGGTAATGTCCAATCACACTTCACTTTCTTTAGGAAGTAATTTCATTAGCAATGCTAGCACCATAAAAAAGGACAGTAATCTTCAGCTAACACTGATAATTGGCTGTTTGGACAGAATTTAGTTTTAGATAGCATTTGCTTAATAAACATGATGATGTGGTATGTTGGATGGCTAAATGCTGTGTTTAAAATAGCTATTTCAGTCATTATGTCCCAAATTATGGCTTTTGTAATACCTATGCTGCACTATTGATACCAGAGGCCTTATTTATTCAATCATAATTACTAGTCATCTTGTTTCTGCAGGGAGAGCTCATCACCAAAATAAGAGTCCAACAGCCTTTGAATATCCACCAAAGTTAGTATTTGGAAAATACTGACTTCCCTGTAATATGTCACCTGAATAATGGTGGATGTGATTTACAGCAGGGTTTACAGTTGCTCACCTGTGTGCATAGTTCTATGACACTCTCAATGCAGTATCAAGGCCTTAGAAATGACATGATAATGAACAATATTTTCATAGGACAATGTGTTTCCAAGATACATTTTTTTCAAGCGCTTCCATAACAAGATAAACATATCTTTATACTTATTAAAAAACAGATTAGAACTCCAAAATTGATTTATATGCAAAGGACAAGAATTAAAGAAGACTGATGAACAACTGTATGAATAAATCTGTCAATAATAGCATAGCTAATTAAGTTAATGTAGAAATATCGCTTGTAAGCATGATTGGTTCAAAGTTTACCTTATCTTCTCCATCCTTGCTACAACACAGGAGAGACTTTTTTCATGTTCTCTGTTGGCTGACATAGTGTCACCCTTCAGAGTCTTCTCCACTGTTACAGAAAGGAGTCATCTGTAGCAAAACCCAACAACTTGTGTGATGTCAGCTCTATAATCCCTCTTTCTATAATTATTTATCYTACTTGACTTGTCTCTAGCAGATAAGATGTTATTATAACAAAGAAAAWTTTTTAGTAGGCCTCAGCTATGAAGATCAGCTCCATACATATTATTCTAATTATTTAAGGAGATAGTGTAAAAGGTAAATATATTTTAAGAAGTACTAAATAAAAATATAATGCCAGTAGGTATAAATTATAGATTTTTTTTCTTTTGATTTGACCACTTAATCTTTCCCTTGGTCAGAGCAAAACTTACATCTGTTCCATAACAGAACATGTAGGTGCACATACAACATCAGAAACCATACATCTTTAGTCACTTGATATTAAGACAAAATTAGCAATGTTTCATGTACTGTATAAAGTTAATATCCCCACAGACATTTTAACACAGCTGGTATATCTCTGATTCAATTGAAAGATATAATGATTGAAAGTTAATAGTGTAAAATTAGTCTGTCTTGCCACATAACTGATGGAAATTTAAAATTCAGTTTATTGCACATATGTCTCTTTTTCCRCATTGCAGTATTTCCAAAAACTAAGCAAATGATAAAAAAGTGATAGAAGTGTTTTTAATAGAGACCTTGAAATGGCAAAATGGGAATTCAAATTAGAATCTTTAATACATCAGAATAAAATAATATAGCCCAAAGTACTCTTACCTGAATGCTTATTGGAGTGTAGTAGCATATTTAAATTCTTTTGCTACTAAATAGGAAAAKAAATACATTAGGTGCTAAATAAAATAAAACTATGTCCTTTAAGCACTCAATTTTACTTGTCTTTCTTCTTACATAATTCACAGATTATTCTCTTAGATGAGAATTTTTTTGTAGCATTTGTGGCCCTTTTGTAGCAAAGTTAGGCAATGGAGGTATTGTTACCTCTTGTATCTTTATGTCAGTCTTATAAACTGCCATGATGTAATATCTACAGACTACAGTTGTTTTAAAAGGGATTTATCATATTATTTTATTATCTTACATCTGTTCAACAGTGCTATAGCTGGTATGCTCTCTTAAGAAGATGCCATGTTAAATGGAAGCAATTTCAAACTTCTGTGTCGTTTGAACAAACTCTAAGTAATCAATGGAAACTGCTGCAGTTTCCCCATACTAGCAAGCCTTCATTCTAGATTCTAGAATTCAGGATGAATGATTAATTACTCGGCTGTCTTCTGTTAAGAAAAGTCAGATGCATCTTTCAACAATAGGATTAGATATTCCTTTTTGCCCCCTGCAAATGTAATGATCATAGGATTATAGAAAGATTTGATAGGAAGTTCTGGAAGTCTCTGACCTCCTGATCAAAGTTGGGTCAGCAGTACTGGATTAGAGCAGATATGGCTTTGTTTAGCCAGGCCTTGAAAAACTTCAGGRAGATTGGATTCCATCTTGGAGTCCACCACAGCAATCTAGTCCTTTTCTGCAGTGTTTCCCTGTCACAAGGGATACACAAGGCTGGTTATTCTATTCCAAGGGCAACACTTTGCATTTCTCCTTCTTGACCTTCATGAGGTTTCTGTTGAACAAATTCTCTCAAGGAGAGTAGGAGTGCTCAAGTCCTTATTCTCAAG
Source organism: Nothoprocta perdicaria (assembly GCF_003342845.1). Lineage (NCBI taxonomy): Eukaryota > Metazoa > Chordata > Aves > Tinamiformes > Tinamidae > Nothoprocta > Nothoprocta perdicaria. Next base: position 5,352,724 of record NW_020455466.1, on the reverse strand, counting down.
GTGATGTCCAACAAACGTGTTGACAGTTTTACCATCTAACAAAGAGGCAACTCAGTGCTATGCTCACCTTGGGAAGCATCCAAGATGCCAGATGCCTCCGTTGAAAAGAAAAACAACAGAAACAATAACAACAACAGCAACCAGCTTGATATCCCATGCTCTCTATTTGAGGTCCAAATCAGGTAAACTTTGTCAATCTGGACATGGAATACTGTCACCTATTCAAGGGACATCTTATTCTCTAAAATGCTTAGCATTGTAACAGTGAATGCAATTAATAGAATGGAAAATTTATAGAGGAATTTGGTTTGGTACATTGATTTCTTCAAAAYCTCAGGTATTTCAGATTTCTTTTTTTAAGGAAATGTGTGGGTTTTTTTGTTTGTTCTTTTTTTTTTTGTTTTGTGCTGCTTTCTGAAACCAATACTACAGGTATGTTACATACCACTTAAATTTATGATACTGGACTCCAAAAGAGCAGTATTTAATGAAGATTCTAATTCATCATAAAAATAYTTGCTTATTTTCACAACTCTTCACAGTGCTTTGTCTGTATAAAATATTGCAGAAAGTGAAAAATACCCATCAGGTAATTTTTCTCTAACTCATTTCACTACTTAGTAAGCTTTGGTAAGGCACATCCCAAAGTAATATGCATATATAAGGTTGAAAAATTTAGTGCAGATGAAAGTCTATTCTATTGATGATAATTGATAATTAAATTATTTTCAAGGCTAGTTCAAATCCTGATAAACACTTCCTCCACCTCCTTCGTATTTTTTTCACAGATTTGCCTGTCTTTTCTGTCCTCTTAAGATTCTAGGGAATTGTCTGGACTTAGATTTTAATATTAGTAATCTTATTAATCTTTTAAACTTTCACAAGCCTTTAGTGTGAAAACAACATATGGCTGAGCAACAGAGCGCCTCTGGAGATTTTATACTCCTATAACAACACATAAAATCTTATGTTCATTCTCATTCATTGCTTGCCTGTCCATATTTTAACCCTGCAAGTATCAAGGTATCAGTCTAATTCATTAYGTTTTATTTTGTACCATCTGTACCTTATGGATTGTATTCAGGGAAAATTAAAATCACCTTTCACAAGGGCAGTGCATCAGTGTTATCATGGCAACAGATCTCTTCCTGAAGATATGTGACCACATCTTTGACCAAGGAAGTCATGGTTTTGAAAGGCAAGTGAGCTTCAACTAGTACAAAACACTGTATAACATTGTATCCTGATGGGATTATGGTTCTTGATAGCTCAAACAAAAAAATAAAGTCAGAGATGTTTTAAAGTCTAGTGACCCAGTCTTGCAATTTGCTAAATGAGGAAGGAACCTTGTTTATATTAGAATGACACTACTGAGTTCTGAATTCCATTTAAATATTATATTAAGAACATTAAGGATGTGTAGTTAAGCATGTATGTCATTAAAAACTAGTTTTTATCATTTTTAATATTGAAAAGATACTGTATAGATCTATATTGCATATAAAAATACATTAGAAGAACATTATGTTACAAAATCAAACATTCAAAAGTTAGGAAATGACAGACTTAATTAGCGTTCTTGTGCATAGACATTATGATAGTTCTTTTCCAATATCATATAGGAAGTTGGAATCAGAGGCAGCAGGTACTAAGAAATCCTTACTCAGCTTGGTTTCTGCTTAATAAATGAACTACAAGTGGACATTTTTATTTTTATATAGTTCTCTTCATTCACATATACTTCATTCTTCACAAAATTGTGGTCTTGAAGAAAAAAATAAAAAAGGCTGAATAAAAGCACTGTGGCAGCTGGGAAAAGGATAACATGTTAAGAAGAAACAATCAACAAAACATTTCTCAGACATTCTATTTGTAATCCTTTGCCAGTTTATGCCATTCATGAGAATTACATCCTTTCCCCAATCCACAGGCCTCTGGAAACCTTTTTGACTGACCTGTGTTTCTGTAATCCTGCAGAAAAGCAATGAACACATTGGTAGACCTCTTCTGGGAAAGACCATTAGTCCCTATTAACTAAAACAGAAAAAAAGGGTGGGATTTTCACTTTTTTAGAAAAGTTTGGTGTTGTCCTTAGCCTATTTTAAATTTTCAGTCTCCTTCACAAGTGAAAGTCTCAAACACATATAAATTGAGCATGGATGAAGAGGGCCCATTGCCACACAATCAAGCATTCCTCTAGAATCATAACAGCAATAAAGTACTTGGATTAGTTTCATACACAGGTGCTTTCTGTTTTTTTTTTTGTTTGTTTGTTTGTTTAAACACAAATTAAGAGGGAAATGCAAAGGATATATTCAGATATCATGTATGAGCCAACTACTATTGATTATTAGAAAGACTAGGTCATGTTTTCCACAGGACTGGTCTCCTTGGTCTTGTAACTAGCATCTTGGGTTCCTTGATCGAAGTAAGTATGTCTTGCCCTCTTATGGATCACCAAGAAACTACAAACCCTGTCTGTGAAACATTTTCCCTATTAAAACAATTGCAGGGCATGTTTTTGCTCTGTTTTTATGCTAAGCACTTTTCCATATATCTTGCTCTATACCATGCCTAGAAGCTCCTAATTGTATAAAGATGTCAGTATTGCTCAAACACTGCCGAGGAGCCATCAGAAAACATAACTCCAGAATTCACGTAATAAAACTATTTTTAATGTATCATAAAACTAATTCAAAGTATCACAAATGAATTTATTAAAGTAATCACTCTTCTGGGAGAATTAAAATCCAGTGCAAGTTTTTTATTTCATATGCTTTATTGTGCAGAAGAATTAACATAAGTTTCAGAACATGGCCTAAATAGAAGTGAAACAAAAATACCAGAATGCTTAATGGACATTTTTATTGTTTTATTTCTTTTGTGGGCATACATCATTAAAAATCATCCAAGCTATTTGCTTTRTATTTCACTATCTACACAACAAACTTCATCAAAGATCAAAAGTACAGGTAAAACAAGAAAAGCCTTGTACCTTTTTTCATAAATAGCTGTCACTCGAAACCTAAACAAARTCACAATTCATCTTGTTCATAGTAATTTCAGCCTTTAGCAGATGTGTGCTTAGAACAAATTTATTTGCCTTATGAATAAAGATTAGCACTCTTCTGTTCAACTCTGTTGGAGAAAACATTATTCTACACTAAATGGACATGAAAATCAACAGTGGGGATATTTAAAACAAAATTGACCAGCTTCATTGGCTTAATTTGCAAAACACCACATGGGAGGGGTTCACACAAATGCTATTAATAAAAAGCTTCACAAATGTGTGCCTATGYCCCTATTTTAAAGCTAACTTCAGTGCACACGGAAATGTCTGACTGTGGAAATGGCTGAAAAAAAAAGAAGTAAAATCTAGCATCTAGAGCTTTTAAAGTTAAAAATACTGAACCATGCCCAATTATGCTATGAATTTATAATCTTGCAAGCTAAAGGCTAAATAGTAATACAGGGAGGAAAGTACTCACAAAGTTTAAGATGTGCAAAAATTTGGTGACACTTCTCAGCTATTATAATGCTAAAATAGACGTAAAAGTGTAAGAGAAGAATAGTGAACATCAGGACGTTAAATTTTAGTTGTTGCTAGAAAATATCCAAGTTCAGTGAGAGACATTACTAATAATTCTCATTATGATTTAGGCATTTTTGCAGTTACATCTAATAAGAAACAAAGTGAAACAAAGCCTATGGTAAAATACAGTGGCATTAAATGAAGGAAGAAAACAAAATAACTAATGTGGCACAGTGTATATTTCAAAATAAACCTCTTAAAAAAAAAAAGAGGAAAAAAAGGATTTTATCTTTACTGATATCCACTGACTTCTCAGAGCAATAGCTGATGAAAAAAAATCTTTCACAGCAGCTTAGAATGTCAAATCATCTCATTTTATGCTGAATTGGCAGGAGAAAACCAAATGTGAAGTCTATATTGGGCTTGTAAATAAGGCCAAGACTCTCAGAAAAACAAATGCTGTTTCCAAGTGAAAGTACCCATAAATTAAAGAAGAGGAAAACACAGGGAAAATCATGTTAGTTTTCTGGACAATATCATCTCCCTGTATTAATATTGGAGGACTGAGGTATTTTCATCAAAATCTAGGATAGTTTGGTCCCAGACACTTAGAGGCTTTGCTTTTGTTACACTTCTTTTTGCAGGAACTATTTATGCTGCCAGAATAAAAGAATAAGAGCAGGGAAATGGAAAGGAAAAGGAAAATGGAAAAAAAGAAAAGGAAAGGCAGAGAGAAAGGGAAAAGCCTGATTTTTTCACACTTCATAATTATGAATTTTAAAAAATTCAAAATAAAAAATATTTACCCCGAGATTTTAAATAGGTAATAAGAGAAAACATAATAGTGTAACATATTATTGCCATATTGCTTTAACTTCCGATTAGGGGAATAAATGAGGGAAATGATTAGGGGAATAAATAAAACACACAATCTTCTCTCTCTCTCTCATCTTTCTAAGTAACTGAGGTCAAAAAATAAAACAAAGGTTGATTTGTAAAACTAGTTCTCACTTGCATTATGAAGAATGACATAGACTTTTTTTTTTTTAATGAGGAATTTATAAGGATTATGAGCCAAGAGTCCACTGCATTATGATGTACCCATACCCCTTTCATACTCAGTTAGCATTCCTGTCTTTCAACTGTCTAGTTCTGATTATCTAAGTTCGTAATTGCTTGTATTTATAAGTAATGTTAGAACTTCTGTTCACTCTGCCTTCGTCAGAGGTAGCTTTTGTACYGTCAATCTCTTGTTTATTTGATCGGAGCAAAGATCTACTGGAGATGATCTTTGACCAAGTATTTCTGTCTGTGAAATTGTTCAAGGAGATATCTGTTTGCTTTGTAGGAATTGGAGTGGCTTTCTTGGATAAGCACTGTAGAACATAAGAGTTGATGAACTGCTGCTCTGTTCCCACAGATATTACTACATCATGACCCAGTGGATTAGTCTAACACATTGCAGATTGTTTGTGATAGGACTTACCTTTGGTTTTGAGGGCAGGGAAAAAGGAAGAACTGCGGGACAGTGAACCAGCCAACTAAGAGGAAGGAAAGCTACATTTGCACCTAGGCACACCAAGGAACGAGGAAAAAAATTCATCAGCTGAGCTATACACATGTGGCAGAGCTTTGGGGAAGAAGAAATGGCTGGGTTGGGACATTCACTATCCTGTGCTGTTTAGCGTGGTGATGTTTAACCATGCTAGTGCAAGAAAATAAGCTGCTCTGACTAATGATGCAAAAGTTTCTGATACTATGGCTGAAATCACTTAACTACCTGTTACTGACTCCAAAAATGTGCCCAATATAACAATTGGCATCTGGAACATAAGTTTCCCAGACTGCACTGAGACTAGTATTGGAATATGTGTGGTCATCTAAAGCAGGTAGTATGTTTCGGCACATAAGGCCATCAGTTGCTTTTACATGGCTTAGAGAATGGAAAAGACGAGGTAAGACCTCCATCTCCAGGTGAGGAAGAACTTCTTTACTGTGAAGGTAACAGAGCACTGGAACAGGGTGCCCAGGGAGGTTGTGGAGTCTCCTTCTCGGGAGGTCACCCACCTGGATGCTGCCCTGTGCCACATGTCAAGCAGGTATCCCTGCTTGAGCGGAAAGATTGGGCTAGATGATCTCTAGAGGTCTCTTCCAACCTTGAATATTCCGTGATTCTGTGATTCTGTGTAAGGAAATCTACAAACAGCAGCTGTTAGAAACAAAATGATGCAACCCCAGAAAACAGCCAGCCAACAAAAAGAAATGGCCAAGTAGCTGAGCCATCAACCAATTTCCAAACTGGGAAACTAGACATGGCCAGCTGCTGAGCTCTTTAACAAGCTCTTCAACCTCTATTGAAAGTTGGTTGTTAACTGCATACATAACCCACCCTGTGCCTCTTGGAAATGAAGCCAGAATGCATCCTCAGTGCTGGAGAGCCTCTGCACGCAACACGTGTGGAACATGTCGTATGTCAAGTTTAAAGTTTTGATTGCTAAGTTTTTTGTTGTAGTTTCAGTTCGTTAGTTACAAGACTGCTAGCTATTACATTTCACTTTGTTTTCTATTTTAGTTTATATGATTATTTTTATGAATTGTGTTGTGCAACAGGTGATTTATATGTTCAAGCAAATATCTGTTTAAAAGAAGCTACCCTGGTTGCTCACCTTTGGGTTGTGGCGTACCATTTTCCATTTTATTGTGTTGTACAAATTACTTGTTTTTTACTTCTGAAATATTTTTGGTGTAGTTATGACTTCTCATTTCCTTACAATAGATTGGACAGGAAAGAAAAAAAAAAAAAAAAAAAGATGTAGCTTTATTAAACTCATAAATATAGATAGGGAGAAATGGAGAACATAACAATAAGACCTTCAAAATCACTAAGAGGAAAGAATATGATTTTTTTTTTAAAAAAACTAAGATTATCACAAAACTTGAATGTAAATAATTACTGTATTGAAGTCCAAAATATAATGTATAAAGAACCAAAAGCAAACAAAAAGTCCAAAGAGCTTCAACCAAAATTGCTGCTCAAAAACAAAGTAAAATGACGGAGCTTTGTTGTTGTACTGAAAGTCTGTACCCTTCTTGTAAATTCTAGTACTATGACTGAAAATGTGAGGAAATAAAGTTAAGAGGAAATGCTCATGAAGCTGATCTCTGATATTACGTGTTTTAAGGACTGATGTCAGTACTTTGAACTGCATTCTAGATTCTTCAAAATGTTAATGTTATATTTAAATATTACAGATGCATAACCACCGCTAAACTTGTGACCAACATGCCATAAACATATTTTGTGTTATACTTGTGGCTGATATTCTTTTCATCAGATAGGGTAGACTTTTCTGCAGTTCACATAGAATTTCCATTTCTGTGAATTAAGGCAGCATGACATTTTTGTTATCTTATTTGTGTTAAGCAGTGAGAAACTAGGCCTAGTGAGCTGTTTAAAACTGCATTGAAAGGTACATCTCTGTACTGTCTAAGTTCATATGACATTCCATAGCACCTTCACATGTCTGTAAATTTTGGGGGATGATTAAAATTTTGTAAAGCTATACTTGAGAATGAAAAAGAAGACTGAAAACACACAGGAGCCCATATATTTTATATGGTCAGTTGGGACAGCCAAACTGTAGTGACTGCGATATTGAAAGCAAGAACCATGTGACCAAAGGTAAAAGGGAATTAACACAGCATGCTCTTTATGCATCATAATCCCGGCTAAGTTTAAGCAATGGTACCTGTGTATTCTGGATGATATCTAGGTTTTCTTGTGGATCCTCCCTTCTGATTCATTTTGCAAAATAAGAAATTGCAATTGCTCAAATCACAGTTTTTTTTTTTTTTTTTTTTGAACAGTGATCTCAATGTTCAAAAGTTAATGGGAATTAACACAGCATGCTCTTTATGCATCATAATCCCGGCTAAGTTTAAGCAATGGTACCTGTGTATTCTGGATGATATCTAGGTTTTCTTGT